>NC_081250.1:27697087-28013404 GCF_030490865.1 Poecile atricapillus
ATAGTTAACAAAAAATGCTTTTGTGAGTACTCTTTTTTAAACAAGTCTTCATAAATGCTATATATTGGTAGCTGCTACATTTAAGTAACTCCCATTTTTTACTTGACTTCCCTGTGAATTAGTCCTGTTTTGAATTAAGGGGAATAATCAGTTTAAATACCAGGCAATCTATATTTCTAGCTTGGAATACCCAATCTTTGTTCTGAAAAAAATTCCAGGCTAAAAAAATTACTAAAATTGGATCTGTCATGTGTGTAGACTTTACTCAAAATTGCAAAATTGCTTTCTATGGCCCAGTCTTGATTTTTTATTTTTTTTTTTTAATACAAAGATCAGGGTGTTGTGTTAAAGCCTGTACAGTAACAATCCTTTGAAAAGGTGTTACAACTTTTGCCATCAGTTGTACTGTTCTAACTTTAAAGCTTCTCATAGATCCCCTTTCAACCTGTGCATATTGGAGAATCTGAACAAAGGAGAAGTGTCTTGTCAGACTAGCCACAGACTAACAGTTACCTGGTGCAGAGCCATGTTTGAATCATTCTCCTTGAAAACTTCTGACTCTTTTTTAGACATGGGAAAATCACTTTCTCACCTGCCTATGCACACATGCAAGGAAGATGGCTATGATGGAAGCTCATCTGATAACGTGAGGAATGGTTTAGTTCACTCAGAAGTGCACAATGAAGACAGCAGATGTGGAGATGTGTCGCAGTTTCCCTATGTGGAATTCACAGGAAGAGACAGTGTCACCTGCCCAACCTGCCAAGGAACAGGAAGAATTCCACGAGGTAAGTTTCCTTGTTTATTGCTTTTATTTCTTTTTTTAACCTATAAATTTACATCATAGCCATATGCAGTTGTAATAATTCATAATAAATAGCTTTTCAAGTCAAGATGAAGTTTTCTCCCTTTTTTGACATTTTTTTATTACTTAGCATTTTATTAAACCAGATGAGTATAACAGCTTGGGTGAGCTGTTACACCTTGGCTGTTACAACTTGTATCTCCTCTTGTCCAATGCAACTGTTTCTTCCTCCTCAGCTTTGAATGCAGACATAACCATAGCTCCTGCAAGTTAAAGTAGCCAACCTTTGGTTTAATGACATTTTATTGCATCTTTTTTTTAACTACCTAGTTTAAACTATTTGAATCAATACGTAACTGCAAAAATGGCTGCAAATACTGAGATGGAAAAGTAGACCTGGGCTGCAACAACTGTTCCCTGATGTATAGTGATTTTTTTTGCCCTCACTGCTGCCAGTGTCCCTTGTTTTGCTTTATCCTCTTTTTGTCCCATTGGTGCTTGCTAGGTGGATAACTCCAGCTTGGAGTTGAAAATATATAGGTTCTTTGGCTGCCTCAGGGGGGAGTGGCCACACAGCATTAGTCTCCTTACCTGTTTTGTTTGCTTTGCCCTCATTCTTTGCTTTTTTTCTTGGTAAAACATGCTGGTTTGTCATGCTTCTTTCCTAAATGATAAGCTACCTACATATTTATGAAGAGACCTGTGAAAGGAAAATGTGGGATACCTGAAACTGGGCAGAAGGAGAGAGTGACTAATGCAGTGGGCCAAGGCACAGCCTTTTGCTTCAGCTGTGAGATTTTCCCTTTCACTGGGGAAGAATTGATGAAATAATTTCATGTTTGAGTTTGCTTCTGCCAGACATCTTATCCAGAATAGATTATTGGATGTAAAAGCTCTTGGAACTGATTTTGACCAGTAGCTCAGGAAACTGGAGTGATATCTGTGCCATGTTGTCCTTCTACATCTCACTGTTCTTCAGTGAGATTAGGTTATGATACAGTTCACAAACACTTGCATCTCTCCTTTGTAGAAGGACCAGGGAGCATAGAATATTTCAGTGGTTGCAAGTACCATAGGATATTTGTGGCTTAGCTGTTAAACTTTCTACTACAATGTATTCTTGGAGTACCTCTGAATTCGGCAAGTTTGACACCTGGAAAAACTATGAACCTAAAAATTACCTTATTTAGAAAGGGTAAAGAAGTTTGTTCTGTTAACTTGAAATTCTTGTTAATCTCAATAGCACATTTTACTCAAAATGCAGAAATAGCATGATTTCTATGTTCAAAAGGTTTTTATTTTCACTGTAGAATCCTTAGATGTAAATGTAAGTTAATTGTTTTATTAAAGATTTTGCAGTAACTATAAAAACATGCATGTTGTCTACACTTTCTAATGAAATAATGTGGTTAAACTTTGAACTTAAAATGAGTTATTAGAGCTAAGAGGATTGTCTTTATGATTATTCCTTAGTATTTCAGAGAGAAAAAAAATATCACATTTGGAGGTCATTTGAGATGAGAGGGGAAAAATTAAGAATGACAGCATGACTAGTAAGACTATAATTAATACATAATATAATGGCTAAACTATAATAAATCCATGAAATTATGTTTTGTTATTTGGACAGCTTTAGTTTTTTAGTATGATGTATGAAAGCAGGACTGTGCTATTTTCTTCAAAGGTTGAAGATGCTTCATTGAAGTAGAGATGAAAATGTGTTTTAAATTGGTAGAAACGTTTTAGAAGGTTGATGTTTTGCATGGTACTATGTGCTTGGTTAGCAAGTTTTGCTTAGCTTAGTGATTCAGCATGGAATCATTGCCAAGTGCTTGATTCCCTAAGTGATGATTTGATCAAATTCTGCATTTGGCTTAAAAATTGCAGATCTGATTTGGCCTTGAGGCTTCTACACAACAAATACCACAACAAATAGCAAAAGCTCTACTGGCAGATGTAGTACATGTATTTTCAACTACTCATCTGTGCATGTGCTCTTTGCTTCTGCTGTTAAGATACTCCATTTAAAAATGCTGTCTAGTGACATAACTTTCATGGAGAAATTCCAGTAGATACTTATTTGGACTTCCAGGGTGCTGCAGCTCAGCAGCACTATGGTAAGTGTGGTTTTATATACTTCTGATTTCCAGAATTCAGCGTATGCATAGTCTTTGTTGATAGCTTTGGTTGTTTCAGTTGTCTTTTGGGGTTTTTTAACCAAACCTGACTTCTGCTTTTCAGAAGAGTACATGCAGAATGACTTCTGGATCAATTCTTACTGCCCAAGCTTCTAAGTGTTTTGTTCTGTGAGTTCATGTGGTCTGGCATAGAGAACTCACAGCCCTTCTACATCTCTTTTTCTCCAGGAAGTGGTGCCAGAGGCAATACTGCCTCCAGTCATGTGTGCAGCACAGAGGCAGAATTTACTGCTGTTTCGGTCCTTGTGAACTTGGCGCTTTTTCATCTTGATGTTACATAAGCCATGCTCTATTTCAGAAAGTGACATCAGCTACAGTAGCATTCGACCTGGGTCCTTATCTGGAATTAAAATGTTTATCTTTAGTGTCTGTTCTTTGGTACCACTAAGTTGTAACAGGTACTCTTTGTTTAAAAGAGCTGCAACAACACTTGCTATTTATTTAAGTTCTGAAAGGGTGTTTTTGTTTCTAGGGCAGGAAAATCAGCTGGTAGCCTTAATTCCATACAGTGATCAAAGACTGAGGCCAAGAAGAACGTAAGTCAATAGCTGTTTGTGAAACTTGAATCTACACTTAATTATTCTCTTCTAGTTAAAATTCAGCAATTCAAAGGAGATGGCAGTAAAAAGAATAAAGCAAAAATCACTGGAATGCTTTCTTGCATTCATTATTGGAAGAACAGGGCTTGTGGATAGTATCAGCCTTAACCTCTAGCTCTTGGAGAGTTATTTATTAACAGGTGTGCATACTTCCATCACAGTTCATCTTAGCTAAGTGCAAAGCTAAGGAATACTGCATGACATATTCATGTACATGTTTACAGTAATGATGTATGTCTCAATCTTTATAGCATCCTAATTGATCTAAGCAGACACATCTGCACTGTTAGAATTAATCATTACAATCTTTGAGCCACAACTACAAAATAAGTCACCTAAAATTAATTTGTAACATTTTGATCTTTGCAGCTAGAAAAATCAACAATTTATGATACAGGATATTTCATTTCTTTTTCTAGGATTACTTAGGGGGTTCACTTCAATGCTCAGGGCTTCTTATTATGACATGTTTTGTTTTTTACTTCATTTCTTTTTTAATGTTTTGATATTTTTGTGGTAAACAGAAATAAGTGCTAGGAAAAAGAAACATATTAGCTTTACATAATACTCTTCTGGATAATATATATGATGTAAAGGTAGTACAAATATGAAACATATTACTCTAGTGTTGAAACTTGACAAAAGGTGATGTAGATCTTTTTATTTGTGGAGGCTTTTTTTATTATCTCGCACACCACTGCCTCCACCCCACCCTCCTATGTACATACACACACACAGAGCCACAGCCACACAAACACACCCATTTGTATTAGCTTGATAATGAATTTCCTGCTTCTTAGCTGAAGTCTTAACACTTTCCCTGGAAGTTTGGATTCTCTGTCATAAGAGCTTTATTTTGTGTTCTGGGTGTTTTTAGTGAGATTTCCACAAAATGACAGAAGTTGTGCTATAAATAAACATAAAGAGGAAGTGGATTTGTTTCAAAACAATTAAATATTTACTTCTTCCATTTTCCTTTGAAAGTTGCAAATGTTGTGATAACCACATGATTTGAAGTGTGATTTCTGATGTATATGCAAGAGTAATGGCTGTTTAAGACATAGCTGTGAAGTGCAGCATAGGGTTTTTTTTTCCTTTTTAGAAGCTAATGGAAACTAGAAATAGACTGAATTAGTTGTATTGGCTAGTCCTGTTCCTTATCCCTTAAAAGAAAATAGTATGTCACTGTTTTTAATGTGCTCTTGACCCTGAAATGTGTTTTTTTCCCTCCAGAAAGCTCTATGTGACTGCCTCTGTAACTGTGTGTTTACTACTTTCTGGGCTGGCTGTATTTTTCTTGTTCCCTCGCTCGATTGACGTTCAGTACATTGGTGTGAAGTCTGTGTATGTCACTTACGAACAGGATAGGCGGATAATCTACCTAAATATTACGGTAAGTCTGACTGTTTGGGTGTTTGTAATGCATAAATGCAACAGGAGATACTGCTTTGAGAGTTTAATATATGTGGAAACTGTGGTCTGGCTGAAACGCTTAGTTGGCGCTTTAAGAGCTAGAATTGGTGACCAGTTTGAAAAATGTAACTGAGCCTGCCGTGGCTGGTTCTTGTAGCTATAGCTTGTAGAGGTGTAGTTGTAGGCTGGCACTGGGTCTTCTGTTTTTAAGGGAACAGTAACTTCAGAGTTCTTGATAACTCTCAGTAACTTTGGATTTATTTTTGGAATATATATGAAATGTTATATGTAGGAGTGCAATTTGCTACTGCTCTGGTATTATGCCTCTGTCAAAGTTGGTGTTGAGGAAAAATATTTTCTTATGCACCTTAAAACTTAAAGGAGCTCTTCCCACATAGCTCTTGATTCTTTGTAATGACCTTGATACAGGATTGCCTAAAGACTTTTGGCAGAATTCTTAATTTTAAATAAAGCAAAGCTGCCGTGGGAGAAAGAGGTCCTTTGATAGGTAAATACACTGGAAGGAATAATTGAGGATAATAAGTAATGGAGTATTTGAAGTGGAGGATTGTAACCAGGAAAGTTGTGCAGAAGTTTGTGTTGCTCAATATATTCACTAAACAAACTCAGAAAGGAGTTAAGTAATGGTCCATGACCCCAGTCCTCTCTGCAATCCTCACAGGCAGGAAAATTTGCTTGCAGAATTTCTGATATTACTGTCTCATGCACAAGATTCAAAATGCTTGCTCATCAAGATACACAGAATGGATAGCTGTTAGTGTTTTGTGTTTGTTTTTTCAGAACACACTTAATATAACGAATAACAACTATTACTCTGTTGAAGTGGCAAATATCACAGCCCAAGTTCAGTTTTCAAAAACAGTTATTGGCAAAGCACGGTTAAACAACATCACCAACATTGGTCCACTGGATATGAAACAGGTAAGTAGCTTAGGTTTTCAAAGCCTAACATTAAAAACATGTGTTAATCTTCATACAGAAATCTACTTATTTGTGTTTTCTTTGCTTTTTTATTTTTTTATTTTTTTTTTTTTAGATTGACTATATGGTGCCCACAGTCATACAAGATGAAATGAGCTACATGTAGTAAGTGTACTCACCTGTAAATATCACACGGGTCTTATGAAAAGTTTCAGTGGTGTCAAAAACAACTTTTTGCGGAAGTTTTCCAAAAGTTAGCAGAAATCTGTTTGAAAATATGCTGAGGCATTTTCTTTAAGTTTAGTAGTACTGAAAGAAAGGTAAACCACAATTGCTTGATTAGTTTCTTATAGTGGTGTGCTGCACCTGGCTATAAAAATTTATATAAAAATTTATATAAACCCTTTAAATGGTATCTCTATTACAGTATTTTAGGCCTCGGCACTAGTTAGGACTGCTGCTTTAGGGGGTGAAAGTGCAGCTCTGTTCCTCTTACAAGTTCTCTAGTGACTTTCCTGCAACTTGCTCTGCATTAGAAGGAAATTTGTATTTAGTGCTATGAAAATTAGAGACTTTTCTTCACATGTTGTGTAGACAATGGTGAACAGTGTTTACAGCCTGCCCTTTGAGTGGTTTTATTCATAGCTTCTGAAAGTTCATTTGTCCAACAGACCGTTACCTCACTATATCTTGGTCACAAACCCCAATTTTAATTCTCTTACACTGAAATCCAGACTGAACAGAAAGAGTTAACTATTGAGACTTCAGGTCTGTGTGCAGTTCTAGTGGATGCTAGCCCCTTTGGGGTGGAAGAAAACCTTATTGCTTTGAAGTGTTCAAATAAAATGAAATAGGTGTGAAATGCCAAGAGAGGCACAAACCTCAACAGAAAGTGTTGAACCTCTGTCACCTTTTAAAAGTATGTAAGCTAGCATTATGTAAACACTGAATCTTTTGAATCTGCTCACTCTTTGGATGCATGAGGAAAAAATAAACTTCATAAATAGCCTTCATAGAACTCATAATAATGCTGCATTTTCTTACAGTTTGGATGAGCTAAGTTCACTGACTTTATATCTTGCTTTTGTTGGTGCAGGGGGAAAGAATGACAAAGGCATGCAAATATTGTAGGTGGCTGCCAAGCAGTCTCACTGCACTGATCACATGCTTTTCATTCTAGAGCTGATAAATTTATGACCAAGAGCAGTGATTTAAGAAGCAGGGGTTAAAAGTATGCACTTACATGGCTCTTTATAACTGGTATGTAGGCATGTGTCAGAAAGTCTGAAGAGGATATTTTGCAAGAGAGCAATAACCTCGACTTTGGAACCTTTGTATGTTGCTTAAAGGTCACTCTGCATACTGTAATGTGGATGAGTGCAAAGAAAAGGTGACAAAGTAATATTGACAGGCTTTAAATGTAGTGGCTCAGGTTAACCTGGGTTAGCTTCCAGAAGATGGAATAAACACTTTCTGAGGACACTTCTGTTGGCAAGCATTACACAAAAGCAAACACAAGTGAAAACAGTGCCTGTGAAAGTAAGACTGTGTGAAAGTGAGTCCCAGGGAGCATACAGTCACTGGCAAATTATTCTGTTGCCATTGCCAGTAACTCTGTAGTCTTTATATATACAGACAGCAGAATTCCAGTTGAAGCCAGAAGTCTTGCTTTTTAGAAAATTACCCTGGAAAAGTTTCTTGTAAATCTAACAGTTGTTCTTTTTTTTTTGCAGTGACTTCTGTACTTTACCATCTATCAAAGTACATAACATAGTGGTGATGATGCAGTAAGTATGGTAGTCTTCCTGTGTGTGAGAAACAAGTTCAGAAGCCATGTAATTCTTATTAAAATAATACTCAAATACCTAATCCTGAAGTCTTTGCATCATAGATAAAATGAAGTCAACTTGCTTTCTAGTGTAGTAGCTTTATAGTTAGTGAACTGTCTTTTGACAGGTACTGGTGGTGTAAAGACTGGATTGAGAATCCTTGTTACTGTATCTGCAGCTGGGCTATAGCCATGGAGCTACTGACAAAGCTCAAAAACTTTAAAATTACTTTGTGTATCAGCCACTGTTGAAAACTTGTTGAGATCTTTGATTTTGAAAGAGTTCCTGGCTTTAGTATTCTGAGACTGCTTTTTGTGACATTGCATAAATTTCAGCATGGTGGGGACCAGGGCATGTCTTTAGACTAGATACAGCATGGCTTGTAGCTTGTTTAATTGTGTGCTTTCTTGTCACAAACAATAAATATTATTTGTAGTGGTAGATCTTACAAGTAAACCTCAGTTTTAGCATCTTTAGGAAAAGGAGCCAGATGTCTCTCGTGGAGCAAATCTATAGTGGTAAATCAGTAATGTTCTTAAATTTATTTAAAACATATTTTTTTTCAAAACTTTTTTCTTTAATAACCCTAGTAATATAAACAGTGATTTTTAGAATAGGAAACTCAAAATCTTTTCTCTTCTGTCTTTTTAAGAGTGACAGTGACAACCTCGTACTTAGGCCACCCTGAGCAAATATCCCAGGAGAGATACCAGTATGTGGACTGTGGAGGAAACACGACCTACCAGCTGGGCCAGTCAGAGTATTTAAATGTCCTTCAGCCTCCACAGTAAAAGCACCTGTTGGTTGGTGTGGAATGACTGCTGTTGGTGCTTGCAAAGATCCTTAGGATAGAGCTGGTGGAGTGGAGAGTACATGTGATGTACAGCATAGCAAACATGGAGATTTGTACACTTTAGATGCAAAGAGGGAAAGGTGCAAATTGTAAATAGGTGCACTTGTTAAATGTTGTGTTTTCCCCTTCTGTTTGCTTTCTGTTACTGTAAGCACTTCTGTCAAGTTGTGTGGTGGGGGGGAAAGGGGGAATATCAGATTTTTGAACAGAGCTGGGACTTTTCCTTACAGTGTGGTACATCAACTTAGAGTAACTGTGTGTATGTCTGTGTTTAGGTGAAATGTGTCACTAATGAGCATTTTTAAAAAATAATACTCATAAATTTTAAGTTTATAATTCAGTTCTTGATATTTGACTATTGAAAATGCAGTATTACTACTTAAATAACAAGATTACTTTGAGGTGTCTGGGTATGAAACTTCTATTAGTAACCCAGTGGCAACAGTTCTTTATTTTGGGATTCTACACTTTATTTGCTATCCATGATTAGAGGTGACATGCAGTCTATGACAGCCAGGAAAGCTGGATGACACTATAGCTGAATGTGCAGTTTATAGAATCTGGCATCTTTTCATTCATATTCCCTCTTGCTACCTCTGGGATGTTGTAAGGATGTTATAAGAAGAATATATATTGTTAGATTTAAATCTGGGTTTAAAACTAAGCAAGAAACAACCCCCACAACAACTACTGACGAAGGAAAAACACAAGACTCTAGAAAACAAACAAGACTTTACAAGTCTGTTTTTTAGTAAGCTTTTTAGAACAGGTATTAAAATCAAGATTGTGCAGTTGGAACTAGGTGGGAAATTTTGGGCATGGGTTTGGAGACCTTGGCGTAAATTTTTGTGATTTTTACTGTTTTAATATATTATGTACCTAAGCAACTTTTAAGTGTTAATATGTTGGGTTGTCTTTATTTCTTGCACAGGCTCAATAAGCATATGCAGTAGTTATCTGTACCTCCAGAGCACTCAATGGTCACATCAAAGTCATGCAAGGGAAGATGAATCAATTCTTTCTGTAGGAGTAAATGCTTATGTAATTGTGAGATTACTGACAGACAGCATGAAATAGTTTCTGTAGCACAGTTTGCACATGCGAATTTCTGGGGTAATTGTCAATCATGATTATAAGCTTTGGGTCCAAAGTTGTTTGACTCCTGAAGACTGACTGTTACAAGGGTTAACTTTTTAATGAGCTAGATCAGGATTGCTTTATTTCTGAATTAGGTGAGATGCAGCTGTAAGAAGGTACTGTTGAGACTGTTGCATTGTAATGAATAATGTATATTTTAAAATAGCTATTACTGGTTTTGTGCTGCCTATCTCCTGGAAATAAGCTACACAAAATTAATTGATAATAAACACAATAGAAAAAGGCTTCTGAGTAACTTGCCACTAACAGCCTCTGATGCTCCAGTTCTTCAGTACATTATTCTTCTCTTTACTGACCTCTTAGATGGACCTAAGGGGGTGGGTAGGCAAAAATTGTGGATGATGTAAGATTGATTTAAAAGACATTAAGTAAACCCCCCTACCCTCCACTCTTTGAATTGCTATGAGCACTTACTCCAAGAATCTATGAAAACTTTTGGGACCTCAACTGTCAGTTTTATATAGTTGTTGATAAGATGACTTCATCTTTTGTCTTTAGAGAATTTCTGTAACTGGAGTAGTCAATTGAGATGACTTATCATAGTTATAGTCTAAAGATTATTCTTGGGGCCCGTAAAAGTAAACATTATTACAGCTCAGAGTCATGAGGGAAATTAGTTCACAACTGACTCACCTGTCTAGAGTTTAGATGAGGTTCAGTCTTATAGCTGCTAAAATGCATTGATAAGCTTGTCTGATAGCCTGAAAAGATACATGTGATAACTGAAGACCAGGAGAGTGGGGAGCTGGCTAGAAGCAGAGAGATAAACTCATGGTACCTGTTGTAGAAGGTATGCTAATAACAGAGAGTAGAGAGAGAATTCTGGTTTAAATCATATTAGAACTGAAGTCTGCCAGCAAATGATACAGGCTCTTTTCTTCTAGGCTTAAATATTTACACACTAGAGTGCTGTTTTTGTTTGGGGGTTGTTTGTGGTTTTTTGAAACAGAAAAAGGCAGTTAGTTACATTGATTTAAAACAAATTTTTCTTCCAAGGATGAAAAGTAGTCTAAAATAACTGGAATGGTACAATGATTCAATTATTCAGTGACAGTAGTGAATGCTGCTTTTGAACAAGCATGGCAGGAAGGAAGTTACACTTTATGCAACGTTGAGACTCAAACTGGCTTTTGAAATTTTGGTGGACGTGCTGAGCAAAATTAATACTTAAATCTGTGGTTCTTAACCTTGCATGAAATGCTTGGCATTAGCTGATTTAAAATAAAGAATTGAGTGGAGTTATTCTTTCCATGTATGTGTCAGAAGGGAGAAAATAAAAGTCAGGTTTTTTCATCTAGGATATCTAAACATCAATTTGTGGTGGACTTCCTGAGTGATGAAGAGTTCTCATCTTAAGAAACAAACTGTGGGTTAAAGATCCTACTGAATTCTCGAATTAAGTCAGTAATGGGAGAATAAAAGGCTTAAAGTTCCAAGTGCTAGTATTCCCTTGCACAGCTGTCAGTATATCACTAACCAAATAAGGCAAGTATTTAAATTTATCTACTGATTTTAATATAACATCAGATAAGCAGGTAAAACATCTGTGTGAATATTTAACTTATACTTGCTTTATGTGACTGAGCTTGGAAATATGCTAAGGGAGCAAGGGAACTCAGTATTAACTTGTATAATTTTGTAAACAAGATATCAGTATAGATCCAAGTACCAGACCTTTTTTTCACATTCATTTTATCTTGATCTTAAAATATAAAAGGCAATCCTTTCAGTTCAGCTGCAAATCAATAAGTACAATTCTCTCCAGAAAGTTGGCTTGAAAAATTACAATTTTTTTCTTTGTTTATCTTATGTGTGTCTTCTGAAGTGATTCATATTTCACTTGTAACTTCTCTAGTCTTCACACACTATCAAATGCCTTTATACTGGTTTTGCAGAGTGTTTATCTCTAGTAGAATGCTTTTCACTTGAATATTTTGTAGCAGTTCCTTTACCAAAACCTTTTGCACTTTGAAATGGAAGCTCTGTTATTTCTTAAAACAATAAGAAATATAGTTCAGATGTTGCACTGTAATGGCACTATTGAAAATCAGCTTAATGTATTCTGTTTAAAATAACTGTAAAATTTCAAAATTTTGACTTAAGTATGGAACACTAAAACGCTTAAGAATGTTTGGCCATTGGAGAATGAAGTTACTGCACATTTCAAATACACTGCTTTAAAAATAAATTAATAAATAACCATCTAAGATCCAAACCATCCAAGATCTAACCATCAAATATCTATTTGGAGAGATTTAAAGGGACGCACTCTTACTAAAAGATTAAATACTTGACATTCTTGAATTCCTGGTGTGGGAAAAAGCCTGTAGAAGTTCATTCATAATTTCTTTACTCATCTTAATGTCATGGGGATGGTTGGTTAATTCTTAATCTTTTGTGAAGAGAAACATAAGTATCTTTTTTTCCTATGTGGTATAACTTTGAAGTTCTTAATGCACTTCTGATGGGCGCATGACCTTGATATTAGCATTGTAGTGTTTATATTTTGCAGCCCGATGTTGGCAAATTTGAGTACGTTTTACTTGACTTTGCTTCAAATTGTCCTTGAAGTTCTGCAAGTGAATATATTTTTTCATAGGTAGTGCATTTGCAAACTTGCCTGGGCTTTTTAGCATGTGGTGTATAAAGGGAACCATTTAAACACCGAATCTCTAAGTGCTTGGATTGAACCATGAGGGTCTTTAACCTCTGAAGTGTTGTGCCCTCATGATGGAAAGGATGGTGCTTGGAGTGGTATGAGAGAAATTTCTATATTCAGAAAATGTTAAAAGAAAAATCATGGTATATCTTATTCAGCATTTAAGGTTTCCTTTTTTTTTCCCTTCTTTTTTGAGGGGTGGTAGTTTTTCTTCCTGTGGTTTTGTTTTTCTTCCCACCCCACTAATCTTATAGCAAGACATCTGTCTGTTCCCAGACAGCACCTTCTGAAATGGGTGACTTGTTCCAGAGTTGGGCAGCTGCAGGAAGCTTCACATCACCTGAACTGCACCTCTAGAGTTAAGGGATGAGAAAGACTAGCGCACTGGTACCTCAAGAGCTAATTTTTTTACTTGCCTGTCTAACAAAATGCCACAACCAGGCTTTCCACCACTGAAAGGGAAGGATAAATAATGCAAGTGCAACCAATATTCTCCAGCAATGGACTGCTTGCAACCATCAAAATATTTGTTAGTGATGGCCCTGGTCATGCAAAAAGTCTCATTTTTTAATTTTGGCCCAGGGAAGGAGGAATAGATCCCAGCCAAAAGATGATGAGAACAATTATTTGGCTGTGGCAAACACCCAGTGTTTGTTCCACTTCAGAAGTCACCTTCCTAATTTATGTTTAGCTTGGGAATTCTGATCATTACCAGAGGGGTATTTTGGGGTAGTTCTACTACCTACAGCTTTTACCATGTAAATCTGCTTTTCCATGAGTAGGCAGACCTGTTGGCCAGGAAAAACAGTCTGCATGAGATCTGCACACTTCATGTGGAGAGCCCTGCAGTCTAGTGGGAGACTGTTCAGTGGCAGTAACATCCTGATCCTCATACATTCCTCTTCCAGCCATCTCAAGGATCCTACAATTTGGATGCATGTGTTTCCTGGGTACTGAAACTGCTTTTGCTTTGCATGGGCAGGGATGTTTAGTACCACACATGTAAGTGTATTATGGTGCCTGAGTATTTTGGGTCTGACTGACTGTGATTCAGTTCTTTTGTTTGTTTTAAGGAAGCAAATTTAACTGCTGTTAACATCAACTGTACAGAGTGTGCATATAATAGCTTGAGATATGTATAGAAATACTAATGAGTGATAACTATTTTTGTAATTTAAGATGTTCTTGTAACTGTGTAGCAAACAATCTATCCAGTAAAGCATGATAAACACTCTAGAAGTCAGAGTATTTTGGAATGACTTGTAGGACACAGAAGCTGTGTTAATGTAAGCTAACTGGGGCGCAAGGCATCTTGGTATTTAGAGGTTCAAAATCTGGACCTAACTTCATTATGAATATGTTTCTAGACAGGATTGTTTGACTCAAAGAATGATATTAAATTTTCTATTTAAAAAGCTTGGATCACGTATATATTTTTTTTTTAACTGACTTAATATTTTTTTTCCCCTTCCCTGCCTCACGTAAGTTTTCCCTCTCTCTCACCATATTTTCCCACTAGCTTTCATGTATTTTCAAGGATATGACTTCAGATTTTGTAACTTGGCATTCCATGATGTGAAGACTTTGCAATCTACTTTTTTTATACTATGTTTTATTGTGTTAAGTCTGTAATAAACTTGAGTATCTGAAAGCTGACCACTATCTGAATTAATTAGTGTTGTTTGACTGAGCTACTGAAGTAACTGAGTTCAAACTTGGGCTGTTGTGGTGGGTGGGTTGGCCCCTGCCACCAGGTGGGCCCCCACACCATTGCTCATACATTCTTCCCTTCCAGTAGGATGGTGGAGAGAACCGGGACAAAAGCAAGAAAACTTGTGTCAGAATGAAGACATTTTAATAAAAGAAGCAACGCTGTGTGCACAAGCAGAGCAAAATAAATTTAGCAGGAGGCAGGTGTTTACAACAGGAAGACAAACCCCATAACCCTGATTAGCCTTCCTTTCTCTTTACCCTGAGCTTTTATTGCTGGGCATGATCCCATATCCTAGGAATAGGATCCCTTTTGTCAGCTGGGAGCATCTGTCCTGGCTGTGTCTCCTCCCAGCTTCATGACCGTTCACAGCCTGGGCCCTGCAGGTTTGGGGAGATGCAAGGGGGGAAGAGGCAAAGAAAAAGGAAACCTCTGGTGCTGTGTGAACACTACTCATCATTAGCCAAGACATTGGTGTGTTACCAGCACTGTTGTATTCACAAACCCGAAGCACAGAGCTGTATGGCTGGCATGCCATAAGGAAAATTAACTCCATCCCAGACAGACCCACTTATACCTATCTGCAAAGTTATTTTAAGAACCATTGTTGCTGAAAGAAACAAATCTTTAAAAACTAGGCAACAAAGAACATGACTTTGGAACATCCAGAACATTCAGATAATATTCAAATGTTACAAATAGCCTTGCACAGATGTTTTGGAGCAACTTAATGGGATATTTCTAATGTTTGTCCTGGAGAAACCTATTGTATATTCATGAGTGCTACACCAGTTTTCTGGTTTGGATAACAAATGGGGGTCTTTGTGTGTAGAGGGTTTTTGTTTCAGCTTGTGAATCTCTTTAGAAAGGCTGATTTTTTTAAAACTAACTTTAGATGGTAAAATAACTACAGTCATGCTGTTTTCTTTCTTATAGAGTCATTTTTCCATCCCAGAGTTATCATAACCATTGTTATAATTGTCCAAACCCTGTATGGAACATTGTAAATGGGAGAACAACCTTTATGCACTAGTTTACTTTGTTTAGATAAGAGCTTGAAGAGATGAATAGATCTTCTTCTGTCTTGTGCTACTGATCTGGAGATGGATCAACAGAAATATATCTTTAATGGTGAACAGTTTAATTTTATCCAAAGACTTCAAACTACATGATTTGGATTCCTCTCCTGTGTTGTTTTTTTCCCCATTCAAAGCATGTAGGGGACTACAAAGGGTGAAATTCTAACAGGTAAATTTCAGATGCCACTTTACCTGTCTGGAATGTATAAAGAGCATTAAAAGTGAATAAATGCACTGACAGATGAGAATAGATAATCAGTTACGAATTTGGACAAATTTAAAGACCCAGAAATTGTTATTCTGGAACACCCAAAGCAGATGATTTTGTGATTTAACTACTGAAAGGTCAGACATCTTGAAATAGACTAGTTTCAAAGACCTGATTGACAGAAACTTCTGAGAGATTTTGAGGTTTCCCTGGTTGTCTGTACATTGCTTTCCTTTTACTTCTCAAAATTTCATAGAGATCTCAGTATAACTGTGTAACTGAGTGCATTCTTGGGATGTGGTTTTGGGATATGTTCACCTGAAAGTACTCTGGGTACACTGATTATGAATGACACTAATTGCCTTCCAGTGTAAAGACGATGTCTATCTGGCAACTTAAGGAGTACCAAATCACACATTTAATTTTGCTAGAAATCTCTTGCTGTCAGATGAGATAAAGGTCCTGCTACATTTCTGTTGTTGTCTTTTTTTTCTTTTTGTTTTTCTTCAGAATCCTTGCTTCTTAAGCCTCAGAGCTGGGGTGTTTTTCCTGTGGATGGGTAGCAGGTGCCACACAGTTTAATGAGCTGTCGTGGGCACTGTGGGGCTGACCTTGCTCCATATTGCAGCTGCTTTTTCGTGAACCAGTGAATCACCTAATGCAGGAAAAGTAGAACTTGATTAAGGAGCTTTGGCATCACTTTAATGTAACATTTCACTGACTGCAGTTATGGATACCTGGAAGGTAATGATGTATGTCATACTTGAGAGGTTTTTAACAAGTAATGCTTCTAGCAGCCCTAGCAATATAGTTGAGGTTGAGAAATGAATGTAATTTCATTTTTTTCAGTCTGTCTTTTCCCATGACAATTCTACCACAAGACTAGTTCTGGTACTAGCCAGAGGAGTGATATAAGGGTTACCTATATAGATGGTAATACCTAAAAGAGCAGATAAAGACCTACTATGTTTTTCATGAGTTTTGGAGTCTTATATCCTACTAATATATATTATTTCTGAATTATGAAGTCTATCTCAAATCATTTATGTTTGTGGAATGTTAGTGGCTGTCTGCATTGAGATCCATACCCACAATAAACCTGTGACCAAATTTTACATTCAGTGTGTTTAAACACGTTGAGACAATCAATGCAACTATTTCGCTTTCCACACTGACACTAAATTTCTGAGCTTTTCATCAAATATGCAACAAAATGGTAAAATTAGACTCAAAAGCTCAAAATATTGCTGCAGAATGTAGATTCTAAAACTCTAGAATCACATATACCATCTGCAGTCACTTTTGCTTGCTGCCAATGCAGAGATGGGGCAGAGTTGCTATCTTCATGTCCTATTTAAAATACTGTGTTGAGCTGGCACATCCCCTGAACCATTTATGATCAGGAGAGGATCCTGTCTTCTTTAATGTAACTAACATCCTCTGTAGCATTCTGGGATCCAGCTCTTCAGTACTGGTAAATATTATCAGGGGTCAGGGTGGAAATGTTGCCTTGTAGACTTCCAGAGGGCCAGCAGTGTTCATGGAGGACCCAGCAGATTTGAGTCCTGAAAGCAAATTAAGCTGTTGTGTAAATACAACCAGTCTCTTGCTCCCACAGATGGCTACCAAGCTTGCCTTTGGTTTGCTGTCACTAAAAATGCAAAATAGTAGGACAGAAGGAAGCTAAGACATGGAAAAAATAAAATGTGCTAATCTTATGTTGCATGCTGTCAACTATACTGTTTGATATGCTAATACTTGAAAAATCCTATTTAAACTGAAAGCTGGGCTTCTCAAACATGGGAGGGATTCAATTTCCTTCTCAAAAGAACAGTAGAAAAGCTGAATACAACTCAAGGTTACTTAGTAACCTTGATGAGACCAGCTAAACCCAGGGGAAGGTGTGTGCAGGGTCCTTGATTTGAAAAACAGAAATAAGCCCCCTGACATCTAAGACGCCCCCTAAAAAACCCAAACAAACCCACCACCACTATTGTTAACAAGTTATTTGTATATATAACTATAATTATATATATATATAATTTATAGTGCAGTCTGAGGCATCCTAGTTTTTATTGCAGTGGGAGGGATGGTTTGTAGGGTTTTTTTAATATGGAGAACTAATGTGCCACAGTGATGGAGTGCTGCTGCCTTCCCTCCCTCCATCAGTGATGCCAGTAGCCTGCAGCATGTGCCAGAGGCAGCAGCCTCCTTAGTGAGATGGGTGTAGCTCAGGTGATGCCTGAGGAGTTGAAAAGTGCTCTCTGAAGAAGAAAAGAGAGTTAAAAGTGTGATTCTGCTTCCCATCCCTTCACTGCCCACCCCACTCCAGTATTTAAGTGCAGGCAGAAGCAAAAATAACCTCCCAGAAGAGAGCAGGGCTGTCCTGGTTGAACTGTTCAGATGAAACGGACTTTCACTCTGATAAATCCAGTATATGACCTTCATTCTGAATGTGTGAAACACTCCCACTCAGAGGTCTATTTCAGATTTTAAAATGTAACAGGTATGAATGTGTGTTAAGTGAGTAATGGAGAGAATCATGTTGATGCTGAGACAATTTACTGAAATATCTTGAGCAACCCGTTTGTGTCTGTGTAGCTGGACTTCCACAGACTCAAAAATGGCAGATTGGCCTTGCAAGGGCATCAGCTGCTTCTCCCAGTACCCCTCAATGCAGAATTGCAGGGGGTGAGTCCACAGCTCTGAAATGGCAGCAAGGGGCCCAGCACATGAAGAATGAACTGGTGAATTTAAGGCCCCAGGCCGAAGGAAAGTTTTTGGAGACGCTTTCCTACTACTGAGAAATATGTTTTAGTCATACAGTTATGAATTTCAAGAGTAATCTCTAAAAGAGGGTAATATTTTAATTCCCTGTAAATCAACATTACTTTATATCCTGCTGAAACTGTGACCCTTGGCTGCCTCTGATTCCAGTCAGTTTGAATTGTTCCTAGATCTAGACCTCTGCAAAGTCACTATAAATCTGTGGGAGAGGATGGTACTGGCACAGCAATTGATACCATTATACCAACATGAATGTAGGTAGAATTGGATAAATGTGTGTTAGATACAGTGGTACTCCGTGAGATGCTCTGTTCATCCTCTGGACTAGGAGAACCCTATTAAGAGATGATCTTGGTTAACAGCTGTAGCTGCAGACTCTCTCCCAGGGGCACATATGCTGTCACTGAGACAACACCATCACCTTACTCATCTGCATGTTCCCCTCAACAGAGAGATGGCTGTAAATACATATTGTGTTAGAGAGTACTAATATGTAAATAATCTCAGTTTCATTGTGCAAATGCTCTTTCATGGTGTAAATGTCTGATCCTGTTCTTCATGAGATGTCTTCATCAGTTATTTAAGTACTATATAATATAAAATCAATATTTAACGTCAAAATGTACTTTTTGCTGCTATCTAGGAAAGGACATACAATTGTACCTGCTCAGACTGTTAGAGTTTTACTACATGATCATCCTTAGATAGTGAGCTGTTAACAGTACACTGAGAAACCTATCCCAAATTCAGTCTCTAACATATGCCTGGGAAAATCTTATTTCTCAGTCATGCATCCCTGTGTCATTTTTAGCACAGTCACATAGTAGACTTGAATTTTTTATGGATTAATTTATTTAAAGTCATATCATATTGCTTAATGTTGCCCTCAAAACTAAGAAACCCCTGAATTCATTCCCAGGCTCTTGAATTGTGATCTTTTAAAAGCAAACTGCCTTGTTGTGGAAATTTGGATATTATTACTCTTTCACTACAGAGAGACTGCTTAGGATGAGATATTTTCAAGACTTATATGTTAATCAACATTATTAATGCAAACCAGAATATGAAAGGCAATTTTCCTACTGTATGAACAAGACCATGTTTGAGAGTTACATGTACCAGTGTATCTGGAGTAGCATCTATTTTCTATAGACACTTAATTTTGTAAAAAATGGATATCTGCTCCAAAAAATAGCCTAGGGTGAATGAGTTATCTCTTCATAGTTGAGGGAGGGAAAATTCACTGGAAGGGTGTCAAAGTTTAGTGTAACAACAAATGCAGTGGTCAGGTTTGTTAGTGTGTCAAATGTTCCTCCATAGTTTTTACATCTCTGTAAAAGAGAGAGGCACTGCAGAACCTCTCTGCTGCTGCAGAATATATTTGCAGTGACCATGCAACAGACAAAATGGTCTGGAATTTCAGGTTGATGAGAATAGCATTTTTTTAAAATTTTAATTCTTTTCTTAGTCTCCTGAACTATTTGAATAATAAATATTAGCAGTATTACTTTACAGGGTACTCAGTGGAGCCCTCATCAGACAATGTAATACACTTAAGATTAGCTAAATACATTCCTGGCATTCCTGTTTTATTTTGGGAAAGTCTTCTGGAGTGTTTCCCATGAGGGCTTCTGATCCATTGCATTTGCAGCTTTTCCCTCATGTTTGTGAATTCTGTGCTAAAAACTCATGGTAATAAATTTCATCATTAGCATGAGACTGTTCACAAAAGGATGGTTTCAGGTCTGTAATTAAGGTTAAACAATACTTTGGGTTTTCTCTGTGATTGTCCTTTAGCTCAAGTAAACAAATTCTGCTCTGAAAAACATTAATATTCCACAGATGTTAAATAGTGATGTCATCAGGGTAGTTCAGAGCTGATTTTACAATTGATGATGTCACAGAAGATCTTTATTTCTGCTCATCACCACTAGTCATGTAGTGTTGCAGCTTTAGTCTGAAGTTAGGGAGCACTTTCACTGAATAATATCAAGTGTCCTTGTGGAAAAAAACATTAAAAATGACAAATGTTGAATACTTGTGTAACTAGCAAAGCACAGTCATAATTAGGAAAGATCTGGACATACAAGCGCAAAGTTATGGAAATGTTTTTATAAGCAAAATCCTCTTAAATGACAAACTAACTTCCCTGGGGTTGATGCAATACATCGTGTAATAAGTGTGTTGGTGAATCCTGTTGGAAAACAAAAAGTTAAAAAAGTAAATTATATATAATAAATATACCATACAATGTGTAATATATAACATATAAATAATGTTTCCATACTTTATATCCTATATATTATAGGTAATACGTGTAATATATATACACACTCACAAAAATACCCAATGTGTGTGTGCGTGCAGCCCACTAGAAATTACCAGGCAAGAAGTACAAATGTGTTATTTTTGCTAGAACTTTACACTGAAATGCTGAATCTATATTTGATACATTGATAAAGTGGATGGGTTTTTAAATATTCCCTGGACAGTTAATGAGATTTACATTGGTGTTGTACCTTCCAAAATGAAACTATTCATTTCAAAGATGAATGAATACACATCTCAGTGGACTTCTGGCTTTTGTGCTTTGTTCTTGGGCAGGGACATTATTTCTTATTTAATAGATATAGATTCTCTACTTCTCCATTTGGCAGATAGTGACAGGAAACAGCAGAACCTGGAGAAATTAAACTGCTCAAAGAATCACTGTCAATGATCTAAATAAAATAAATCCTCAAAAGGAAAATGAGCTCCCTCATAACAAAACGATCTGTATGTAGGTATCAGAGGGAGGAATGCTAAAGTAAATACAAAAATCAACTTTACAGCATTGTTTAGCTGTTCTTTTCTCAGATTGAAAAGAATATTTCTAATTTTTTTTCCTTTTTTTAATAGGAATAGGTATCATGTAGTAGGGTTGTGTTTTTTGTCATTGCCTGTTACAAATACACAAAACCCTTTGGAAATTTAATCATTAAATTAAAAATATAAACCAAATAATTTTGAGTAATTTAAAAATTTAATGTCCTTCTAATGAAATATTAAATGTGCCACGTATAAGGAAAACAGTCATTCAAGTGCAGCAAGAAGTAAAGTGTAATTAAGATAATGTTAGGAGAATTCCAAGTAGTTGGATAGAAAGATACACTGCTCTTTCCTGGTGGGGTTGAAATATAGTTTATCCTTTGCACACTTAATTCTATTAAAAAGTTATATAAAACAATCAGGAAGGAAGAGATGTTTTATTACTGTAGTACAAAACTCAAAATGCAAAGCAATTTTCCAGAAACACATTTGGCTTTTGTAATTTTAATATCTTGATCTTTCTTTTTATAGACTCTATCATCTGTAGATGTTTTAAATTACTAATCAAATGCCTAAGTCTTAGCATTAAACTAGCAGTGTTGACTGAAATTTGGTATCCATGGAGAAAATTGTGTTTTATTATGAATCAGAAGAAAAATCAGGAGTTTTCCAGGAGGCCTGGAAAATGCTGATTAAAATATATTTTGGAAACTCAAACCATAAAGATGTTACCAGAAAATATATTTTACTCTACTGTATGAGCAGGGTCCCACAGGCAGCTTCAGTCCCTGTTGTGGTTGGCTAGTGTGGGATCTTGGTTACAGAAAAACACTGGAGATTCTATGGAATCTTGTAGGTATAGTTAAACCCAGGATTTTGAAGACCTAAAGTTGGTTAAATCAGGAATAGAGACATTTGAATTTGGTAAAGACTTTAGTATGAGACCAGTGATTGGTGAATGGTTTGTCTGCTAGAAGACAATTACAAACTGTGAACTAGACATTAGCAGTACCAGCAGCACTGCTGTTCTGACAGCTTCACCCATCAGATTTGTTTCTCTTCTGTGCATCAGAGTGCACTGCAATTTTCACCTCCAGCACATGAAGAGGTGTGTACATGTGTATGCATACCCATAAATGAAAGAACATGTTAGTTAATAAGATCTGAAGGCCCATGATAGAAGACATAAACATGGATGGGGTCATTGAGTCTAAGGATTGCTCTAATGTTTTGCTGACAAATAGGCTTTAATATCACATTGTTTAAACAACATTTTTTGTGGAAGAATTATTATATAATGACTATCTCTGCCATCTTTGTAATATACTGATGTTCTTGACAGATTTTCAGGATCTATTTGTTAACAGTCCTGGGAGGGGTGTCATGATGATAAATAATGACTGTATCATCCACTGTTGTCTCTGGAGAGATGTTCCCTCCAGAACAGGGTGACTGGGGAAAAATGGCTAATGGCTCAAACTGAATTGACATACAGACTGAAGGTCTCATATGACAGTATTTCAAGCTAAAGGCAGATTCTCTATATTGGTATACATCACCTCTCCTCAGTGTGTTGTTATCCAAAGAATATCCTGATATATTTTATTCAACAACCTTTCCTGCTTTCCTCTGACCTAATTTCTGCCTTCAAATAGCGCAGCATCCATTCATAACATGGGTGGTGGATGTGTCTGGCTTGTAGGCTGTATCTGAAAGCATATTAAACAAAAACACAGTGCTGCCTGGAAGCCATAAGCCTGGACATGTCAAGTGGATGATGCTGGAAATACAGTTTCTACTTTAACTGTCATTTGAGATGCATTGAAAGTGAGTAGTGAAGTCAATGTTTATACAAGTAACCCAAGTATGTTTTCCTGGGGTATCCAGGACAAAACTTTCCATCTGTTCATGTATAAAATGAGTCTTACAGCCCCACAGTCCTTACACTGTCCTATCTAGGTACAATTTGTTGTGCCTAGCTGACAAAGGTGAATCAGCTGATGGTAGACCTCCACTGGCTGCCCAGGCCAGTAGCTGGAGTGGGACTGGAGCAAACATTAAGAGTGGGAGGAACAAACATTAAAACCTTCTACATTCTGTGAATGAAATATTTTCTACCCACAAAACACATTCACAGACTTGAAGGAAGGAAATTAGAACACAAACCTGTTCCTCCTTATGGGTTTCTAACCTCCCATTTCCCCTCTGTGCTGGGGTGTTTTCCAACAAAGCCATATCAAGATAAATTTTCTTACATTAAATTTTTGCTATTCCCAGCAAAAATAATTGCCCTTTTTTTTCTGGCTGGAGATTGCTTAACACATTGCTTTCCATATTGTCTGTTTCTATTTATTCTCATGAATACATATGCCTGTGCACATATCCAGAATACATGACTTATACATCAGATTGTTGTGGAATCTGCAGCAAGAAATCTGAACAGTCTGAGGCCAATAGTATTCATTAAAAGAAATGTTAGCAAAACTTATTTCTACACTTCTGGCAAAACTAAAACATTCAGTTGGAAATATCCTTTTGTGTCACATGCTGCAAATACCAAGGTAAACAGTCAATGCAGAATAAAATGTTCATTGCTCTACTAGAAACTAGCTATGGACTAGGTGTAAGCCCCGATACAGTCAGCAGGAGACTCATTGAACTGGGATTTTGGAGCACAATTTAGCTGAAACAAGGAAATTATTTTTTTCTATTTTTTTATGTATTTGATTACATATTTGAAGATAACTTTTATTAGGTATCTGATTTTTAAAAACTTTTATTAAGAGTTTCGTGAAGTTTATGAAATTTTGTTGAGCTCTTTGGTCAAACAAACCATTGTTTGTTTGAAACCATTTCATGTTACTGAAACTTTTAATATAAGTTAAATAAGACAAGAAGCTGCTTTTTTCTTTTAAAGCCAACAAGAATGTTGTAGATTAGATAAGGAGCTTATTTAAATTTTTGGTTTGGGCAATCATCACTGCCAAGGATTTTCAGGTGATCTGGAAAGGCTGGCACCTCTAGAGCTACGATAACATTTGCTTCCTGCTCGGAAGCAGCATGGAGCTGGGACTGGAGAGGAGTTAAACAGGAAAGGCTGCTGGATCCAAATTATACCCAGAGGTTGTAATGTAAGGTGAAGTACTGTCTGGAAACTCTGACCCATCCCATTTGCCTGTGCACTGGATGTGACAGTCCTGTTGGACAACTGGAAAATAGCCTTTAGCTTTGTGGTTGCTCAATGTACCTTCAAGCTGCTCATCTGGTGAGCTTGTCGGTCACATTCCCCACTGGAAATGCAGGGACAGAAGGACAGGGTGGCAGTGCTGGGGTGGCAGTGTCCTTTCAGTTTCAGGTGCAGACACAGTGCCTGTGAGGAGGGTTCTCTGATACATCTTACACCACTTCATGCCTTCAGCCTGAGTGCCTGTGACTGTCCACACTCTTCTGCCCCTTCCCAGCAGGTGCTCTGCGTGTGCCTGCAGGTGCTCCATGGACCTGGGGTGGCTGGAGAGATGTGCTCTCTTACACATCTTGTGTGCATCCTGCAGTAAAGTCCCTTGAGCCTTTCCTCAGGAAACCTCTAACCCAGCGTGACAAACCCTGCTCGTCAGACCCCATCAGTGTGGGGTTTCGTGTCCACAAACAGAAGTTGTTTGTTTATTTAATCTGAATTTCATGCCTACATTCAAGGCAATGGCTTTGTGCACATTTACTGCCTCAAATATGCACACTCACATTCTTGTGCACTTGGTTCATTGTACATTTAGCTGGGAAAAACACACGTATGGGTAATACACTGCTAATATTTAATCAAACCCCATTAAGACTTCCACCAAACTAATTTTCAGTAAAACTGAACAGATTAAAAATAAAAGGCAATTATCATTATTTTTTAAAGTCTCAGGTGAACTAGGTTTATATAATATTATATATGATGGATTAAATACTGTACAGAAGATAATCTTTGCTATATTTTCAGAAATGACAAATGAAAGAGCTGTGGGGGCTTTGTTGTGCAGATATAGTTCCTATGCTGTTTTATATTGTTAAACAACATGTGCTTGGATGCGTTAGTGTCCCATCACAAATTCAAGCCTTCAAGCAAATTCTGACAAATCCTACACAGAATTTAATTACATTAGGAGGATGAAACAAAGGTATTTCTCAGATTAAGAGTTTGCAGAGAAATGTAAGTTCCATTTCTCCTTGGGCTAGCTTGATGCAATGTACTCACTGCAGCCAGCTTGTACCAAGCACTAGAATTGTCAGTGGGCTTTTTATCCCAGGTCTCTTGCTGAAAAAGTTACTTTTCTTGCAGTTATGACTGAACTGTGAATTAACATTGCAAAAGACTGTCTATAGTCTCTGGCTCCTGACTGTACTGCTCCTGTTTGCACAAAGTGTCCTCTGAACTGTGGAAGAGCAGGTTGAATCTATCCACACTTGGACAAAAAAAAATTGCTATTTTTAATTTTGTGTGAATAAACATTTTAAAACACTTTATTACAGCTGATGAAAATGAAAGGAGTTTTTCTCATGTAGACAAGTTTGCATGTCACGTGTGTGACCACATTGACAGAACTTGAGATTTCCATTTTCTTAGCCTCATCTTCAGTCTCTCAGGTTACTGATATTTCTTCAGATTACCAGGTCTCAACCACGGAATTGAGCTCAATGCCCAAATTAATCTGCATTTGTCAAAGTACTCTGGAGAGAGATGAGTTTGTTCTGTCCCCAGCTTCCCAGGAACTGGGGTGGTTTCTGTTGGGGTCACACCACTGGTCCTGTTCTCTGCCTGCTGCTTGGCTCATGGGCTCTGCACAGAGCATCCCTTTCCGGAAAAAGGTCTAGCAGAGAGATGAGTCCATCCCTGGCAGACATTCAGGGCACCACAACACCACTTGAGTGTTAACAACAAGGAAGGGCTGTACCTGAGTTCCTATTGAAGGGAAACTGCCTAGACGAGCGTGTTTATCCTTTCCCAGAAAGACATTTACCGTATAGTTCCTCTGCACACTAATGACCAAACTTCCTTCATATTCCCTGCTGCTATGCCCCAGAATGCTCTATGCTCTAATGGCTAAAACAGATCATTGCAATGCTGGTCTTACTGTGTTTGCACTTCAGATTAAAGGATGTGGTTTTGACAAGACATCTGCTGAGCAAACCACTTTTTCCTTAATCAGCATGCTCTGCCCCTATCTGCTTAATCTCTTCTAAGTCTCATGACAAAAATAATTGAGCCCACAATCTAAGAAGCATGGGCTTTTAGGGGATTATTTATGGCACTGACTAATTTGGGATTTATTTCTTAGAGGAATGCTGTGCCTGGAAATCTAGGCACCCCTAATTTTCCTTCCTTTAAAACTTTTATTACACTGTCAGGAACTTTTACATTTTTTTAACAGTAATTAAGCTGTCAGATAAATCAGCAAATCCTTTAGATTAGATATTTTGCAACTGGGCCGTTTCTACGTGGAGTCTTCTGTGGTCCATAAAAGGTGGATTTTCCTACAATGGAAGCACTTTTGACATCTTTCTTTTACATGACTATCAATTTTTTCAGCAATTGCAAAGGCCTGATATCTCAGTTGTCTTCGCTTCTGTGTTTGGTTGGTGATGTCGAGCAGGTTCAAAGACAATAGGCAAGCTGGAGTCAGGCAGATAGACTGTGTGTACGCTTATTTGGTTCTCTAGAACCAAGCTAAAATCTTATCTGTTCCATTATGACTGTACTTGTTAGCTACTTCACACACAGATTTGATTCATGTGATTTTGATTTGGAGATGCCTTGCAACGATCCTTATGCAAATGGAGCTCTGCATGATGCAGGAGTTAAATAACTGAGTGCCAGGTGAAGGTGAGAAACCTGATAATCTCTCTGCACCACGCCCTGCAGATGAGGGACGTGGTCGTGAAGGGAGCATGAATAAACAAGCTTATTCATGAGATACACAGGCATCTTTCATCTGTTCGTGTGACTTTAAAACACCAGATTTGGAGCTGGTTTCTGACAGTGGCTTCACTGCTGAGTCACTGTGTGTTGGTGGCAGAGGATGGTATAAAAAAGGCCCCGGTCCTGTGTCCTGCTCCACAGGTGACTGACCTCAGTGTAGTTATTTGCTCTTTCAATGTTGTAATCTTCTCATGTCTGAAAAAGGAGGGATGAAAATGAGCCCACCTTTTCTAGTGCCTGGACACTAAGGAAGAGCCTTGTGTAAATGCAAGTTGTGAATAATTTTTCTTCCATAATGTTCTGATCAGCCTGTCTCTTATGGGAAGTACTGAAACTTTTTATTCTCTTGGTGATTTTTTTGGAGCTACAGATCCCAGGGGTTGTTAATGACATCACACAGGCAAGCAGATCGTCACACAGACAAACAAAATTAAAGCTAACTTTTCTTGTTTGTCACTGCAGTGAGCAAATATTTGCATGCTGAACTAACTTTAGTTCTGAATTGAGGAGGAGGTAGCTGGTATTTTATGAATCTCTGTGAGGAGAATGGAAGCTGGAGGGTCAAAAAGCAGCAGGAATTGACACCTCTCCCTTTGATATGAGTTATCAGTTGTGGAGAGCAGGAAGAAACTTCAACGGTGCCAGGAGCATGGTTGCTGTCCTTAATGACATATTTCTTTGGGGATTGCCGCATTTCTGGTTCGTTTCAGAAAAGTGTGGCTCCCTGACCTGCTGTGCACACCCACTGAGTCAGGGGCAGCAGCTGGGGCAGAGCACACCCAGCTCATGGCTCATGCCTCGAGTGTCTCAGGAGACCCTTGTTGTGATGCCCTCTGCTTTTCCTTTCTTCTTCCCAGCTGTTTCCATTAAACATATTTCACCTCTGGGCTATGTTGCACTGGATGAAGCCTGCTCTTCATCTTGGCCACGCAAAGGTGAAGTCATGCTGGTCCTGGCATGCTCATCTGTGCCTCTGTGGTTGCTCAGCTTATGGTGTAATTCTGTACAGGTGAATTGGTGCTGCAGGCACCATGTCAGCATTTGGCTTCACCTGTCTTCCTGGCTCTGAGAGCTTATTGCCTTCCCCAGAGTGGGAAGGAAAATTATGTTCCTTGCCACTTTCTGTGTTCAACAGAAGAATTATTTCCAGTGAAAGGGAGAAAAAAAAAATAAATTAAAAAAATGTTTCTCAGCTTCTGAAGTGCTCTTACCTCTTAGAAATATGCTTATGAAATGCTCCAAATGAAAAGCTTTTGTCTACATATTTTATCATTTAGCCAGAAGTGCCACTGTTGTGGAGAGGCTTCATTTATTACTTTGCTTAAGTGTCGAGTCCTCATTTCTGGTTTATTCTGAAGACTATGTCAGACTTGAGCTCTTTGGGAAAAGGAAATGAAAGTGGGCTCAAGAGTCCTTTGTTTCTGAGCCCCTGATTACCACTCAGGAAAATGCTTTTATGCTACAAATGGATAAAAACTACAAGGGTTCATTCAGGAATGTAACATCCATTTAATTGATCCATTCACAATCCCAAAATTAAAGACAGGATTTATTAGGCTTTGACATATGGGTTGAGTATGCTCCTTTTGTTCTAGATGACGTTTTCCTTCTCTCAAATTTAGCCAAAAATGTAATAGCTCCTCAGTTCAACAGATTCACAAACCTCCATTGTCTCTTCTTGGTCAACCATTGACTCTTTGTAAAGCCCAACAAGGAATCACAGTCTCAATGGACAGTCCCACTATGCTGTGGAGCAAGAAAACCAAAAAGGGACTATCATGAATTACTTATAAAGTTCACTGAGATACATCCACTGACAAGAAGAGTAATGACTAGCTTCTAGGCTTAGCTCTTGCAGGCTTTTCTTTCTTTTTCCTTCACAAAAGTCTTCCATTACTGAGCCACAGAGGTGTAAATGGGCTGACAGTGTTTCCTGCATTCATGGAGTGACAGAAAATCTAACAAGTACTGTGGGACATGGACATTTTTCATGGGATCATGCTTTATTTTTAAGCTCAGAAATACCAGCTTCTTCAGATAAACATACAGTCTCCCTGAAACATGAAAGATACCTCCTGCTTTCTTCTTGACTCTGCAAGTCAGAGCTGCTGAGCCTGTTTTGAATCCACCAGGAGCCAATTAATCAGATCCCATCCCAACTTCACTATTAGGAGGAGAAGCACTAACTAGATTGCCTGGAATGTGTGGGTGAGATTGAAGGAAATATGGGCTAAAATGGGCTTAGGGCATGGCCATGCATTTCCAATCCGTGTGGGGGGTGAAGCAGTGAGCAGCCCTGAGTAGAGCAGGGTTCTGAAATACACAGCTTACTGTCACCTCTGTCACTTGGACCCTGCTACAGAGCCACAAGGACTGTTTCTGCAATGTCACGAGCTGCTCACAGCCATAAACTACATCAGCCAAACCATGCAACACAAACAAAAACATTATTCATTTCTTTATTTTAAGTTCAACCGGATGCAAAAAATCCCAGTTTCAGCACCTTACATGTTGGATTTCTTGCACATCTTTCAAGAAAACTGAGTCCCCTCAGACTGAGCTGCTTATGTGGGTTAGGTTAAAGTCCAGACCTCTGGGCTATGATGCTGATGAACTCTCAGAAAAACATCGTCCTATTCTGCCAAAGAGCTCTTGGAAAGGACTTGAGGTGCTTCTCACCAGTTCTGCCCTCACCCCACAGCAATTTATCTCCCCTAGAGAGTTTCCCTCACCTCACAGCGAGACTGCCACATGTAACTACATCAAAGTCTCATCAAGGCTACAGAGGCAGTAAGTGCTAGTGGTGGGCAATATAAATCCTTCTGCAATTAAAACTGGGCAACTCATTTCCTGATCTCACTTCCATGTTTGCATGGTCCTTCCATTGTTTTGTGCCCAAGAACACTGATAAGGACAAGGTGAATTTTGTGGACAGCACCTTGTCAATTGCATCCTATTACATGCTGGGGTACAAGAGGCCTCTGCTCCACGGGTGAGAAGCTGTAACCATTTAACAGGGGTGCCGATTCCCAACGTTACCATCTCAATTTCTGCTGGCCTCCTAGACAGCAGAGGAGATGAGATTTATTCATCAGTCAGGGACAGCTCTCAGCCTCCGTCCAATTATTTGTCCCTCCTGCCATGGGTAAGGTGTACCAAAATGGTACATTCTCTGGCCAAAACCTCACTGTTTTGAAAGATGTTTGCAACAGAGCTATGGCAGGGAACTCTGACTTCTTGCTTTATTTATGCTCAGTCCTCAAAGTTTTTAATTAACAAGGTATCTCTTAGAAACAAGAGCAATCCTTGCAGGCAGATAACCTGATTTCAAAGGCTACATGGGTATTACCTCGTTAATTAAGAAAGGGCTTTGCCTAGGACAGCTGAAATAATTTGCCAAGAGAAAACCAGATTTTTCCATCCCTTGCAGCACTGTAGGCAGAAACTTTGAATGAAAAGTGCAAACTTTCCATTGTAGCTTTAAAGTTGTTTAACTTGTCTCCACTTCACCATCTGATTCTCTTAATTTAATATGGCTTGCTTAAAAGTTAGCCTCTGCAGGCTTCATTCAGAGGAGCTTATTCAAAATCACTTACCAAAACCAAACCTTTGGCACCATTACAGGGAAATGCTTGAAGGTCTGCAAACACCCCACATACAGATAAGGAGGGTGAATTTTTTTCTACAGTGTGTGCTTCTTTCTTGTGCTAAAAATGAAGCTAATTTTTGCTGCTTTTACTTCAGAGGAGATATATATAGCCTTATGCTAGAACAAGTAAGCTAAGTGTGGTGGATGTGAGGTTTCCTTTGATGATGGTTTTTTTTAAGCTGTGTCTGAGGTGACATCAGGATTTCTTTCTTAGCACTTTGCAGGACTGAACTCAAACTGAAGTCTATAACCCTTTCTTTTCAGATGTTGTTGGAACAAATATAAATTTTTTTAAAATATATCGTATATGTCACACTATGTGTGCCAAGTTAAAAGTATCATCCTCTCTTTGTCTTCTGAGGGACTCGTGCTGAGGTTCTCTGAGTTGCTGAGCAATAGAAAGTATAGCTATAGCTTTACATGGATTTCTATGTGAATTGCATATACATGTGAGCCCTCAGACTCAGGCAATTTAGAGGGACATTTGCTGCCTCCAGAATGTATTCAAATTGCTTGTTTTACCCAGCTATCTTGCTTATAAACAGTTTTCATAATGTTTGGTTTTTTCTCATTTCTTTGCTTTTTAGCAATGTTAGACCTGATGGGGAAACAGATTTGTTTTCTTTTTTTAATGATTATTGTCTGTGCTGATGACTTTTCCCCAGTAAAATGTAGGGCGATTGAGTAATGTTGTGAAAAGTAATTTGTGCTGTTTTGTAGAGCTTGCAACTATTTCTGTGTTGCTTTATGTTAGGCTGCAGACTGCAAGACTGATTTTAGGAGCAAATCATAAATGGAATGAATATGTGTTACTGTGAGAAAAGAGTGGGAATTAAAAGGTTGTGATAGACAGTCCAATGCTGCTTTCCTCCTGCCTCTATTTTCAGGTTAATAGTCAGTCTTGCTAAATGTCAGGTCTCTCATTCTTCCACAAGCTCTCTTGTGCATATCTTCTTCCCAAATCATGTCAAGCTGTGGAGTCCCTCTAAAAGCAGTCATAGAAATAAAGAAACATGCTCTAAGCATTTTTACTACTCTCTAGTCTGAAATGTAGTCCAGACAGAGGCTGAATTTTTGCTACCAAAACAAAAAGTGTAAGAATACTGTAGCAAATAAGCAACAGTATAAATAATAACTAAATAAATATCCATTTAGATGATACACCATACAAATTGGTGTAAACAGTTCTCTATAAATGTGTTTCTATCACTTTCTCTCACACTTCTAGTCCTAAACCTTTTAAATCTGATTTTGTGCATAATATCAAATGAATGCTGAGCAATTCTTCCACAACAACATAATGTGGAGTTAATACTTTACACATCTAACCCAGTATATACAAATATAATAGCATATGGCACAAAATTAAATTGCTGGCTGATGTTCCACTGAACTAAAAGGCTCTTTCATTCAGAAATGGATCACAATTGTGGTTTTTTCCTGTGTCCAGACCTTAATGCAGTGACATATTAGACAATAGTGAATCTAGGGTAGATACCCCTATGGTATGGATTATGGGATGCTAGGGCTTTAAAGCTACATCTAGATTAGGGTATTAAAAGTATTAAGGTTTGTTTACTGGTAAAGGGACCAACAGGCATGATCTACCCTGGCCATGTAAACAGGGTATAAAACATCATGGTGGGGCACAGGCTGCCTGCTGGGAATGGTCCTCAAGGACTTCATCCCTGTAAGTGTCCTTGTGGATGGCCTGTAAGAACACTGGCTCATATGGCCAGGGACCAGCCTGATCATGTGAATGGTGTCCTGCAGCACAGAATCTATCATTTTCCCTGCAAATGTCCCAGTAATAGTCCCTGGCACTGTTTTAATGCAAACCTACATGTTTAGCTTGATCTTTGTGCTGGTTTCATATCTGTTCTTGCTGTTTGCCTATAGACTTGGTTCACCACATCCCAAATTCATCATGTCAGATCCATCTGTGGTTTGAAGGACTAGAGCTGCCACTTTGCCAAGCAGAATGACTGCATGGGGAGGGGGGGATTCAAAGCTGAACACTGAGAGGCCTGGCACACTTTGTCATTTAAACAGATCAGGAAATAGAGTGCTGAAGTACCACTTGTAATATGTGCAGTCAACAAACAATCATCCAATTGCACAGTCTGGAAATAAAATGTACAGAAAACAGTAAAGGGAATAATGAAGGAGGCTAGAACATGGGATTATGTGGGATAGACATGCTTCTGTTGCCTCCATGCTTTGACTGCCTTTTATCCTGACTTCAGCTGTTTGTTTCTTAGGGTTTGGTTTGTTTTTTTTTTCACTGTTTTGATTTTATTTGTTTTCAGTTCATTGTTAGGCATTTACAATCCTCCACCAGTTTAATCAGAAACTCCGGGATAGCTATGTGTGATGACCAGGAATGGACAAAAGGCTTTTCTGTAAACAGTGTTTAATGGAGATTTAATTTTAAAAATCTACAAAATTTTCTTTTCTTTTGTTTTCTTCTGACAAATGGAACTAACACAGGAATGATTTTCAGTGGGATTTATTTTTGGCTGATTCTAAGCAGATTAAATTAAACACTCATTCTTCTTCACAAAACCAAACTAAAAACCTCTGCCAAGGCAGTTTGTAGTATCACTGTGAACATGTTAATATGGAATTGTATTTTGGAGTCAAAGACTACAGTCCAAGGTGATCAACAACAACCAAAAAATCATAATAAGTTCCAAGTAATTTTTCTCTGGCTGTCTTTTTTTTTTTTTACCATGTCAGATAGGATATTGTATGCTGTTTGGATTTAGTACTTTGAAAACACCTCCAATTATACTCTAGAAGTTTATTGTTACTAAGTAAGTATAGTACCTATATGCTGGATATGAACAGAACCTAAACGAACAGAAACTGAGGAATTTACTGACAGTGAAGAATAATTATGCTTCTGGTCAGCAAAATCTCTAGTATGTTTTGGAGGGGAAACAAAACCTCAGGGGGGAAGGAAAGGCAGCTAGTTGCCATCAGCAAATAAGTGGCAGGAAGTCATACTTCACATCGAGCTAGAATAACACAAATGACACAGTGAAGCACAAGCTAATAACTGCAGCCATTTTGCTGGGGGCAAGTAATTGAGAGACATGGGAAGCAGTTTTAGGAATGCCAAAAAATACATCATTATTGGCTATTTGATGGGACATGTCAAAAAGGCACAGTCAGCTGAATATTAAGACACATTTGAATAGACATATCTGTAGCAGCTCAGACAATATTCCACAGATGGAGAGCTAATGCTCAGAAATGACATAAGCAAGGAAGACATTAAGGTATTTACACTGCACTTTAGCGCTGCTGTATCCATAATCTGTGAACAGCTCACCAAGCCCCAGTGAGACAATGTGATGCTCTATGTGGTGCAGATTGCTGGGTCATCTCCTTCTATTGCAAATCCATAATGGCCACTAGCTGGTGCAAAGAAGACAAAAGTTCTTACAGTCTCATAGTAACTCCATTCATTGCACCAGACTGTATTGTGTGTTGGCTTCCATGTCAGTTTACAGATAATAGCTGTAGAGGAGAAACAGCTATGAATATGGAATTATTCCATGTAGGTGTTCTTAGCACTGAAAATAAGAAATAAAACTTGCTTTTTCCAGACTACTATTCTTATTCTTATTATGAAACAGAAATTTAACATGTGCTTCTGCAATTTTAATTTTTGCAACTCCCTTTATTTGGTACTACGTTAAAATCAGTCTTGCTTGGCTTTGGCTATATACTACTTATTTTATTTCTGTAATTAGCCTCACTGGGACAATGACAGCAATTCATAAGGACTATATCCACAAGCATACCCAGGAATAGTAGCACTGGCCTGCTATTAGCCAGTACCTGGGCCATAGCACTGGTTTCTCACTGGGGAGACTCCAGTGGGGTGATTTTTGAGTAGGCAGAATGACTGCTACCTGCTTTGGATTGTGCTGTTCTAGACGAGCTGGAGTCCTCCTTTCCTTCTCACAGACTTGGCTGGCAGGAAGCCACTGGTGGGATGTTTCCTTATGATGGGAAACATTTTCTTCTCAGGGTTATTTGGCTTCTCTAATTTTTCACTAAGATAATTCCATGCAGGTTAAAGCAAATAGAACTTTAGCAATGTCTTTCATATATTTTGGGTTCTTTCTGAGGAACAACACAATTTTCTCAAGAGGTTGATTTTATGTACTAGGAGTTTTTGTTTGTGTAGGATGTGGTACTGGATGACTCAGAGAGCCAAGAAGGGGTGCAGTGACCCGGAGTCTTTGGATCCGTTGGAATAGTGCAGGGTACCATTAGCCTTATCTTCTTCTGGCAGTGTAAAAAACACTTCTAACAGTGAGTCAAACATTAGTGATGTTTCTTGATTACTAAGTGTAAAGGGCAGTTTGAATTGCATCTGGAACACTTGAATGCCACCCTTGAGCTGGCTGGGGAGAGAAGTGATGGCCCCCCATTTGTGATCTGCAGCCTGTGTGCTCCTCTGAGTGCCATTAAAAAGAAAGGGAATAGAAGGAAGTATGATTTATAGAAAAGAGCATGCATGTTCCATCACTTTCTTCCTTGCAAATATATATTGATTTGCACATGCCAGGGCCATTAAGGTGCCAGGGCAGCAGGACACCAGGTTTCTCAAAGCAAGTGACCAACTCTAGAAATTCTACTAGACAGCAAAGAAAGAAGTATCATCTTTACTTCATCAACCACGTGGTTTATTTTAGCCCATAAGCTAGTACAGTATAAAGCATGAAAATATCAGCCCTGTAAAAATTAAGTCAACCACCCTCTAATAATGATTTGTCTTAAAACAGGGTCCTGCAGGGTCCTATATCAATTCTGCAATCCACGTTAAAAGGCCCTTAAAATAATTTCACAGAGCAACATTTGACATGCTTTACTGTACTATTTTTATCACCAATATAGGGTCTTAAGACAGAACTGCGTATCTCCAAAAATGAGCAAATATGTTTGAGAATGTTACACAATTTTTTGGATACAGATATGTTACCTTTTGAAAGATTTTGCTGGCAAATACTGTTGGTGGCATGTTACTAGTTTTAATTGTGGCAAAATAAAAATATAGGTACGAAATTATTTATAGAAATGAAAACTGCTTCCACTGAGCAACATTCTAAAGAAAGCATGGAGATATCATAATCTAACAGTATTATAAAAAGTGTGTTCATGCTGTTTTAATTTTAATGCTTTGCCTTAGAAAAATTGCTAAGACCCTTAATGAAAGTATGTTAGAAAAAACTAAAAAAGGGGAAGGTCTGTTTTGGTATTGTCTGGTTGTCCTGTTTAAGGCACAGAAGAGGCTAAGTAATGCAGGACTGGACTTTTTCAGCACTTAAATCAGTAAAAAGGATATATTTTGACATTAATATTAATCATTGCAGAGAGGAAGAGGCTACCTTAAGACCTGTTTGCATTATTGAGGCTGGTTTTCAGACTTCACGTTTTAAACTTTGGTTATTCTTTTCTCCTAAAACAAGACAGAGAGCATATGTTCAGCCTACCTATTAATCTCCAGCCAGCAACATTTTGTTTGGAACCAAAATCATCTTGCATACAAGCAGTGTGAGCTGAAAGTCAGAAGTGCTAAGCAGCTGGGCTTTTATTAGTCTCATCTTCATCAAGTGTACTCAGTTAAATTTGTACAGTCAGTGTTTTGGTTTAAATTGTCTGAAACATTTTTGCTGAGCTTTCTTCTACTGTGTTTCAAGCCAGAGATGTTTTTGCCACAGCTCTGCACTCTTCTGTTCAGCATCTTAGTTTTATATATGTGGTGCAACTTCCATTATACAGCTCTGGATAGGATCAGCACAGAGATATGTGATCATTTTGTGCCCATGGGGTGCATTTCATCCAAGGACTTCTAAGTCCCCCAGTGGATGGCAATTAGGTGCAGAAAGATGCCTCTTTTATTCACATGGAATTACCAGTTGTGGGGACCAGGATCCCAGACTTTGGTATCTGCCAACTAGGTTGGTGCTGGATTTAAACCACTTAAGAATAATCATGAATAAAATGAGAAGTTGTGAAAAGATCAGATGCTAAAATGAAAATTGTTCTCTCTCCACACTGGAGATTCACGTATCATTTGCAATTGTAACTTTGTAACAAAGAGAGGGAAGCTTCTCAGAAGAGATACAGCCAAAGAAATTGGTTTAAAAAAATGTCGAATGTCAAAATCACCTAACATACTGCACAGGATTGCACAGCTAGTGCTTGCAGATGGGAGGTCTAAACCAGCAAATGGAGAATCTTATGCCTTGGAAGTCTGATTTTCAGGATTTTTGGACTCAGACTATGCTAGAATGCCAGGCCACCTCAGGCTCTGTTTCACAAACATGTGTTCCCAGCCATGCATGTATGTACAAAGCTGCTATTTTTGATTTATAAAAACTGAAATTAAGAACATTGTTACATACCCTAGTAGTTCAAAAGATGCACACACTAAAATAAATAAATAAAATAAGCAAACAGAAATTGTAATGAAGAATTTATCTGCTTGAGTTTTCTAGGATTACATTCTTAACTCTTTGTCACAAGTTTTAAAATCCAGTCAGTGCAGACAAAAAAGTCCATCAGTTAGTGTCCATCAAGCAGTTCAGTTTAAATGGAGCACAGTGATGTATAAATAAGCTGAGCTGAATAACTGGAGATCACCTATGTAATGTGACATTTAAAGAGGGGCAGTGACAAAGATGGAGTTTTTTTCTACAAATTTTCTTGGTATATTAATTTCCTCTACCTGCTACCTACACATACAAGTCAGAGTAGATTTGAGACATTTTCATTGTTATTAATGATAATTTTCCCTTTTTTTTTTTTTTTTGTTTGTTGGCTACCATGAATTTTAATTCAATATAAACCTGCTTGCTCTGAAGTCATTAAGGATTTATGTTAAGGAATTCTCACTTTCTAAATTTCTAGGGCTCAGATTCCATCTCCGTTTAAGTTAGACGTGTGCTCCCTTGACATGCTCATACCTATGCAGTTCCAAAAGATGATGCTTGCCAGTGGTTTTTAGATGAATGACAGAGTTGTTTAGAAATAAATTACTATCAGCCTTCCTTCTTCTCACATATTAATTTCCTGGCCAGACAACCCCCAGATCAAATGAAGACACATTTGCATTAGTCATGCTGTCATGTTTCAGTTGTGGACCAAACAATACCACATGTACTTCAGCTTTGCTATTACCTTTAAATATGAGTTCCCAAAACACTTTTTGTTGTCTCACCATTTGTAAAGTGGTTCTGCTGTTTAATTTTCCCTCAGAAGTGCTGTGAAAATGAATACAAGCTGGAAACATTTATAATGAATTTTAAACTTGTAAAGGGCTTCTAAACTTCTAAGTATCATTTAATTGAGCTACCACTTTCTTTGTTCAGCTGTAGTTATGAAGCATAACAAACAAAATAATGACAGGAAAAACAGAGAAATATGTTTTGAACCAATTTTTTAACAATCAGCTGCCAAACCTAAGTCTTCTCTGTTGGCAGACAGTAAAGAACTGATTGTAATTTTTATTTTTTTTTTTTTTTTAATAAGGGAGCATTCAGAGTGCTGATGCTTTGAACGAATTCCAGCATGAGTAATTACATCCTACCATATTTAAATATCAATTAGATGTGAGGGTTTTTTTATTCATTTCCTGTTTCACACTGCTGGATAATGTTGCTGTGCCCTGCTGAACAGTAGCCACATTCACCCTAAAGCTGGCAGTGTTTCTGTGGCAGACAAAGTCATATCTTTATGTCTTAAGGATGATTCTCTGAATGCTTCCACTCACACTACTTTCACTGTGGGACAACTTCAGTAGTGTCTGCTCTGACTTACAGCAGCATAACCGTGTATGGGAATTATGATACAATAACAATTATATAAATATCAAATCATCAATAGTACCTGATACTGCAGGAAATTGATTGTTATACAGCTGAATTTTGTAAAATTCCCTACTTAATGTTAAAAAACCCCTATTTTAGAATTTGTATTTAGCCTCTTGCTTTTTCCTCAAATTAATCATAATTGTGAGTATGGATTTTCCACTTCAACTAATTTACAGAACATTAGGCCCCTGGTATTTATACTGAGTACAGTAGTGGTATCTGAGTTATACTCAGTTACCCCAAGTACTATTCAATAACTCTTTTCACTGAATATTATGCCAAATTTCTTTCAGAGGAAAATATAAGATTCTGTGACCAAAAAAAACCCCATATTTATTTCTGAGGGACATGGCTGAGAGCCCATGAGTGGTGAGAAAACCAAATTATTTTCATTTACTTGCAAGCGAACTTCACACAATGCAGAAAGAAAAACAGATGAGGACTATTTCAGCTTGGCTTTGGTGGTATTATGAGATACTGAGTCCTCTAAACTCCAGGCCGAATTGAAATTCAGGATAACCTTGCAGGTAACCTTGCAGTATCATGGCCTTTATTTGCCAGAATAGGGTCTGATACTATAGCACTGACAAAAATAAGGAGGTTTCCAGATGGCTCCAAAAGCTGGATTTGATACATAAGTGTCTTGCAGTCTTGCTAATTTGGTCCTTAATTTCTGAATATTAATTATAGGTTTGGGGTTCCACTGATGGGTATCTGCTCAGCATGTTTCTGATGGTGCATCTATAGAATGGAGCTGATCTCAACACCTTTAGGATGAGCAGAAAATCCCTTAATTAAGGTGATACTGGCCTTAGCTTTCAAGTTAAATTGGGTGTTATATTTGTGCAGACCTTTGGTCTCTCCAAACCAAGGTGACCTTGGAATATTAGGGCCTTGTTTTACAAAATCACAATTTTGAAGTAATGCTTTATGCTTGTGAAATCAGATAAAGAGTCACTGGTCTACTGGCTCTGTAGAAATGGAACTAATGGAAATTAGAAATTCTTATCTTAGACATCACCAAACTATCCCAAAAGATAGAACCAGATCCAACAACTAATTAAGGTTACTGCTAAAAGCTGCATTGTTTGCCAAGCAGCAAGACAAGCCTTGATCTCTTTTGCCAGTGCTCTTTCAATGGGCAGAAGAAATGTTGTTTCTCTTCCTGTCAGGCAATTTACATCCAAGATTCAAAAGAGGGAGTAGTGACTGGGTGACCTTGACTTGCACAGAACAAAGGTTCAAACAGAGTTAAACTGTTCCTAGTGAGCCTGGCTGGTCTTTTGACAGTACTCTTATATTGCTTTGCGTTACCCAGAGTCCACAGGCACAGATTTATTCTGCATTTTAATTGCAAATGCCTACATAAGGTGGCAATCTGAGAGATTTATAACTAATTGCAATGATTGAAGCCTTAATTCTGAAATATCTCACTAACATATATGTTTTTCATGTTTCTATCTAGTAAGCAAGATACTTGAACAGGAACTTCAGTGCACATCAGTCTTGTTGACTAAAGATCATGTATTGAGAGTTTGCTATTATGTGAAGAAAATTACTTACTAGAATAATGGTTTTGAAGTTGCTTACAGAGCTGGCATCATTTGGATTAATGTATTCATTTCATATAAATTAAAATAGGGCTTTGTATTATGGAACCAAGGCTAGGTTCACTAGGAACAATTTGTACATGCAATCGACAGAGGCCCCTAATTTTGGACACCAAGAAGAGATGTGCCTGGCAGTTGTGGATGAATGTTTCTACATAGCCTGTACATGTATAATATTCCTGCTCACCTAATTCACACATGTGCATGTTTGAAAATAAACCCATATATCATTTTCCTTCTTTTAGCAGAACTGGTGTGACTTTCATTCAAATGCCACTGAAGCCCAATTGCACTGGAAGACAGATCAGTATTCAGGCTGTCAATGAAGAAGACTGATGTTGGTCATAAGTCCTATTATCTGGCAGCCCTGATGTGGGCTTGAGTTGAGATACAGCTGTGATCAATGCTACTTAACTGTACCATTACCTGATGGCTCATCTACACGTGGTAGAACAAATTATTCTGAACAGCGCTTATAAATGGTGTTGCTACCTGTGATGTGACACTGATAAACAAAGCGTGGTCTCTGGATGACACATTTTTTGCATGGACTTACATACAGCACCCAGTGCAGCTGCAAAAGTGCAGTGATGATTGTGCCAGAGCTTGGAACTGCACATACTGCACAGGGCTAGTGATGAGGTAGCTATGTAATACACCTTCTAATATTACCTTTCATTCCAGAAATTCTAGTTGATAACTGAGATACTGACATTTTATTAGATGGTTGTGCATCACCTCTGCACAAGCACCCTCTAAGGTTTTGTATCCCAATTTCTAAACTTATTGTTTTCTTATAAGTTACTACTATTGAGAGGAGGTTGTGCTGTATTACAGCTGGCTGGCTCATAAATTCCCATGGCATGTGAAGATCTGAGCTTGTACTTCCTGGATATTTTTCAAGCTATAATGAAATAAAAGTGTTTGAAATAGGCCAGAGACACATGCACATGCTCTAAGCTGGCCAGAAGTGGTGTCTTCCCACAGGGTTGTTGGGGACCCCAGTTTTGTACCTGCTGTGCCTTACATGGACTTCAGATGAGCATCCTTATTCTCATAATATACCACTCCCCAGAGTACCTTAACTGAAATTATAATGGAGAGCTCACTTCTTCCCTCTTTTTCTTTGGACTGGACAGCAGTGTCCCTCAAGAGGCTGTTATATATTGCTATGATAAAGCATCCACAAGATGTTGACACAAAAATGAGCCTGTGAATGTCCTATCGCTAAAACTGCCTTATTTTGGGTTTATTTTGAAATAAAGTACTAAACATGACCATTATGACAAGAATTAATGAATCTAAATTTTCTTTGCCTAACTTTCTACTTAAAAACTTCATTACCTGCTGGGGATCTTTGTTGGTTTTTTTTTAAATCAGATTGTGCTTCTAAGGCTAAAGCATGTTGGATGCCTGGAAGCATTTCTGTTTTCAGTCAGAACCTCTGTTAACATGATTCAATCATTTGTAGATGCAGACATGCACTCAGCAAATTTGATAAGCCCTGAGATGAATTTAGATGCACAAAAATGGTGAAGCAGCCTAATCCTTCCCACAGATGATAATGTTTAAACAAATTTACTTCATTCAATGAAACACCTGGGCAAGCTTATTTTATATAGTCTTTGCATTTAATTATCCTGTCTGATGGGACACTTGCCATATTTCAAAATACGATTATTTTCTTTGGTATTAATTATTTTAAGATCCTCAAAGGAAACCAGGAGAGAAAATAAAAAAGGGGGTCTTAATTAACCTGAGCCACCAAAAGTCATCTTTGTGAATAGAGAAGATGGGATATGGAACTGAAAATAAATAGTGCTTTAAAAATCATGAATAATGAAAAATAGCTCTTAAAATCTGAAAAGAATTCTATATGAAGGAGTTGTTGCTAGGCATTAATATCAGAAAGGCACACTTCCACATAAAACTGTCTTACAGAGAAAAGACAGTAATGGAAAAAATATTTCTGTGAAGAAGTCAATATGCACAAAATTATTGGCAGAAGTCAAGAAGGTGCAAAATTATGATATACCCAGAGAACAATACAGCCCAGAATCAGCGTCTTCAGTTCTCTCATTTTGCTCTTGTGGGGATGCATTAAAGAAAGCTATTCCTTTTGGGAAGAATTTATTCCACAATATATTTCTGGCAAGTAGTTTTACTAAAAGTGGTATCACTGCATAATCCTATTCTTCCTGTCCTTGCAAGAAGGAATACTGCATCTGAAAACAGGAGACCCTGTTCTCTTCACCACAACTCGAACTACAATAGGAATGGGGTTTGGATGTTCTTATTCTAGACAGCAAACCAACACACTATGGAAACTTGTGCATGAGTAATTAAATCACTGGGGCTTTTTGCTTTATCATTACTACTTGAAAGGATATTTGCTATGTGGGTTTGCACAGGACAAATGTAATTGTATGTATGTATCCTCTAAATGTTGCTTTAGTTGCTTAGGCACAAGCAAGAGGGAATTGTGCAAGTTTTAGGCAATTATTCAGTGTTGTACTTTCAGGATACTCTTGTTTAATTGTTAAATGGTATTTTGCTACTTGAAAGTCGAAATGTAGTCTTGCAAAGATAATATTATATGTGCCCTAACCTTTGCGAGAAGCCAGACAGCGCCTCATGCTACTGGCAACAGATTTGCCTTGTATTCTACTCCTGCTATGAACTGTATGTTCCACACTCTGTAGGTGTGAAAAGGGATTAAAACCAGTTTTACAACAGAAGTACCTTTGACTTTTATTCTGTCAATTACAAGGCAACTGCACAAATTTTAATTTCCAGTCAAAGTGAAAGCAGTTACCAAATCATACTCCTGCTTCATCTGGAAAAAAAATTAAGCTGTTTTGTGCCAGTTACAAAAGTAATTCAAAGTCAGCTCTCACAGTTTAAAAGAAGACTTGGTTTTGCCTTAGTGATTCAAAAGGCATGAGGTTTATTTCACTTTTCTGTAGACACTTCGTGTAGGTGCTTATAATCTCTCTTTTCCAGTACTGGTCATTCCAACTCATCTAAGAATGCATCATTGGGCTGAGTCTTGATGTTGAAAGTATGTGTTTTCTCTGGGAAACTTTTGAAATTTAGGACATGCTTGTGAAATTTTGGAAATAATGAGAGAAAATATGTTTTCTGATCATCTATGTTTCTGTTCTTTGCAACAGAAATATTTTCATGAACAAATTGGAATATATTGCTATTTTGTCACAGAATTGTACTCAAGCCATTCCCAGAGACAGCATGGCAAGGAGCAAGTCCAGAGAAGAGCAGTCAATATGCTCAGAGGGCTGAGGTATCTATTCTATTGTCACGATCCGCAAGGTGGGATTCATGATATAGATCTTTTAGTCGGTCTTAGAGCACAAAAAACTATCAGCAAACCAGGGACTTAAACAGCAAAACACACTTTATTGAGTGCTCATCAGCACTAATATGCGATAGAGGGAGAGAAAGGAGAAAGCAAAGCATAAGAAAAGAGAGTAAGGGGTTTATAGCTACCAACATCGAAGCCCACTCAGCCATCCAACGAGACAGTCTTCTGTCCATTGGGGAGATCTCAAATGAAAGCAAGTTTTGGGGTGTATTTTATAGTCTTTTACAAAGCGAGGGGCACAAGGCCAAAACCAGAGGAGATTGATGACCATGGTGAAGAGGCCCATTGCTCAGGGGGGGCAGGGCAGGTGTGGGGTACAAGTCTCTACTCACCAGCTGGAGCAAGGGCAGTGTACTGTGGTAGCACAGCAAGCACACCTGCAATCACTTGGCAAACGTCCACCTCAACTGGGCCAGAGCCCCTGTACCGAGTCCCTTGTGATGTTCAGGGTCTCTGCGGCAGTCGTGAGACAGATAGGAGAATCTTCGGACCGTCTCTTACATCTATAAAGCCAGGCTGAGAGCTGCGGCTATTCCTCCTGAAGAAAATGTTCTGTGAAGAATTTAGAGCATCTTCTGGTACCTAAAGAGCCCAGAGGAAAGCTGAAAAGGAACTTTTGACAAGGGCATGGGAGTGACAGGATATGGGAAAATGTCTTTAAACTGAAAAAGAGTGAATTTAGATCAGATATGAAGAGGAAATTCTTTACTGTGAGGGTGGTAAGGCACTAACACAAGTTGCCCAGAGAAGCAGTGGATGTCACATCCCTGGAAGTGTTCAAGGCCAGGCTGGATAAGGATTTGCAGTGGAAGGTGTGCCTCTTCACGGCAGGGATGTTTGAACCAGATGATTTTTAAGGCCCTTTTCAAACAAAGCCATTCTATGATTCTGTGAGACCCATATTCCTCTCCTTTGTCAGGTGGCAGCAAGTTCAGTCCATCAGTCCTCTCTCTGAAATCACCCTTTGAATATCATGTCATGATATTCACGTATGGCACCTTTAAAAATGGAAGTGTACAGAAATCAGAGTCTGTAGGGTCTCCAACAGGGCTATCCTGTCCTGGAAGAGGTGGCAGGGCCAGCATTTGTTGGGTGTGCCAGCAGGCAGGGTGCTAAGGCGGGCCCCTTGTCCAACACACTGTGTGACTACCTGGTGGCTGGTCCTCTGCTGTCAGAGGCATCTGTGCCTGCAGATAAAATCACAGGATCAGTCAGGTTGGAAAAGACCTCTCAGAAGATTGAGTCCAATCTATGACCGAACCACCACTAAGTCACTATGTGCCACATCCAGTCTTTCCTTAAACACCACGAAGGATGATGACTCCACCACCTCCCTGGGCAGCCCATTCCAGTGTCTAGAAACCCTTTCTGTGAAGAAATTCCTCCTAATGTTCACCCTAAACCTCCCCTGGTGCAGCCTGGGAGTATGTCCTCCTGTCCTGTGGCTGGTTTCCCGGGAGAAGAGGCCGACCCTCCCAGCTCCTTTCAGGGAGTTGTAGAGGGTGAGAAGGTCAGCCCTGAGCCTCCTTTCCCCGGCAGCCCGGGCCTGCGGGCGCACGGTGACCCGCTGGGGTGGCGGCCGCTCGGGGGGGCTCCCACCCCCCGGCACGGCACGGGGGGCGGCGGGGCCGGCGCTCAGCAGGAGGAGGAGGAGGAGGAGGAGTGGGAATGGACTGAGAGGGTAAAAGCGAGGGGAGCGTGAAGGAGCGGGGCTGAGAGGGGGGCGAGCGGAGCGGGACGAGCTGCCCGAGCCCGGGGCTGCCCTGCCGGGCCATGGCGCGGCGGGACGGCGGCGGGACGGCGCTGCGGCTGCTGCTGTGGCTGTGGCTGTGCGCGCTGTGCCCCGGCCCGGCCGCCGCTTGCAGCCCGCGCTGCCGGCACGGTGGGCTCTGCCTCGCCGACGGCTCCTGCCTCTGCTCCAAGGGCTACGAGGGCGAGCGCTGCCAGCACGGTAACGGGGGCGAACGCTGGCAGCACGGTAACGGGGGCGAGCGCTGGCAGCACGGTAACGGGGGCGGGCGGGGGGCGCCGGCAGCGATGGGCCCAGCGCTGCGCTCGCTCTCCCTCAGGCCGGCCCTCCCGCGAGCAGACCCTCCGGGAAGGTCTGAGGAGCTCGGGTGTGAGAGGCGGGTGGTGAGGGGCCGGGGAGGACCTAAGGAACGCAAGGTGGAAGAAGAGTTAAGGCAGTCTTTGGTAAGGTGAGGCAGTGATAGCAAACTGATGGAACACAGCCAAGAGCCAGTGTGAAGCCCTCGCGTTAGTAAGCGGACCGCCCTGTCGGAAATGGCTGTGCGTCCACAGAGAGCCTGTTGCCTCTGTTGGGTAAGAGGCCACTCGCTGGACAGGCTTTGGTGTTTTATTCCTCCTACCGATTTAACTGCATGCTTAAATACTTCCCTGGAAGTATTTAGGATTCACAGAATCAGTCAGGTTGGAAGGGACCAGAAGGTCATCTCTGCCCAGGCAGGGTCATCCCTAGAGCGCAGTGCACAGGACTGCTTCCAGATGGTTCTTGAGTGCTTTTGGAGTCATGACAGCATTCTAAGCCACAGAGTCATTTAACTAGTATCTCTAGATGCAATTAGCCAGGACTAATCAAATGAGTACGTAAGAAAGTAGGTTGTTTTCTGGATTTCTTTTTGTTTAGGATACGTTGTGATTGTAAAAGTGCTGTCGTTTACTTCCTGGATGTTACCTGACACACAGGGTCATTTGTACATCCCATTTCCATGGCAGGAGCCGTAAAGCTAGGGTGGAGTCTGTTCCTGTTGGTTGCCATGGAGAGACAAAGTATTTTTGAAAATACCACCTAATGTGCGAAAGCAAACATCATGAAGAAGAGTTGTAGCTTAAACCCTATTCAGTGTATCACGTTAGATTACTGATTTACTAATTTTCTTGTTTAAAAGTTTAACTGTAGAGCTTGTGGCTATTAAATGCTAAAGAATCACTCAGTATCAGGAGCTTTACATGTTGTCCTATGTGAAGAGATGGTAAAATTGTACAACATTTGTTCTAATTTTCAATGTCCTTCATTTAAAATGGGATTTTTTTTTAACTCTGAAATGAGATGCTGAAAATTTTATTCAGCACTGTAATCATTCATGGAGAGTTGTTTCATTTTGAGGCTGAGGCTAGCAGGTGGTGACAACTGATGTATAGCTAATGTGCTGTGCAGTGGAGATTAAAAGTTATACTGTATGAACTGTCCCAAAAACTGTTGGTTCCTAGACATTTAGGGTTTAGGGGAGAGATGAAATATTGGTGGAGAGGCAGATCAATTCTTGAACTAGAAAAGTGAAGTGTCTGGAATTATTAAGAAAACCACTGAATCCTTGTGCTCATAAGGTCATCAATGTGGGGCAAAAAAAAAAAAAAGCTTCTTCAAGAAAGCCAAACTGAAAACTGTCTGAGATAACAGAGAAACAGAATTTTTCTTAAATTGGGAGCTCTTGTATGGCACTTCCAAAGAAATGAGAGCATCTGGTAAAAGTTAAGGAGAGCTGAGCACTGGCTGGTTTTTTCATACCGCTCTGTCCTTTCTTTGCCTGCTAATTCTCGTTCTGCAGGTACTAATGTGAAAAGTCCTCTAGTCCTCTATTCTGCAGCTGGGTTTCTTAAGAGTGCAATAAGTATATGAGGACAAAATCAGGATGGTGTTACTCATTGTTCATCGTTTTCATACTTTCCACCCATCCAGTCAAAGAATAAGTAGAGAGCTCATCTCACACCACCAGCTAACTCAGATGAGACTCCCAGGAACAGATGAGTTTCTAAAACCCGTGTGTGAATAAATGAATGTTTTCTCAGACTGCAGGGCTAATTCAGAGATGATTATGACTAGCAAAGAGTGTATGTGATAGGTAATTTATTTGCAATCTTACAGGATTTATCCAGGATTTTTGCAAAATTAAGATTTTTATTTGTACCTTATCAAACCTGTCCAAGCTGTCAGCAATGAAAAAGTTGCAGGATTTGTGATGATCATAGATGCTTTTCTCCCAACACATGATTAGAGTTATGAGAAAAGTTACATTTATCTTGGATGCTTGCTAAACAAACACCATACATTTCAGAAAGGTTTCTGAAAAGCCAGCTGAAGCAAAAAAAGGGAATAAAAGAGCACTGGTGAGAAAGAAATCCTGACTTCCTTCTGGAGACATTTTAGAGAAGAGATATAAGGAACAGAGCATATAGTTTTCCTGAAGAGGAATGAAGGAATCCAGTAAAAAGTCTGATATTTCATCTTAAGAATCGCATGATACCTCTCAAGTTGCAACATCTTTTTATTGAATCATTCTTATCACCTATTTTCTTGCCTGTTATTTCTCCATTTCAGTTATCAAAAGCTTTTTTGGCAGTCCAGCTGTGTTCCTTTTTTAATATGGGTCTTTCTTCTGCCTGTTCTGTCCAGGCCCAAATCATTCCTTAGTTTTGAGTGCTTAAAAGCTTAGTATGGTGGAGCACTTCCTATGCAGGGAAATGATTTCACCTTATCAGCAATGTAAGATGACATGGCAGATATATCTTAGAAAATACGAAGACAAAATGATGGAAAAATAATGTGCAAATTTCTTATGTAATTAAGTAGTAACTTTAGTAAGATTCACCAGTGTTTATTTAACCTTTCTTTGTTGTCTATCTTACAGCTACATGTTATCCAAAATGCAAAAATGGGGGAGAGTGTCTCCGACCTGGAAAATGCAGATGTCCACCTGGCTATGGGGGTAGATACTGTCATAAAGGTAAGAGCCAAGGAAGTGGTAGCTTGGAAAGACAAGGAGTTTGAAAACAGATTACATTAATTTAGGATGCTTCAAGTTCTGGATCTAAGGCACTTTGAAGTAATGACCTTAATTCTGTAACTCTCTGACATTACTATCAAGGCATGCATGGCTTAGAGCATCTGCATGCTTGCAGGAGGATGGGTTGGAGTACATGTACTGAAATATGTTGTGAGAATCTGAGGGAGCTTTTTGCCTTGGAAAATACATTTTTAATGTCCTATGTAAATATTCCATTTAGCTTTATAACAGATTCTTTCTAAATAATTTATTGAGATGGCTTGTATAGACACATATTTCTCCATTAAGTAGTTGAAAATTTTATATAGTATTTTATGTAGTATCTGCAACATTGAGGGCCAGTCATTGAGGATATGTTTGGCAATTGTTGCGAGTTAATGGGAAATGACAGAGAAGGAGTAGCGAAGACCAGTTTTTATGGTTTTGTGAAGCCTATTGAACACATGCATGTATTGGAAAAGGCAGTCCAAGAAAACACTGTTGTACATGTACAAACTTGTGGTCTGAGGCAATGTGCTATTATAGAATCTCACAAAATCACAGACTGCGTGAGGTTAGAAGGGACCTCTGGAGGTCATGATTTCCAAGCTCCCTGCTCAAGCAGGGCTACCTAGAGCTAGCTGCTGAAGGCCATATCTTCATGGCTTTTGAATATCTCCAAGGACAGAGACTCCCAGAGCAATCTGTACCAGCATTTGGTCACCCTCACTATGAAGACCTGCTGATGATTTTCCTTAATGCCTGGAAATGGTTTCCAGACTCATCTCTTGTATTACCTCACCGGGAGCTGAGGTGAGGTAGACCAGCCTGTAGTTCTCTGGGACCTTCTTGCCCTTCTAGAAGACTAGAGTAATATTTGCTTTCATCCAGTCCTCATGCACTTCTCTCTGTCATCATGATGGATCAAATACAATCAGTATTAAATGGATTAACTTACATTGTGTGACAAAGTAATATGCAAAAAAACACTGAAGAGCTTTTCTGGCTGTGCTGGATTTGACTTGCATGTCCTTGCACATTCAGTATTTGTGCCAAAAATCTGTTAGCTGAAATTGTGCTCAGTACTTGTGGTTGAACAAGAGATTTGGATATTTTATCTACAAATTATCAAGCAGACATCCCAACTGTTCATCTTTTTAGTGAAGGATAGTTGTTTCTCTTCAATAGAGTGAAGGTACTATATAATATACATTCATACTTGTGACAGAAAGCACTTAATTGTACAGAACAGTATTGTGCTCTCCACAGTTGATACCAATCGTATGTCTAGCATAAATAACGCTTCATTAACGAGGCCTTCAGGGCTTTGATGTGTAGAACAATTCCAAAATGAGGAGGCTAACTCAAGTATTTGGCCTTTGGGAAGGTACTGCTTAACTTGACTATAGTCATATATATATATATATATATGACTATATGACAATAGTAATTTGTCAAAGTAATATCCTCTTCTCTTCTTCCTCTTGTTACATGTAGGTCCTGTCAGGGAAGGAAATATGTGAATCCTTAACCATGTGTTATTGGCTTACTAGCTGTGATTTGGCAAGTCTGATATGAATATGCATGTTAGTAGTTCCTGTGGTGTAGCTGATGAACAGTGGTGTTACTGGTGAGAAGCAGAGCAGTGCCTTGCTCTGAACAGTTGAAATTTTAGTTTTTGAAGACATGATAAAACAAGTAGTTGATGCCAGACGAGCTGTTTAAAGACAATTATTTGAAGTCCTGTGCTGCTTCTGAAATGCCCAGTGTATTCTGTTTTCCACAGTAAGCTGTGAAGGAGGGTGTCAGAATGGTGGGGAATGTGTCTCTGTCAATGGAGTTGTGAAGTGCCTGTGTGCTTCTGGCTGGACAGGATCAAGATGCCAGGAAGGTGCGTGTCTACATTTGTGCAAATTTTTATATTAGTTCTAAAACTGCAATAACAAAATAATTTTAAATGTATTAGGAACTAATAAGTATGGAAATGTCATTGCATTACTACAGAACTGAGTGACCTACATTATGTGTACTTACACAGATAAAATATGTGAAAATATTTTGCATTAAGGTGTACAACTTTTCACATTTAAACCAAGATTCATAACACTGTACCTATTTTTATTTTTTTTTCAATTTCCATAGTCTTAGAAATGCTTTTGGAGTTATACCAGTTGAATATCTGGCCTAGAAGAAAATGTGTTTTGCCATTTTGACTTGTATCATCCTGAATCTTTCATTCTGTCAGGATTCTTTTACATCAGTTTTATAAATCCTGCTGACTTACCCATTCTTTTTCTTGTAGCAATTTGTCCTCAAGGTTGTCGCAATAATGGAGCTTGTGTGGCTCCTGGGATTTGTAGCTGTCCAGCTGGATGGGTCGGTAGAGCATGTCACTTAGGTAAATGACTTCTGACATTTTTCATTTATTCTTTCCTCTGCTTGTTTGATTTACCAATCAAATTGTTCAAATCTTCAGGGCCTAACAAAGCTTCTAGGGAAGCTTTGAATCTAATCTTTGAATAGTAACTGAGAGCTGTTTCCACTTACTGGGGCTCTTACGAGTAGGGAGTAGGTGGCTGTTCATTTTGGTCAAAAACAGAACTTTGTCACTTTGAAAGATTCAGATTTTGGTTGTCACCAAGTTAATTACTTGGTGTGTTTTGTTCATATTTCTGAAACATTGTTTGTAAACTGAGACCCCAATATAAGGAGCTGAAAATTATGGAAGTACTATTGCTACTGGTGTGGGTTAGAAGCTTCATTAAATTTTATAGACATGTAAAATTGAAACTTGCTTCTCACTTTGGTTGATAGAACCAACTCCATGTGCTCTTAGAACTCTGAAAGCTGCCTGTAATTAGGATTAGTACTGACACTCTTGCTAAATGACCACTTCCATTTTCACAAACTTTGCTTCACAAAAGCAGGTGATTATAAAGTCTAATCTATACTTCTTGGGCATTGTATGCTTGTAACAGCACTGCCCTGATGCTAAAGGCAATAATCCTGAGACTACGAAAGGAAAGGTTGTTGTTTTTTTTGTTTGCTCTGTGAGACTGAAAAAACCCTTACGCAAACATTGGTTTTGAACTTGAATTGATATTGTAGGTGCAGGGTCTCTGGATTAAGTCCTCTGCATCTGATATTTTTGCATGGCTGTGGGCATGGCTGTGGCACTAAATCAGCTAGTGTTAGTTCTTCTACAATATATATGGTCAAGCAAACTAACAAGTAACGTTTTGATATTCCCATTGACCATCCAAATGCTTTTCCTTTATATTCATCAGTGTACTGAGATAGAGAGTGATATTAAAAGCCAAGTGTGGGAGTTGCAGAGAACTTAGAGAATGCGTAACTCCCTGCAGCCACAGTAGTGGCAGAAGTGTTCAGGTTCTTAATGTCAAAATAATCACTGTTCCCAAACTAACTAGATGTGCATCAAGTCTGACTTCTTTTGGTGTACATGCTCATAAACAAATTGCAGCCCCTGGCTTGTCAGCTGAACTGGTGTGTAGCAGGGGACAGCTGAAGCTGTGCCCACTCAGCTCGCCTCTGCTCTCATGGGGGAAGAGGAGGGCAGAGTGTGAGATACTGCTAGGATGTGACTGTTTCCTCATGGGTGTGGATTCAAGCACTGATTTGAATAAGTTTCAGCAGGAATTTTTATTGTTCTCTCACTTTTATGGGGGCATCCATCTCAAAAAAAGCCAGTGCCTTAAAGAACAGAAATTATAGTATTTTAAAAGGGAAATGGAGCATGAATAAGACTAGACGTAGTATGCCTGTATTCCAGCGAAGGCCACAATGCCATAAATTGAGAGACATTGCTTTTCAGTTCTTCCATTATGCTTTTATTTATATTGTCCCAGTGCAGTCACCAGGGAACAATCGTGCTACTGCAGTGAGACAAAAAGAAAAATGATCCTGTGTTGTGCTGAAGACATGCTGTGTATCTGGTGTCTCATTTCAGCTGTATGTAAACTGCCTTGCCAGAATGGAGGGAAATGCATCGCTCCAAACGTGTGTAGATGTCGACTGCCATACTCTGGGCCGCAGTGTACAAAGAAAAGGAAGGAATGAAGCAACTTCAGCCAAGATAAGCTGCACTTTTTTTCATGTAACTATACAGAGAGGAAGACTGCAGCAGTGGGTGACCTTAAAATAAACATGGTAACTTGATTTCAGACGGCTTTTTGTTGTCACTATATTAAGTACATACTTTTCTGTATGAAAGAAAGGTATTGCTGATTGTAGGAAAGTTGTTAAAATATCCAACTGAGTGCAGTGTATGACATGTTTTCTTCTTTTCTTCATAAGCAGAAATATTATGCCTTGATACAGCTGACCTTGAAATAAAATTTTCTTCAAATCAAGTACTTCAGAATAGATCTATGTTCTTCTTTTTGATTTTTCCTCTCCTTTGACTAGACTTACTGTGTTCTATAATTACATTTTTAAAAAGCACATGAAACAAAAAGCCCTCAATTCAGATCATCAGAAGTGAATGTTAGTTCAAATATAATTTGCCTTATTTGAGATTAAACAGTTGTGAGAGGAAACTTGCAGAGCTTGCATCTTTCTGGAACATTACCAAACTGCAAAGCATCTTATTTAAATCATGGTTATCACTTTATGCCTGCTTTCTGTCCCTCCCCTTCCAATCTGATCTGGATCTCAATCAGCTAAACAGTATTTCAAAAAAACCCCAACAACTAACACTTCCCTGCCAATATTTGTTCAGACAATTCTGCTGTTGCTTTCTAAAAGCTTAATCCACACTGATACTCTGAGACCTTATCTTGACTACTTCTACAGTCATATTATCTGATCATCTCTCAACTTCCAATAATTTCTTGTCCTTATCCCAGTGAGACAGGGAAATGCATTTTTCTTCTGGAGGCGTTGATAATTCTATGCTATTCAAGCCTGTGTTGTTACAGGAGCAGTATAATGGGAGGCTGCAGACTAGCAGTGAGGAAAAGCTGTGCCTGTCACAAATCACATGTGTGGGGGATGTTGACACTTGTCTTCTGGAGATGTGCCTGTTTGGCTTCATTTAGGTTTTGCAGCCTTTTGAATGGGCTGCAGAATGTCTAATGCAGAATACTGAGTCTCCTATGTTCGCTGTTCCTTGTCTCATTTGTGCTGTTTCTTGAATGGTACTGTTGAGGAAGGTTTTGCCAAAACATGCAAACTGAATCAGTTAACTTTACAAATGATGCTCAGATCTATTTTTATTTTTTTGAGAGTTTGATTTTCATTGTCTTCTAGATGAAACTGAAATTCTTTTTTTTTTTTTTTTTTGTGGGAGAATTTTAGCTATGCATTACTTTAGTCCATTTGTTGGAACAACATTTTAACTGAGTTTAACTACCAGAACATGTATCCTTCATGGGCAGTGACTTATATGGACCTGTTTCTCCTGGGATTAGAAGCCACTGAGCAAAGAGGTAAAGGTAATGGGGTCTTCTCAGTTACCAATCTTCCCTACGAGAGCGTGCCCAAGCATGCAGAGGGCAATTGAAAGGCAATGGCTTAGTTCCTGAGACTCCTGTTTACTGTTATGAACAATTGCTGCGTGGCATTGTTGTTCTCCTGCAATTGCTTTGAAGGCTCTTGCCTTTGGCTCAGAGGAAACCTGCTGCAGAGATGTTGTGAAGGATTTCCTGCAGGGACAGGGTACAACATAAGAGGAATGCACATTTTTTGTGCTGCTTTTGCTGGGAAACACTGGCTATTCCACACCTGCTGGTGAAAATGTGATTCTCGCGTGCAGAACATGATTTAATCAATGGTTCTGAAGTTTTATAATGATGGTGATGATGATGATGATGATGTAATTCTGTGTCACAGTCCATTACATCATGCCATAATTTAGAAATTCAGGAGTTAGGTTGAATATCTAAGGTGACATACTGTTTGCAGGAGAATGAATGAGAAAAAAAATTACTTGCACCAGACCCAGAATTTAGAATAAAATCAGTACTATGTAAATACAAAGAGGCATAATATCTCAGTATTATTATCAAAAAGACTGACTTCTACTAATAAAGACAAAAGTGACAGTAATAGTGGCTAGAAGCTGGAAGAGATATTGGCATTGTCAGGAGCAAGAGACCAGAAGCAGTCATTGAGAGACCTGTAATTGGTGCTTCTGAACAGGCCAAAACAAATGCTAATTTAGTTTCCTGTTTAGAAATGATTGAAGTAAGCAGTAATTTGATGCCACACAGAATGCAATGGCATATTTCAGAAATACTGCTTGAAAGCAGCACCATCTACTGGCTACAGTGTTCTTTATAGGTTTTTTTTTGTTTTGTTTTCATTTTAAGAAATATTTCTTCTTATCATTCAATTAAACTTGAAGTGAATTTAAAAGTGACTCTTCTAGTTAGTTAGAGTCGAACAATCTTAGAATGTGTTAATGACAGTCTGTGTCCTCAGATTATTATTTCCACAGTTAAACATACTAAAAAGACAAAGAGCTGTCAGTAATTCTTGTCTTTTGTTTGTTTTCTGCTCGCTGGAGGATTGAACATACTTGTTACAGCGTGTACTTTTTGGAGATAGCTATGTCTTCCTGTAGGGAAATAAGTCATGCATGCAGCTCAAAGGCTGAGAAAAGCAACACAGAACATGCTAGCTCCCTTATTTGTTAGGGCTAACTGTAACACCTTATACAGATACCCTGGTTTTCACTTAAACAACTGTAAAAATTTTAGGGGTATTGCAGTGGTTGCATTTTTGATACTGTCTTTCTAGAGTTTGCATGGAAAGGTGAGGTGTTTCTTCTTTTTGGTGTATTTACATGCACATTTTTATTTGCTTTCTCTTCTGCTTTAAGTGCTTCTGGCAAGAATGTATTTACTTGGTTTAGCTATAAAATATCATTTACTAGCTAAACTGTGGGCAGAAGTTGGGTAAAATGACTTGATACTAGTATGTGGCACCTTTAAATGACAGAAACTGCATAAACAACTTCAGTTATTCGCAAAACTTTCTAACCTCTAAATTTGGGTTGGTATATGTTCCTCAGTGTTGTGTTTTGAGAATTTAAATTTTCGGTTTTTCTGTTTGGACAAATAATGGAGTAGGTATAGCCAATTTGTAAATTAGCTTCAGTTGTTATAGCTATTTACTTAAGGGCTTCTGCTGATACTTCTTCGTGAGTTTGCTTTTGATAAATGGAAATGTTAACTTGCTTTCTCTTTTCAGCTATGAAAATATATAATTAACTTTTGTAAAAAGAAAGACCCTTTCCCACTTGTGTTTTTTTTTAAATCATAGCCAGCATGACTATCTGTGGTATCTTCTGTGATACAAACTCTTCAGAGAGCATTCACTGTACTGCAGTTTAAAAGATCTTTTCAAGATCAGGGTCAAAAATCAATGTGCACTTAGAAGAATTTCTGCTGGCCTGCAGAGCAACTGTAGTACAACCAGGTAATAAATAGATGATTTACATAGGTACCTTCCAGCATCTTTAGTATCTAAAGAAATCACACAAGAAAATTCAGCCAAGATACTGGTATTGTGCATAATGTGGTAAGAATCACCGCAAAATCTTTAGTTTCATACAAGTTGCCCTTTATTCCTTCAGAGTGGAACTGTGTCGACTCCAACCCTTCTCCCCACTCCAACATCCCCTAACTCTTTTGGGCCTAATTGCAGTTTACAATTTTAGCTGTTCTGTTAACCTCTGTACACAAGCTCTCTATATAAATCCACATCTTGTTACACTGACCAATTTTACTGTATTGTTGCCAAGCGCTTTCTAATTACAGTGAATTCTGTTTCATGTGTATGATGGACAATGTGGTAACAAAATAGTTTCAACTAATCATATAATTAATGGGCAGTTTTGAAGTAGCTGTCTTGCATGTACTAATAATTTTTCTGCACAATGTGCTTGCTGGAAAATAGCAAAAATAGCCCAACTTAGCACTGAGCATTTTTAGCTACTGTAGCAAAACTCTGGATGTGCTTTTGTTCACACAGCTTGCATTTGGAAAATGTAAAATAATTTCTGCCTTTAAAACCATTGAAAATAATCAGCAAACACTAACAATTATAATAAAAAAAACCTTTATTTGCGCCTGAAATCCTTGAAATGCACATATATATATTGATTGAGTTTTGTGAGTGAAGGACTGCACAAACTCATTAACCAAAGTACTACTAGCAGTGCTCCAGGCAGATGTTCTCTTTCTCTTTTGCACAGCACCTCTTTAAACGACACATGGAACAGCAGTGACTACAAAATGAGATTATATGATATTGGTGTGTTTGTACCCTAACAACTTTTTCAGTACCTTGTGTATCCAAAACAGTTCCAAGGGCTAGTCAGATTTTGTTCATCGACATCTTTGTGAGATGTGAGAAAGGAAACGATTCAAGAGGAGTAGGTTTTAAATAATATAATGGTTCCCAGATCATCAGGCTATCAGCCATGTGGATGCTTGATTGAAAGAAACTATGGAAACACTGAAATTTAAAATGCAAATGGGAAATTGGACATTTTTTAAATACACCAGTCAGGCACTTGGAAATCCATGAGGTATCATTCTGGAATAATGCTAAGCTCACAAAATGCCAATTTACTTTGCAAGATGGCTTCAGACAATCAAAAGGTGAGGAGAAATCTAGGCACAGAGCTTCTAAGAACTATGATTTGGAAATCAGCACCCCAAAATGGCAGTAAACTGCAAAATTACCTCTATTTTCTTCCTGTTTAAAATTAGGGTACATGAACTGAATTTTGCTTAGGAGAACAGGAAGTCATAATGTTTCTTTTTGGCTTAAAAAACCAAATCAGTAAACTTCAATGGCTTAGCTAAAGGGTTATCGGTGTCTATTACCAGAGCTCACTTTGTTATGGCAGGAACAGAAATGTCTTTTACAGCTCTAGGAGAAAATAACAGTCCTCTGTAGGAAACTTCAGAGAAACTGGAATTTTATTTTTTAAAAAACTGTCTGGAAGCTGGTAGGTGGTAACAGTTCATTGGAACAATCGGTAATGGAAAAAAAGTCCGCTGTGAAGACTTTACAAATACTTTCTGACATGATGAGTATGGATGGAATGATGCACAACAAATTTCCTATTTTAAGATTCAGCATTACTGAAAGCATTGTTAATTTTCTCTAAGAGTCTTGGGAACAAAATTTCCTCGTATTACTAACTGTCATCTTAGACAGGGGCATAAAAGTCTTACAGACACAGGAATAATTCAGTAGCTGGCTCTTCAAATTCATGACTGTAAGTAATGAAGTCAAAACAGAGAAGTTGGGATCTGTCTTCTGGCTGCAAAGGCCTGTCATAGATAAATCAGAGTCATTCTGCCATCTGGCTGACTGTTAACATGACAGTAGGCCTTGCCTTCATCATCAGTAGCCCAGCCTCAGTTCTGGTTTCCCTTCCTTCCTTGCTACTGGCTTGTACAACAAGGCCAATGTAAGTACAAAATAAGAAAAAAACAGTTCTGCTTTTCCTTTGGTTGGTAGCCAAATTATATTGATGTAAACAGTGTTTGCAAACAGCAGGTACCATTCACAAGTGCAGAAGTGCTGCCTTCTTTGCTAGAGTCACCCAACAGCTGCTACAGTCTTGTTCCCTCAACAGAAATTTCACAGTCCGGTTGTCTACATGAATAAACTGCAGAATTTTGGGTTCAGTCATCAGATTTGGAATTCAATGAAGAGATCAGAGGCTGTGGGGTTTGTACACGAGGTAGCAAAAAATTACAGGAATATACGTAATTTTAATGACTACAAGATTGTTGTTTTGAAGCTCACCAACATTTGTGATTAATATCAATCTTTAAAATAAGGCTTCTGAATATTCCTTTCATTTAAATGAACTCTGTAATTGCCTTCAACCCTTTTTCTATTTTCAAGTCTCATACATCCATGCAGCATTGCAATTGAATTGCCATACCACTTCAACCATGATGTCTTTGCACCTTGGAGAGAGAAAACAAATATTAAAACCAGACTTTAATGAGGCCACCCATTTTTATGATAAAGTTTATGAAACTATTTTAATGAATCTCTGCTTGCCTGATATGCAGAATCACAACATTAACTTAAACTTGTGCTTATAGTTTTGTTTCATTAAGAAAATGTGCCATTTTGATCAATGTATGATACAGCACTGTCTGACTGACAATATACATATTTTCTCAACTAAAAATAGACTAACTCTATGCAGGACATATATATGAAATCAAAAATCAAAATTATTTCTCTCTTCGGGTCACATTTTAGAAATCCATATTACAAACATTACAGTCTTATTGATATAGGATGTGTAGTTGCATACTTTCAAAATATGTATGAGCATTTCTTTGTTTCAGTTTTTGAAACACATCTACCCCATCTCTCAATTCTGCTGGCAGCACAAATGTGTCTAAATACACTGAAATTAAAAGAAGATAAACACCATAGATGATGCAAGAAGAGCAGAATGCTTTTACTTCAGACATCACAAAACAGTTAGTTGTAATAAACTAAAATGTTTAACCAAATTACTTCAGTGAGTGAGCATCAGCACTCAAGCAAGGGAATCCAACAGAAAACAGCATGACTAAACAGAGAAATGGTCATCATTCCCTCTGATACAAAAAAGTAAAGTTATTCCTAAGTTACACTTGATGAACTGACTGGCAGTGTAGTTAGTTGGGGAAAGATCAAGCTTGATGCAAACTAAGAAAAGTCATCAGTAGGACACTCTTTCCTAAAATGGGGCTAGATGCTGGAAAATAAAATACTGGCTGTTGTGAAGAGGGTAGTTATCAATTCCTACTGCATGACAGGAGACAATCAGCTTAATTTGAAACAAAGCAAGTTTATATTTGATGCTGAGAACAATTCTGTAAGTATTAGAACCTAAAAATTACTGGAAAAGCTCTTAGGAATTCAATTAACTTTCCCTTGTTCCAGAGTGAAAGGAAGAAATTAGACAAAATACACATTTGTATTTGTATTTGTATAATATCATGCTACTTCACTGGACACAGGTGGACTAGTTAATTAACACCCAAATCAGTGTATTGTGATGGTGTCTTGGCTCTACCTGAATTTACCTGAATTTTCTTCCCACAGAGGACTCCAGTATAACCTGGACGACAAGAGCACACATTGGGCAATACACACTTGCCTCCAAACAGACACTTCTGGCTGCACACAGCTAAAACAAGAGAGGTACATATGAGGCTTTATTCATGGACACATCTTCATGAAGGAGAAGTGGATTCTATCTCTAGATACTTATTCTGTTTGTTATAGGAACCAAGACCTTAGAAGGTATTTTCACAGGGTAACACCCCTCAGTGTAAGGAGACTTAAAGGTCACGTGCAGCCAACAGTGTTCCTATGTCTATCCCATCCCCCTTTTGCTTTGATGCAGATTTCATGTGAAAACATGCTGAGGGCATGAATGAGACTGAGCAAAGAACATGAGTAAGGTGTTTTTTAGCACATCTTGCTATTTCAAGCTATCACAATGGCCTCTCAGGGCTTGTGCAGCAGCACATAGCACTGGAGCAAACCAACATACACGGCCACGGTCCCAGAGTGCCATCAGATCCTGGAGGGCTTCGGAAGGAGTAGAGCAATCTCTACTCTTTATCCTGCCAGATGTGGGTAAACTACATCCAAGGTGTAGGAGGACTTTTCTGCACTGTGCATGGCTGAAGCAGTCTGAACTGTGCAGAGACAAGAGGTTTCAGGTTGCATCATTCTTACGTGTTTGACACTGGATTCCTTCCCACTGTGGAGGACAATGACAGGTACTCGGTCCAATACACTCCCCACCATTCTTACATTCCTGAAGACAGATTGCTGCACAAACATCACCACAAAGTATGGTTATATCCCAAGTGGTTACACTGAGTTATTATTCAGATTTCAGGATGCTCACAAGAGGTGGAGTGCTTTTCATACACAAGAGTCACATCATCTTCATTCAAATATATGTCTAAGGCCAACAGGACATTAAAGAAGAGAGGCAACTAGAAAGAAAAAGCCCTATAACCAAAACCCACATTCAGAGGTTCTGCAGTGTAGCAATCAGAGATTGCTACAAAAGCCTGAAATACAAAATTAAGAGAGCACCATTAAAGAGCTCTATTTTTTCCAAATTTAGCTTTCTAAAGGACACACCTTGGCAAGAGATCTTTTGTCTGTCATTCAACTGAACACCCAATGAATTAGCTCAAGAATATTTGATCTAAAGTTATTTTCTATGACTCATTTGTCTGCACATTTTTCCCTGCTTATTAAGCCATGATAAAACCTACCATTATTTCCATTCATTCATAGCTGACTATTTGATTATCAAATCTTCCACGGTGTCCAAGGATATCTCACCCCTGTAAATACTGCTAATATTTATTTCTTTTTCAAAAAACAACCCCTTTCCAATAATTACAGAAAGTAATAACAGGGAGATTTATTTTTCCTCCATGCCATTAGAGAGCTCATTGCTCACATCAGTTCTCAAGCCTTGGGTGGGTACTCTGAAAGACACTAACAAGTTAGCTATGGGATTTTTACCACCCATACTCATGCTGATTTTCATGCAGACTGTGCTTTTATCCATGCTGATAAAATTTATTTATGCACTATCAATATCTTTATTAAGATACAATGTGACCCACAGATATGCAACCATCACAGTCTTATTTCTACCTGTCCTAAAGAGCTTGTGCCCACTGGATCATTTATTCACAACACATCCAACTGTTTCCAGTTTTCTAATATTTCACTGAACTTCTTTTCCTATTACAGCTGTTATATGTCCTACAGCACAAATTTCTTTTGCTTTTTTGACTCATGTCTTTGCAGAAATGCAGATTTTTTTATTTAGACAAGAATCCAGAAAGAAACAAATAATATTTCCTATACAAGAATTTCACAGATATTTCAGTCCCATGATTTAGCCTAAGAACTTCCTGGTACTAGTTCTCCATCCTAAATTTTGCTGCCAAGACAACTGGTTTTTTCAATGTGTATATATTCTTAACTTCTTTGGCACTAACTTTGTATTACTTGTGTGGCAGAGTTGCCCTGAGTCTCATATTAGTTTTAAGGTATGGCTCTCCTGATAACTACAAGGTACTTACGAGTATTACATCTTTTTCCTCTCCATCCTGAAGGACAAGAGCAAATGTTTGGGCCTACACATCTTCCTCCATTCATACACCTTGGCTCACAGACACCTTAAAATCAAAAACATTTGCTGTTTAATACACTTAACTGATTACAGAATAATTTATTGGTTATTTTTGGATCACAGGAAGATTTTAACACTGGCTTACTTTTTTCACATCTTCTGCCTGTGTACCCATCAGGACAAGTACAGACATTATTTCTCATGCAATGACCACCGTTCTTACAAGGAGGGCTGCAGACAGCTAAGACACAGACAGGAGGAAAAGGCTGTAGTTTGCATTTTGATTTAATGATATACTTTTGGAAAACAAAAGTGAAACACTACAATTCTGACAGCTTGTATGTACATTCAGCACTATCAGGCCTGCCTTGTAAAAATCATATTAATGTGGTTTGGTGTAAAAATCAATAGTAAAGACAAAATCAGATAAAAAGGAGTCAATGTTGGCAACTGTATGTGTACAGAATTAACCAGTCTACACATAACATACAATGGAACTGGATGAAAGCTGCTTAAATGTTGAGTGGAATACAAGACTAATTTTGAGTCCTCATTCTCCTTGGACAGTTGTTGAATGAGCCATAAAATCTAAAAAATAATGTAATCTATGTTTTACACCACTTCTCCTGAGATATGTGACTTGATTGTTGATTTTGTGTCTTAATGTTTTCTCACAGATTTCCTCATAATCACAACTAAGGAGTGTGGAGAAGAAAAAAAGAAAGTATTACCATTCTGACAGTGGGCACCAAAGAATCCACGTGGACACAGGCAAACGTCTGGCTTAGTACAGGAACCACCATTGAGACACACAGGATTACACATTGCTGCAGAAATAGGGTCAGGAAGAGTGGGAAGCACAACATCCAAATAAAATCTATAAAATATGTGTGTCTGCTTCAAGTACAAGAATAAGCATCTAAGATAACTGCAGGTAATGCCATTCCCGTAGAATGACATCTTTACCCCAAATTAAAGGATCAGCGTAAGACTTCCCAGAGGTGCTGCTGGCAGCAGAACTTACAAGCAGAGACTCAAGGGAGTGTGGGGCTCTGCAGCAGAGAACAGCTTCCTGTTGCTGCCACTTGAGCCATGCAGTTCCAAATTTCAAACAGTGGGAGGTCCTATGGATGTTCTCCCAGGAACATGGAAGTTGCAGGGGTATTACCTGTGCTGCAGGTGGGTCCGTACCAGCCCGGGTTACACTGGCAGATGTCTGGAGTGAGACATTTGCCACCATTTTCACAGTGTCTGTTGCAAACCACTACCAGCCAAGAAGGTGGGCAAAAACATAAGAGAAGGCAGGGGAGGAGACGGGGGTAGAAGGACAAGAAAGAGATACATTACAAATTATTCTTGATTTGTTTTTCAGTTATTTCCCAAAAATTAACACTGGAGGTAACATACAATTCCTAGCTGAAGAGGAATTGCTGACCAGAATAACCTAGTCTCAAACCCATAATAGCAAGCACAGATTTACAACGGTAAATAAAGTGTCTTTCCATGCAAATATCCATGGTCTGGTTATATTTAGTGTTAAAAATGTAGAAGTTTAAATAAAAATTCTAAACCAAAAGAGAAATGCAATACTAAGAAACAAATGGACTGTGCTACGTGATGCGGCTGCATGCACACAGGAACAGGAGACTGACAAGCAAAGACATTAACGTATATCATGGCTGGGGAAAACCATGAATCACTTCTTCAGGAAAACATCTCATTCTTTTTAGTACTCCGTCACAAAAAGCAGCATTTTTTGTCAGAACTGAAATTAGAACAAGAAAAACTTAAAACCAAAAGTCCTGGGACTTGAGAGAAGGCAAAGGATTTTCTGAATTCAGGGTCAATAATGCAATGGTACATTCAGGTGAACAGTATATGAACAGCATGTGTAAATTTGGATTCTCTGAAGGATACAAATTACCCATGGAAAATCTACCCAAAATCTGGAGTTACCAAATTGCAGCATGTATGATTTGATATGTAAAAGACAATTTATGTGAGACAAAGTAATTCCAATCTTTCATCTATGATCACAGCAAATTTTTCAGTTTTCAGGCCAGGTAAAAGGAAAGAAGACACCATAATGTGCTTCTGAATTCAATTTTCCTGTAGCCCAGCCTTTCTGACACACCATTCACTGACCAGCTTCTGAATGTACCCCAGTATCTAATCAATCTGAGCTGATAGATGTTAAAAAGCTGTCAGGACACATGAAACATCTGTGTGTTTTTCTAAAGGTAGTATGTACTCAATTTTTCCATGTTTGTGAATCATAAAATATAAATTATTTGCAGCTTTTATAGTGCATTATGTTTTTGCAGTTATGTGCAAATATTACCTGATGTTCAAAAAGCCCAGGTATGGGAACCTTCAAAGAGGCACAGGTATTATGTCATTTGCTAGCATTAGACAGAAGGCATAAAAAATTTAAACCATAATTTGCTTTCTTGCTCCTGAAGAACAGGAAAACTGCTGTGTATTTTTCTCTTATTCTCTTTTGCTTACTTGTATCACATCTTGGTCCCACAAAACCATATGGGCAGGTGCAGAGATTTCTGGCCAAGCATGTGCCTCCATTTTGACACGGTGGTTTACAGTGTGCTGCAGATACAGGATTATGTTCAAGAAATCACATCTAGAAATATGCATGGACTGGTTATGCTTTATAAAAAATGAAATGTTACTGTCAGTGAGCAAAAAACTGGAAATAAAATAAGGAGACACATGCAATGCCTTTTGACAAGACTAAGTAACAGGAACAACTGCACTTCAATAGCACAGAGTCCCAACATTGATGGTCACTCTGAAGAAAAGAAAGCTAACACAATTTCCAGACAGGGCTTCCCAGTCTTCAGGAGTGGTTAGCTTAGAGGCAACTACATTCACTGGTGAACTGCCGTTCTAAATTTGAAAGCGAAATTTAGGAATATCCAATCATAAGCAGCATTTACAGTGTATATCAAGAAAATCAGGACATATACCAAAAGGTAACTCTGTTAAGTTCTGTTAAAGTGACACTAAAATGAACACACCTTCATGCTATCAGAACAAACAGTAATGGGAGTGGTTCACAGCATCTTTTGGGTAGTTATGGATTTAAAGCAAAAACTGCATTTACCTTCCTCACAGGTGGAGCCACTGTATCCAGGTAAACACTCACAGATGTTGGGCTTAATGCACTTCCCATTGTTTTTGCAATCAGGTTTGCAGAGAGCTGTAAAAGAAAATCAACAGCACTCTGCAAATCATTAATTTGTGTATATGAGTTACCACAGGCAAAATTAACTTGCCATACTCACCAGCCTGACAGTTATAACCAGCATAACCAGGCTTGCATTTGCAAATATTGGCTGCCACACACTCCATATTTTTGCCACAGGGTTGTCTACATCTTGCTGAAAGGCAATGAAGAAAACGAAGGAATAAGGAAAATGAAAGTGGCATTTTAGCACATTGTGTCTTGCCTAATGTAGTGAACCAATCACAGAGAATCCATTATGTCACTGCCCATAAATGCGCATCAGGAAAGTATTTTTAAGTGCATCCATACAACTAAAAGCCTGCAGGCTATGCCAGTATTAATAATGAAAATGAGAAAATTCAATACACCACGCTTTCCACTGATAACAATATACTTGCAAGTTATAAAGACATCTCAAGATTCTTTTCTTCAAAGCATTTAAATGCAATAATTTGTAATACCTCTGCAAGTGAAGCCATCTCCATAATAACCGTAAGGACAACGACCACACTTGACACTGCCATCCTGACTTGGCTCACAGGGTACACCAGGAAAACAAGGTAAATCAGAACAGGTCACTGCTTTAGGAATCACTGTTTCACTCAATTCTTCAGGAAGCATTTTTGATGGGACAGTGACTTCAACAAGGGTAAAAGGTAAATGACTTGCTTTATGCTTAGTTAATCGGTGCAGAACTCTCTGAGCATTTCCACCTTTGAACGCTTTGTCTGGCAAAGTATTTCCTTTGCCTATACTCGCTCTGCTGCTAGGGGAAGTCTTCCTGCTGCTCTCAAAATAGCTCAAGGCCTCAACTTGTGCCCTTGTTTTCTTCTCAGGCGATATAGCATGGCTCCTTGAAGATGCAGCCTTTACAGCATGTACTGAAGAACTGTTTTCCACATCAGCAAGGTGACCACTGATGGTGCCTAGAGCATGAGCAATGTTTCTAGTAACCACAGGTTGTACAGAAGCACTTCTCTGAGTATCAGGTGTCTTCCAGGCAGTGATGGCTTTTACTGTGGAGGCTGGTGGTGTGCTGCTACTGACCATTTCTGTAGAAATAAATTTCTTTGGGACATCTGTAGAACTGGGAATATAACTTGACATGCTTAAAACCCTCTCAAAGGATGATGGTTGAAAACCTACAGTATATTAGAAAGAAAAGGGGGAGAAGTATGTGATTACCATCAGACTCTTTTTCCCTTTGAGGGTAGGGAATGTTTTCTGAACAGATAAGATTCGGTGCTACAGGAAATCTCTCCCTGTGCTATGTCAGAATGTAAATATACAGTAGATCTTAAGTGGGAGAATTAGAGAAAATCAAGGTATTCTGATAACAACCTCTCCCACCCTCACCATGGCCTTTTCTGGGCTGGAAGATAAGGACAAAGCACTCTTTATCGGAGGCATGATTTATAGGAGCAGAGACTTTCCCCTATTAGGTCAATAAACAGATTTACTGTCAGCAAATTATCAGTTCCATATATTGCTTTCATCAAGGTAACTGAAAGAATTTAAAGCAAATACATTGTATATGGTTCATCAGTGTGTTTAAGCACTAAAAGTAGAGAAAACCACATGTATGTAGATGCTCATACATACTGATGCACCATGGACAGTATTCTATTGGAATAAGCCACCAACTTGTAGCACAAGTATTACTGTGTTTTATTCTTCAAACTTTTTAATCAACTTTTTTAAATTTTCTGCATGGGTTTTAGTAGTGGGATATTTAAACCATGTAATAAACATCAGAGACAATGGAGGAATGAAACCCTAACCTATTTATAACTAGAAAATGGTTTACAAAAGGTTAAACTTTACTGAATCGTAATATAGTGTGGTCTCCCACAGCTGAAAAGCAAACCATTTTGCAGCTGATGAATTATCCAGCACTGGCAGTGCAGTAAGAAGTGCAGTAAGAGAGTCTTCCTTCCCCCCAAAAAACGATTCAGAGATAAAGGGAAAAGACACATGAGACTTTCCTACAAAGCAACACCCAGCAGGCACAGACCTGGAAATGCCAGCAACTGCATTTACAGAGTTTTGGAATAAAGACATTCGATTGCCATATCCTTCACCTCTCCTTTGAGTTAAAGTAGGAAAATGGCATTCAATGTAATGCCATAAACTTCTGTTTATCTCATATAGCAGATGTCTCTATCCCCGTGTTATATATTTTATGTCAGTGGTTGGTCACTAAAACAAAAGGCAACTGTAAGAGTATCATACATCACACTGCAAATAAAATCGCTTGACTGACCCAAGGGATTTGTTGATATTGACATTTCAGTCTCATTTTTCAGATCAGAATACAAACCCAGTAATTAATAAACTGTGTCAAACTGAAAAACAAAGTGAGTAGCATAAAACTGACTAAAACCTTTATTTGCCAGCTATATTCTTATCAGTATGTGAATCAGAAATTCCATTTTCTTCAGGAAAAAAAATCACCTTTATTCCCTCCAATTTCTCTCGTGGAATCCTTCCTTCCAACATCAGTGTCATCAAAACTTTCTGAAAAGGTGCAAAAGTACATTAGTAGTGCACAGAAGTAGCTACATTTGTTTAAATTCAAATTAATTACAAGTAGAGTTAAAATTTTATTACATAAAAACAACTCAAAATTCAGAAAGTAGATAAAAGTTAAAAAATGTTTCTTGAAAGTTTTTTAACAGAGTATTTTAAAAATACAAGTTATTCAGTAATTGCACATAAATAAATATTTGGCAGCTGCCTTGACTTAGGTAAACAGTTCTATGTTAATCTAATAGAAATAGATTTTTTCAATAATTTATTAATTTATCAAATTATGAAAATAATGAAGAAAAAAATGCCAAAAATATTCCACTGCATTATTCTACTTCCAGGTAAATGAATGGGGATGTGTTTTTTATCTGTTTTCTACACTAGAAAAAGGGTTTTACAGCTGTGTTGACCCAGTACAGTCTAATATTGCCATCAGCAGAGACACAGCCCTGTTTTGCTGACTACTGAAAAGAGTTCTAAGATATTGTTAGAAACATGAAGCACAATCAAAAATATTTTATCTGAATGACAGTAAGACAATACCATTTTTCTGAAAATGAAATAATTTTACCATGACATGACTTCCCATCTCCTTGCAGATTATTTGGGCATGGACCACAATAGTAAGAACCAAAAGTATTGAAGCAAAATACTCCAGGGAAGCAAGGACTGGATGCACATTCATCTACATCCTCTTGACAATTTTTACCTGTATTGAAATACAGATTTAATTTTTTTATAATATTGTGTCACTAGACTTTGATGGTGTGTTTATAAATGTACAATGTATGCAAGTGCTGAGAAAAAAAACAGTGCAGCCAATCATTTCAGTACATCTAATAAGAACTGCTGATAAGGTTTGCTAGTCACGTTTTTTCATCTCATAGCAAGTATTTTGCTTATTGTAGAATTTGGACAAGAAGGGCTGTGTGGGCTACATGCTTATCTGCAGGAGGAATCTCCTGTGTTTTCCTGTGTTGATGAATTTACCTTCGTAGAGGAAAACAATGCAAATTAGCTTTCATAATGAACTAAAATAAAAAACTATTTTAGCCATGCAAGAAAAATTTTGAAGTCTATCATATATCTGTACCACAAGACCATAAAGCTTCTTTGTAATACAATAGTAAGTTATTTATGGTGAAAAATTAAAAAAGAAAATTGTAGACATAAAATTAAAAACTCCTATTCATCATTAAACATGATAAATGCATGTGAATAAAGTAGCAATTTACCTTGAAGTTCATGTGGACATTCACAGTAATAGCTGTTTATTCCATCCACACATCTGCCAATACCACACTGGTTAAGTTTACAGTCATCAGTATTCACTTGACAGAGATCACCTTCAAATCCAGCCACACACACACAAAGATATCTTCCACTTCCAGGTGGGAAATTAATGTTTGTCACACATGTGCCATTATTTAGGCAATCACATGATTTTACACTGACCTACAAGACACGCCCAATAAGACAGTTTTCTTTTTTTTTTTAATGAACTAGCAATCAATTCTGTAAATAGATAACTTAGGTATCTTATTAGTAAGTGTCATTTTACTGTAATATTCATTACCTCTATTTCTACCTTAGTCGTTGCATTGCAGTCATCTGACAAAGAAAACGTTAATTTATGGGCATTCATTGACACAGCTTTCCACAAAAGGAGACCTGATGGGGAAAGACTGGCACCTTCTGGACCAGAATCCAATGTGAAATGAATAGCAGAGCCCTCTGGATCTGAAGCCAAAAACTGATACAAAAAATCTTCTCCATAAAATGTCTGTAGCATACCCTGAAAAGTTTCAAGCACTGGAGGCTGGTTACCTGTAACAAAGGACATATTTTCCTCTTCTAAGGAAAAGTTGCAATATACTTATAAAAATTAAAAGGAACATGTCTTTCTACTAAAGAAATCCCATGTACTTATCTCTCTTAAATTCTAATGTCATTTAAATGGCACAGGAAAAACACTTGATATTTTCGATACTAGCAAGTGACTGCTGCAGGCAGGAATCCACCCACTATGGCAAAAACCATGAAGGAAGAAGAAGAAGGTGCAATCAGTGTTTCAGTTGCTAAACTCTCTTGTTCCTAACATTATTTGCCTTGCAGAAGAGACTGTGCTCCTTAGGTTTGGAGCATTGCCTCTGCCTTCATTTCTGATTTTGGCTGTATTGAATTCCAGTCCATAACATGGCTGTAACATGGAAATCCCTTGACTCCCTGTCTGCTGGATGAATTTCATATTATTCCTCCCATTCACATCTCATCCTTTTAGAATAGGTCTATCTACCTTGGCTGTCAGTACAAGTTTGAACTGGGACAAGATTCACCATGACAGGCACCAGAAGTCCCAGTCAGACAGGACCTCTCCTGATCAAGGCAGAGTCTTGATTTCATGAGCATTTCACTCATGAAGACACTTAGAGGATGCTTGTATTTGTGATGTTGTAGACCTGGGTTGGCAGGATAAGCTGGATGGCTAATATGAAACCTCCAAAACACATTTGATTCAATGAAGGGACCAAGGTGAAGTGTATATCCAAAGACTAAAATCTGCACCAAAAGAGGTACAACTTCTGTGTTGGAACTTCGTACTACAGAGAAGGAAAATTAAAAATTTAGGCTTAAGTTTTCCCTTCATAGTGTGGTTTCTAACTGGACTGGAGTACAACAGCCTCGGATGTACTTGCAAGTATTTAGGCCATGTATCTATGCCATCAATGTAAATGATGCCCAGATATTAAGTGTCTAATAAATATGACATGTAATTTAATTTAATTTGTGATCTCCACATGTTTGTAAGCAGAATAATTTATTGAAAAATACCTGTTACACCTATATGTTAAAGACAAAAGTATGTGGATGTAGCTGTGCTAAATATCAAGACTCCAAAGTGCTAATTAGACTGAAAGTTGTTAATTTTCATTAGTTATTTGTAATGGCTACAGCAGGAGAGTCAGGGAAAGCAAAGTAAGATATTACATATATGGTCTGGAAACAACAATTTAATATGTAATTAATATATATATATAATATATATATATAATTTTATATAATTTTCAGAAACTAATAGAAATGCCAAAACACTTACCTAGTTAAACTTAAAACATCACTGTTACCATAAATTTAGAAATTTTGCACACTTTCAGCTACTTGATATTAAAAAAGAACTATTTAGAACTTACTTTCAAGAACTGACCAAGTTAATTTTGATAAGTCAGGTCTGCACAGTAAGCAAGGGCTGGTTGGATTTGTGTCTCCTTCACCATAACAGAGTCCATCTATGTTGCATGTTTTCTCCTTTTAGAGAAATGAAAATGTGATACTTTAATGCTTTTGGTTATCAAACTGGTTGTAAATTTGTAAGTATCAAACAAAATGTAATCATTCTGCACTTCTATTAAACAACTAAGCTTGTTTTTAAATCTAAACAACTGCTAGTAGGTTTGGTTTTATGTGGTAACTATATGAAGAGCTTTTGGTTTGACTTTTTACATTTAAAATTGCCTCATCTCAGCTTCTCTTTCTGTGCATTGAAAATTCCTGTTGGAAAAAAGAACAGGGTATATTCTGCTAATTTTTCTACCTTTTTTTCTCAGCTTAAAATAATGCATATTTTCATAATAGAGAGTAGTGAAACACATACCTTTAATGTACATAGCCCAGATTCTTGTGGTTCACATGTCTGACAGGCTCCGTCATATAATGTTATTGTTTTAGAGTTGCTATAAACAAATCCATCATTAGAAATCTGCAAGGTGAGCAGTAAAAATGGATTAACTGATACAGGTATGAATATATCACCCACATGGTCTGCTAGCATGAGCTTCCACTCATTGACAGACATGGAGGTGTCTAAACTTTCCCAACAGTCATCCTCCTGCCAAGGAGTCTAGGCAGATTTTGACCAACTACACATCAGTGTCTACTTTAAGGTAAATTGAATTGTTTGTAGGGTCTATTGACCTTATTGACTCCACCTGTATGAGAGCTCAGATATCTGCTCACAGGGATTTGTACATGTGGCTGAGCTCAACTCAGTTCTACCAAAGATGGATCCAAGGTAATTTGAAATACTCTTAAGGTAACTACCTGGCCTTTAACTTCTGCTCTTGAAGAACATGTGTCTCCTACAGTCCCCTTGTAGGAGAATGCTATCAAACGATACTTGACACTTAAGCTTAGGTGACAAGACTGAGGCCCCAAGTTAAGCAAGTTGACTTGTCCCCTTAGTACCATTAAATAAAGGATAATATCTATGTGATATATTTTCATCTTAACAGGAATATTTGTAAATGAATAGTTGAAATTTCTGAAAGTACCTTTATTTGCCATCTGGCAATGGGTTTGTCGTCAACCACATCCATGACATCAGACTGCTGGCCATCATTCAGTAACTGGCAGTCGACAGTCCTGGCATTTTGGAAGGCAGCTGGCATAGTTAGAGGTTCTCCAGGAATCCACTGTCTATCACTATACTGAATATTAAGACAGAAAATTTGTTTTTCACTGAAATACATCATGAAAACATTTTTACCAGAGAAAAACTCCCCATGTGTTACAGTGTTTGAACAAGTCCAATGTGTCTGGATTAGAATGCAGTGGCAAATATTAGATGACAGTATTTGCACACACAGATTTTTAACTAAGCCTGCTACCGTAGAGGAGCAGGCAGAGAAGTCTTTCCTGACACATGGCCCTTTGGCACTGCATTGCCAAGGATGAGCAGTCCTTCCAGCTGGAAGGTAATAGGAGGGTGAAACAGTGGGTGATCCTCAAACACCACTGATCTGACGTGCAAGGGACTCTGTTCCACTCCATCTCTGCTCCCGTGCCAGGAGAGGATCTAGTCTAAGGAACATGAGGGTTTTGGCAGGGCTCAGAAATCATTCTGGGTGTTGGGGGCAATACTGGTAGTTGGCCATTAGCCCTTGAACAAACCAATAGGTTGTTCAATAGAACATGACACTGCTGACCTGCAGACCTTTCTCGTAAACTGTTGTGAGGACAAGGCATCCAAGGATCCATCTTGAGAGTTCAAAATAATAGAATAAGGATGATAATACTATTTGACTGAAGCAATGATGTGGAAGTAGGGATAAGCATATGGAAAATAAATAAAATGAGATAGAGCTAAGAATTCATGCAGACTAAGAATCAAGAGAACAGCAAGTAAAAAGGATTTTGAGCTTGAGTAGTTTTTACTGAGCTGGCATCTTTTTTTATTTACTGGAGCCAATCAAAACATTTTTTCAATCCCAATCCTCACATGAAAAGTCATCTGCTGTATAGGCCTTGCCTTCTTTTTTGTTTTTTTTTAAATAGAAAAAGAAACACTTTGGCTAAAAAGATGTATGTCCTACTTCTGCTCCAACCACACATTTTTTTCTTTCACCTTATATTTATTTAAGGAATTCACAGCAAAGGTAAGTATAGAAGCTAAATATTTCTAAACATGTAATTTTGAGTGCATTTAGTACTGTAACCTTTGAAATGTGATAGTCTACTGTTGCCCTGAAAACTAAGCCTTCTGATCTTGTTTTCGTAACTACAAACATAAGTTGTTTATCATATTCCTTCTAAGAAATGTCCTTTGATGGATGTTTTGCATGACCAGTGTGATTGGGAACATGGTAACTTAGTTATCCAATCCCTGGTCATAGTCAAGAATCTATAAATACTGGAGTCAGAGAATAAAGTTACTTCTTTTTCCTGTCATACCACTGAGATGTGTTCGTGTGAATCATTCCGTGTCCTTTAGCGACAGTCTACTTCATCAGAAACCTTTTGTTACTAGCTGGAGGCAAGTTCAGATAATGTTTTCAGAAACAGTTTAACCTTTCAAAAGCCAATTAAAAAGCCTTCAGATCTGTAAGTATTCCAGCTCATAAAGTTCATAGAAACCAGAGTTCAATGCATAACAGAAGGAAATAAAACTGCATTTTTGTTTTGCAGAGATTAAACATACTCTCATCCTTTTACTTTTAAATTCTCCATCTCTGTAATCACAGGTTCCTGGCCATTTCCTACCCAAACCTCTATCAAGTATCTACCCTAAACTGGGAAAGACAGCCCATGAACAATAGATTTGATTTAACATTTCAAAAGTGAAAATATTGAAAAGAAAAAGAAACTCTAAATTTTGTCAACATGCCTCTTCTACAAAATTTTGATCATTTAAATTCAATCTCAAAATATGTGCAGTTCTATATTGTTGCAAGTCTATTGACATTTCCTTACATTCACTTTTTCTCCAGCCTGAAAAAATAAACAAAAAAACAGCACCCCAAACTTCCTTTCTTTCTTATTTTCAAGGAAAAAATTCACAGCTTTCTCCTCAACTGCAGCTAATAGCAGTAAAATGGCTCTTGTCACTAAAAGTGACTAATTAGGAAGATTTTGTGTAGGGAGCCAAACACAGCACCACCAAGAGAGATTTCAGAACATTTTACCATGAATTAAAACCAAGACATTTCAAACTGTGATAAGTGAACTCCCAGTAATTGTCTTACTGTGAGCTTGGGCTAAAAGTCTTTTAATATATGGGGACCGTAAACTTAGTCTTGACAGTCATTTCAAGCCAACCTGAGTGGATACATATCGAGTTTAAGAAAAATCTATACTCAGCATTGCCTAATCTATCAAAATAATTTCAGCATCTTCTGGAAATAGCTAAGGAAATCTATTGTCTCAGGAACAAAATTTCCCATTGAATGGCTCCCCTTTTGCCAGCTCTCGACCCCTCCATCATCACACCAATAAAATACAGTTTTACTTTTAGCTTTTTTGTTCTCATGTCTAAAATGACATAAAAACTTGTAATTGCTGACCATTTATTTCAGGCTACAACTTGTAAATTGCTTATATATTTGCCTTGATTTTTTTTTTTTTTAAAGAATGAGCAGTAACAGTCTCGCTACATAAACTCCCCTTAAGTTTACAGTGAAACATTTTTTAATCTCCTGTTCAAACCTGACACATATCATTAAATAGCCATAGTATTCTACCTCTGGGAAATGGACAACATATCAAAAACACCTTTATCTTCTCCTAATAGATTTATTATGTTTATAAAAGGCTATTTCAAGCATTAGATTTGAGACAGAAATCTAGTAATGGCTTTAACCTTGCTGTCCTTTTTCAAAGAAGTGGTACTTCAATTACTCTCCATAAGCACTTAAAAATACAACGATGTACTGGTTGTTACTAATAGGGCTGCCCTTGCCCTTTTCTGATGGATAGCTGCTGTATGCTGTTATCTCCTTCCCAGCTGCTGAACATTCCCATTATGTTCTGTATTTCTCTTATCGTGGAGGAAATGGCAATCTTGCAAAACTCTTGAGTGTTTGCTGCAAAGTGCTGAGTGCCTTTGCTTTTAGCTTCCACTAAAGCATTGGGTTGTGCCCACATCAATGAATAAAATGTTTGACATTTTGTCCCTTGTTTTTTAAGAAGTTTAAAATGCAACTGTCACTATTCAGGGAGCCCTACCTGCAATTTGATGATTTCACATTTCAGGTTCAATGAGTCTTTGAAGCCATGTCCAAACACTCTCACTGATGTGCATTCATACTGTCGGATATCACACAGCCCAGCATTCTCCAGCTCTGTAATTTCTGGAGCCTGGTCTTGGAAGCAGAGATTAGACAATAAATGCTAGTACGAGAACTCATTCATATACATTTACATTATGCAACATATTTATTTTTCTATCCAACCATGAAAACTATGTAAACAAGAAAATCTGGACCCAGCTGAAGGGAAGCATAAACAGAAAGATTTTATACTGTTAAACTGAAACTTTAAATTTAAAGTTAGGCTTCTGTCTTCTCTTGGAACCTCAGTATTAGGAAGCTGAGAAATTTCAACTGATAACAAACACTTGTGAATATGTTTTGCTTTTTCAATTATGCTTCTTTATATCAGACTTCCAGAATAAAATTGAAATGAAACTAAGGCCTTAGAAATAGGAACTGAAAAGGAAAAAGTTGTGCAATAATTTGTATAGGGATTTATATAGGGATTATTTTTTATTAAAAGCTAAAAACTTAAAACAAAAACAAAGCCCAGAAACAACCCAAATCTCAGATGGAAGTTATTTCAGGAGATAAATTAACACACCAGAACACTCAAAAATATTTTTTTGAGGTAAAACCAGCTTATTTTATTCCTCTTGAAGTAAAGTATTTCTGATTATTCTATTCCTTCTTTCTCTATTTGCTCTTAAATAAGTCATTAAAACAAAAACACCATTGCAAACCAAAATATTAACAGGTTTTATTTTGAAAGAATTTTGACTTTGGTAGTACTGTTCGTATTTTTCCAGTAATTTTTCAACTGAACTTTTAGGGAATATTTTACCTACTGAAAATGAAAAAAAAAAACCCTGCCCAGCACTATTTGCTATACCTCTTTTTTCTTCATCACCAATTCTCTAACCATTAGCTTACAGAGATGTAACACCACTGAAGACAAAACCATTCCACTTAAGAGTTAATAAACAGGATTACATAAACTATAGAAACCTAGGGGAGGAATGAATATGGTATATTTTCCCTGAAGGAGATAGCATGTGGAAACATTGCCAGTCTCTTGGGGCTACACTCTGCATTGCAAACTGACTTTTTTAATCTGACCTATTAGAAACTAAGCTCATGTTTTGTCCTTGGAAACAAGAAGGCTGAATGCAAAATAATTACAGCTGTAGTAAACTGTAACTAAATAATTGAGAACCCTTGTCCATGCACAAAAGCAGGAGAGAAAGGCAGCAAAACAAATACACTTTGCACAAATACTGAGAACATTATTGAAGTAACTCTCATTTTCTCCCTACTTACCAGACAGTATGCTGCAGTCATATGAGCTGTAGCCTTGAAAACATGCACAGCCCCATTCTGTACATTCCCCATTACCACTGCAGAGACTGGGACACTTTAAAGCAGTAAGTAGACTCTCAACCGACTCTTCAAGTTCCTGTGGGTTGTAATTTACTTCTTCTAAAATTCTTTTCTCACATTCATTCTCCAGCAGAGCTACGGAAGCTTCTGCCCAACCGAGGTCATCTTTCAGCAGCAAATCTTTAACACACATATCGATGGCATCCCCCGTTCGCCTGCCAAGGAGGGCACCACAGGATCTGCCTATGCTGGAATTAGCTACTGCCTGCTGGCACAGGAACAAAGCACTAGATTCAGTGAGGCCTGAAGGTGTGGGCCAAGAAGGAAGGAGCTTTTCATCTGTGTCAGTGGCATGGTCCTCTGGGAAAAAATAACTATATCCCTCTAAATCTGTTTGGCTGAGACTTTGGAAGACAAATACTGGATGGTATTCATAATAATTTTGGCGCTTCCTTCTACTTGTAGCAGACTGACTTTTGTGAAAGTGACTGCTGTAATGGTGAGAATTTCTCCTAATGTATAAGCTTGAACTTCCCTCTCTGTCTGTACCTGTATCTCCCACTGAGGTGGCAGAGAGATGCGAGTTTACTAGTGATGTTTTGTGAAGTTTGGTTTGATTATTCTGCCTCTGCAAAAGTGCAGATGAATCCATTTCGTGTGCAGATGAACGTTTCTTTAAGCCCCTGACAAGATCAGCTGGACCAAGATATTCAGCAGTGACATCCAGTCCTGGTATCAAAGAAAGAAATCTACCATTTTCACTTTCTGTACAAGACAGAGGAGATTCTGACTGAGTAACTGTCTGCAGTTTGTTTGCTGGTTGATATAATCCGGCATCTTCAAGTGTACAGTCACAGAAGAAAATTCTTCTAGAGGACGTTAATGAAGCAGGTGTCTTGTCAAACAAGCTTTCTCCTGGTAAAATTCTAGTGAGGAAAGGAAAAGGTGAAATTGTATCATCTGAACTATTTTCTTTGTGTTATTAAAGTATTAACTGTTTTTTGTTCTTTGTTGTTTCATACTTCTACAGCATAAGTCTGCAGCACACAGCTGTAGTTAAACACCAGTTAAAACACAAAACTGCAGGAGTAACTTATAAAAGGATTGAGATGAGTGGACATTTTCTGAATACCTTGGTACTTCTGTTCCACACCTAATCAAACTAATCTTACATCATAATGCTTAAATACTTACTTGGCAATTAAGTTTCAAATTTCTCTTAAATTAATTACAGAATGTAATTATGACATTCTAATATCAACTTAAAAACTTAAGGAGAATTTTTCAATTATTATTTTTACAAGTTTTTAAGAGTGTGAAGGAAAGGTACAACCAAAAATGATGGCCATTGATTTATCAACAGAAGCATTTTGTTACCTCCATTCCTTAATAAAAGAAAAAGGAACATTAGCATTGTTTGGGATTTCCATGCCACTCGCAGTGTGATAGTCATTCTCTGGATTTCCATCAAAGGTGCCACAGAGTCCCACTGTATGTCTGTAATCTGAACTGGGCGCCCTAAGTGTTATGCTCATTCCCCATTCACTCACATCAGCACGAACGAAAGCTCCAGAAGAAAACAAAATCTAAAAAGAGTTTGAAGATAGCATCATGAGAAACACGACTTTTTATTTTACCTGTTCTGTAAGTAACTATTTACCACTTACTGTTACTTTTCTTCCTAGGTAGGATTCAGTGATTCTGACATTGCTTCCTGTTGTGTCTCTGTTTATTACAGATAAGTGTGGCTGTGATTCATGCAGCTGACCACTGCACATGTCAAATGCAATTATATCACTTCCTTCCTTAGCAACAAAGCCACAGTTGCAGGATGCTGGGTAGTGAAGACTTCCACAGTCCCACTGGCGAACATGAACTTCAAAATCTCGAGATGTACTCTTGTAGAGAACAAATGTTCCTGTTTTAAAATTGTCATAGACTCTAGAATCAAAAGAATAACACATGATATCACTTTGGTTGTGAAATAATTGTATCACTCCATGTCAGCAACTTTATTTTCAAACAGATTTCTATATTTGGTGAACATTGATACTGAAACTCATTTTCCTAAGTCAGAAAAAACAGTACAGCCCCCAGAGCAAAACACAGCTTTATCCTGAGCAAACATCTTCATATCTTCCTCTGAGCAGCTATAAATTAAATAAAAAATAAAAAATTTTAAAAAAATCTTATTTCTCAGCAGAAAAGAAGGATCATGAGTGGAATATATGTAGACAATGGCTATGAATGGAAACATAAGCATGAAGCCACTGCCATTCTTTGATTTTAACAACGCATATGGAGGGTACTTCTTAACCTTTGTGTTTCTACAATGGTACACCTATGTAGCAAGAGCAATAAGATGCATAACAGTGTGCATGTGGGGGCAGCTGCTGAAAACTGCACAAGTACCCTTGACAAAATGATTTAGAAAGTCACATCCTTTTCAAAAGGTCTGCTTTATTAAGATGGAGATGCTTATTCCCAATGATCATTTAAGATGAAAACCATAAATAGCAACTTGTTTTTTTTCCTTAGGGTTAGCCATCTGTCCCCTGAAGCAAGGTTAAAATAGCCAATTTAATGATTCAGCAGCAAGGGAAAAAAAAATAGAAAAAAAGCAGAAAGAAAACCCTCAAACTTTTGCTGTAAGTTTAATAGCCTCTTGGCTATAAATGGCATTTGACAGTTGATTGTAGACTGTCAAATTGCTTTGTGTATTATGGGCCAACAGACAAATTGCAGATGGCTGCACTACTGGGACTGCATCAGATTGTCCATAATTCAGTAGGTAATTAGTTTCCTCAGTTTGAAAAATAAAATAGCAACATAATTTATCCTTAAAAAGAAAGCTATTTCTCTGCAGCATCATGCTTCCAGACAGACCACATTGCAGTAAAACACTGCTTCAAGAGAAAGCTTGATCACAATGCTTCCATGGTTACAATGCCCAGTTAAGACATCCCTAAAATTTCCACTGAAGGAGAAACTGCAAGACAAGGATAAGCCCATTGACTTTATTAGTAGTAGTAAAGTTCTATCAGAGACCCAATCACAACTTTGATTTCCCCTTCTGTTATGTGTGGGCTGAACACCCTTTTTTGGAGGCAACATATCCTCTTCTTCCCACCCTGCCACCTGAAATGTGCTTCTGCTGAACAAAGAATATAAAACTCACAGGTGTGGAGCCTGTATTTGTTCAGACATCCTTTGTGAATCAGAAATACCTTGTAAGAAAAAAGCACTTCAAAGCCAGCTGTGGCTAAAAAAGCTGTTTTCACTTCAAAAACCTTTTTGGCCAGTGATGTGCACGTGACAGCAGCAAATAAACTGCTTTCAATGCCACTGATAAATGTAGCAAAATGTTACCCAGACAGCAGACAGCTTCTCGTAATTCTATCCTTACAAGGATTCAGATACTGACACACAGAAATAGGGAAACTATGCTTTTGTTTGGAAACACCACTGCATTAAAAGTTTTGTTTACTCAATCATTTCATCATGGTTCATATTTAATTTATGAACATTTATATTTTTTGAAGTCAACAGACTCCACAGTTACCACTCCTCTTGTCCATTTGCTTCATTCTCTTGCCAAAACCCCAAAACTTGCCTTTAGAAATGTAAATATTACAAATCTCATAAAGCACATTTACAGTCAAAAAAAAATTGTAAAGCACTCGGTGCAATTTCAGGAAACTACAGCTTACTTGTATCACCAGCACAGATTTAGAATAAATACAGAAATAATTAAAGAAATAAAACAAACCAACCCAAAAAATAAAACAAACCCCAAAACCCACCCAAAAAAGCTCCCAACACGCTTAAAATTAAGAGCAGCAAGCCAGTAATTACCTTCCATCAAAAGTAATTATATGAGGGTCAGTAAATGAGTAGCAGTAGCTAGTGGGCAGATCCTTAACTGTAATCTTCAAAAGAAAGAAAAAAATGTAAAACATGTCAGGTTAGGATATAAATGCACTCGGGCACATTATTTACCTTATGGTAGTAGTTTAAATTCTAATAAGTATATTATATTATACTTTTAAGATTAATATTAAAATTTAAGATTCATCAATCTTAGTAGTTACTTCAATATTAAAATGTAAAAACAAAAAAAATTCTAATGAAAACACAGAATTTCAAGAAAAAATAAAGCAACTAAAATCCACCACTTAGAAATCTTGCTGTGAATCAGCAAGTCAGAACCGAAATAAAAGCTTCACTAACACCAACCACACTTCTGAACAGTTTACAGATCTTAACACTAAGATTTTCAACCTGTGTGCTTTCTGGAACATAGCCATTCCACAGGAAATTCTCACTGGATATAGGTTCGACTGCAATTCTGGTAATCCTGTCTCCATCCTGCATGAAGTCTGTCACAGCAGTGAAATAAACTACAGCTTGGCTACAGATTCCATTACTGCAGGATTTCTGGAGAAGATCCACATGACAAGAAGAAAGAGCCAAGTTTAGACCTAATTGCTCTTTACCTGTTTTAAAGAAAATACATCATTAGTGAGTTCCTCCTCTAAATAAGCCACATTCACCACACTAGTGTTAATATAGATGCTAACTTATTTACACACACTTTTATAAATTAAAATAATCATGCATTTTTCTTGGGTTTGGTCATGCAAAAAACCTGCTCTCTGCCTCTTCATACACACACCTGAGACAATGTTTTTGCATTCCCCAGTTTGATAGACAAATGAAAATCATAATAGGCTTGATAACATGAAAAGAAATGGTTGTCTGCATAGGCAAGGCTCCTCCTGGTTCACAGGATTTGTGCTTGAGAAAATATTACAGAAAATGGCTACAAGAGTGAAAAACTATGACTTTGTGACTGCATATACAATACTTGCAATGCAACAGATAAACAAAATTACCTGAATTATAAACTTTACAAGTAGAACTCTGTCTATTCAAATTAAAGAATGTGGCTCTAATATCAATGTCTACCAAAGCATCTGCAAACTTTAACAAGTAATTCTTTCATATTTTCAGCAGCATCATTATAGACTCTGAAAACTTGAACATTTTAGGAAATATTTTGCAGTATAACAACTTCTCTGAAGAAGGAAACCAACACAGTATTTATAAAAAGATACAAAAATATAATTAAATAAACAAAATGTAACAAAATAAGGGCAATACTTACCTTCATCAACACTGTTTAATCTTAGTGAGATTTTGCAGTCACTTTTTAGCTGGCTAAATTCAGGACAAGGAATAGGAACGCTACTTTCTATTGTCAGTCTGTATTCCTTCCCATCTTCTGATATATCATATGTTTCTGGATGTATCTAGCACAGAAGAAATTGTACTTAAAATGTAATTTTGTGAGTAAACTGCAGCACTGCTTCCTAATCAGCTAGGAGTGTTTATTTACATGGGCTGAGGAGCAGAGCACATTGAGGAGGGGATGCAGACACAGCAGCCATAATCTTCAAGAGGTGGATAAAGGCAAGAAAAAAGGTCAGCTAGAAAGGAGGGAGTTAGCAAAACACATTTTCACCACAAACCACATTCCACCACCTTGGAAGCTAAGATTCAAACAGCTTTGTGTACGGTCTGTGTGGGAAGAAGGAAATGGGAAGCTACCTAAAGGTAACAATTCCAAAAGAATTTGGAAGCACCATGTTTCTGCTGGGATTCTTCTCTGCAAGCTTACAATACAGATCACCAAAAACACATAATCAAAAATTCAATTAGAGACCAGTAACAGGAGCCTACAGCTGATCTTGGTAGGCTGGATGAAGTCCTGAATGCAACCTCACAAGGAAACAGAGAACATATTGCCTCTTTGCAGGGTACACTGCAGAACTACACACATGAGAGAAATCTGGGCCCCAATCCTACAGAAACAGGCTCAGGCTAAGTCAGCAGGACTATACCCAATATGTAACTAATGACACGCAGTCTGTCTTTATGGAACTGGGGTTCCATTCTTGGCCAGCAAATGGGTCTCTGTAGCTCTATTCACAACAGGAACTAAAACTAGTTTGGCACTTGGCCTCTGACCAAGCAGCACAGCATAGCCCAGCCCACCTTCCAGCTACCCCCCTGCAAGCCCAGACCAGGCTGGCTCAGACTTGGTGAGCACAGCATCAGTCATCTCCAGCTGCTGGAAACCAAGGCCTGCACTGTGTGTACCAATTCAGCCTTCCTGCACCTTGAGTACGTGGGGAGCACACAAACCACTGCGACTCTCTTCATTCTGGACAAATTTAAGTCTACCCCAGTCGACAACAGGCTTTATTAATTCACAATTTATACATTTTAAGTGCCGTCTAGTCAGAGGACTGACTGCTCGCAATACTCAAAAATTCCACCTACATTATGTTTTTACAAAGTTACCTTAATTCCAGCAAAAAATTCCTTGCTCTCAACTGAAGAGCTTTGTATATCTGGCTTCTCCATGAAAAAAGAAGAACTGCTACAGTAGACCTGTAGGGTAAAAACAGAATAACAGAATACTTTTTTGGTATGAAGTGGTCACATGATGACAAAACTCGGCCACAATGGTCAGTTAATTAATAATGGTGAATTATGGCTAGTCTTCCAGTTGCACCAGAAGGTACCAGTTTCCAATGGTACTTGGTGAATACAGCTAAAGAAAAACCACAGAAACAGACTGAATATCCTAGGACCTTTTCCTGGCATATTCTACCAGTGCTGCAGAGATTTCTTCAACTAATGGCTGCAAACAAATAGTATTTAATGAAGACTTTAAAAATCTTTTCTGAAGCATTTCTGCAACCAATGATATCTATGAAAATGTATTTTATACTTGTTTACATGTTATTTACTTTTTTTCCCATTTCATAGTTTTTGCCTTTTGTTTAGCAACCATCAGTTCTCAGATTATGTTTTTCCTGATGTTATAGACCTGGATAATCTCAAGATGAGGAATTCAGTCTGATTTCCCTCCACTGAACCTGTTTCATGCTACTAGGCACTGTGGTTTTGTTTTGGCTTGCTGTTTGTTTTTGTGTTTATTTTTATTTTGCTGTATCCATTTTGAAAGGTACTGACCACACATGCAGTACTTCCAATCCCGAAAAAAATAAAGTGATTCAGTGATACCTCAAAGCAGGAGGTAGCTCATGATTGTGCCTTTCCTTTTGACTGTCACCAAGCCAACACTGTCAGGCAAGTCTTCACAAAGTCTCCATATGATTTTTGGGCAGTAACATTGCTATCCATAAGCCACCCAGGCAGCCTGACTTTGGCTTGAACATGCATATGCATACCAACCATGGGGTTTTTTGGTTTTTATTTTCTCCAGGAAAAATTAACATATATTTTGGTATATATAAGTAAAAGATGTATTGATTTTTTCTATGCTTAGGCTTCCCAAACTTACTTTGAGAGCCTAAGTCTTCTTCTGGTGCAGTGGAATGTAAGGCTTTTGATCGCAGAGAGTAAAACATAGACACAAAACCAGTAAGCAGCAGCTCATCCAAAGGAAAAAAATACGTATCTAAGGAATCAACAACACAGCTTTTCACAACCTCTGGCTCTTACAGCCTCCCACTGACATCAAGTTGCATCCAAAAATCCTCTCAATTTACATTATTCAAATAAAAATTTACCTCCTGGAGGAATACTGCACTGTATTGAGACAATCAATCCCAAAACCTCAGAGACAGTGGTAGTTAAATTTCTGTGATATTTACACATTCATATGGGAAGTTGGAGTAAATAAGTAGAAGAAGTAGGGTTCTGCCAAGAAAAATTGTACAGCAAGGTGCTGGACCTCTCTAAAAACTGCTAGTGTCTACTGAGACATATTTACAAATATACCAAGAAATCATAATAATGCTTTAACATACTCTGTCTCCAAGTCTGACGTTTATCCCATCTAGTTCTAGAAGTGAGAAGGTATGAACTGCTGTTTCATGTGTAAGTTCTTCTTTAGCACCTTCAGGAGAAAGTCTTGACCAAATTACAATGAATCCAACAGAGCTGTTTGCAAAAGGAATGCCAAAGGTACACCTTAGGTAGATGCTGCCTTTGATCATCTCTGCTACAACTTCAGGAACAGATGGAAGTGGTGGTGACACAGATGGAGATGGTGTAGGAGCCAGGTTACCTAGTCAAACAGAAATGTGGTTTGTGCTTTTTATTCTGTGCAAAATCAGTATTGGATGTAATGACATTGACATCTTCTGCCAATTAATGCACTAATAATATTTACCTTTTTATATGTGGAAATACTACATAATTTCTTAAGAGAATCAAAGAAAAAATGTGTATCTTCCTTTAATAATTATTAAACCGAGAAAAAATCTTTATGAACTTTTGATTATATTCTAGACAATTAGAAGGTGCTAAAGAGGAGGAAAAAACCAATCCAAATAAACCTAAACCAAAGACAGTAAAAAACAAGAGAATAAAATGCATTTAAATATTTCAATAGGCAAGAGAGAGCAACATGCAAAGGAATGTGCCTTACAGAAGAATAATTTCACTATTTATGAAAAAAGTGGGGGAAAGAAAAAGCAAAAAGGAAAAATAAGAAGGCTATTTAGAAAGGAACAGAATAAGCAATGATATGATTTGCAGTTACCTCTTATATTTTACTCCTGAAGAATCAAAGTAATCTGTCAGTCAGCATCATTACAGTTACTTTTTGACATTTTGATAGCTACTCAAAATATTCTGTGAAAGAACTTTTGTAAATCCAAGTTTGTCTGAAATTACCTCCAAAGTGCTCATTTTGCAGCAAAACAAGCAATGCTGTTGATAACATGAACACGTTTTTATTATTATTTATTATTTAGTGATATTCAAGTCAGAATATCAGTAAATGTTGACATTATTGGGTCACAGATGCACAGAAAACCTTGAAAATCAAAAGAAGATACTCACTGCTACAGACGCCTTCAACTTCCATTCCCTCAGGATCACAGGTCTGTGGCCTTGCATCTGAAACAACTATAAAGTGATTTTACATTGTATATTCACACACACACAGAGTATGAAGACCAGTGCTCTTAGATCATAAACCAAATGTCACAAAACTCTAATTGAAGTGCAAGTTTTCAGAATAGAAGCAATCTTGTAATTGAATCCATGTGCAGCTATGACAGCAGTGAGCACAATGTTTTGTGCTAGAAATTATCTAGGAGGAAGGGTACAGAACATTCTACTACAACTTTTACTGCTGATGTGCTCAGCCAATATTTATACACGTTGGCAGGAATAAAACAGAATTATACTATTCTCTGAAATATCTATTTTGTCTCTCCAAATTCTGAACACTTATTCTTTAACTGCAACCGTGGACAGCGAAATGCAATGCAGACATTTCTTTCAAACCTGCTTTGAAAGAAATCACCTTTCCTGCAGAAGCCTAGGAAAAAGTGCTTGTGGACTGCTATTGTTTTGTATTTTGAATGCTATAGGTAAATAAGTGGAATTTGACTTAAACATGAAAATGCCAGTTAGTCACTCTATTCAAACTACATCATAAGGGCAGCAGCAGCGCTGGAAATCCCATTCACCAAAAAGAATGAAGAGCAGACTTTGCTGTTCCACACTTCAGTGGTATAATGTCTGAATTCCTTAGCATGTAGAGGACAGATGAAAATTTGCATCAGGTATTTACAGCTGTCAAGTTTTAAAGAGAAAAAACATGGTAACCTAGATACAAAAAGCAGTACAACAGAACGATGTGCTTCACATGATAACATCATCTTGAATATGTGCATTTAAACTCAAAATGTGTTTCAGATTTACAGTGTTCAGTAGAGGCAAATAAGAATTATGCTTTTTGCCCGCTTTGTTTTGAGGTAGTAAAAATTTGCTAGCTTGCTGTCTAGCTATGGTTTTACACCTTCCTTCCTCATCATGTACCAGGATCCAAAGTAAATGCAAGTCCTATTGTGCAGAAGTTTTTCACTGTTTCAGGCACATGCTTACTGAACCCTTAGAGAATGTCTTAACAATTCTGTTAAGCAGTTGAAAGTAGTCAGCAACAGAGAACATGACTCCAAGCAATACAGCATATGATGCATGAAAATACTGCTAGTATTTTCATAATGGTGTGTTGAGCTAATAAGAATTTCCTACTACACTAATTTGTCACTGTTTCACAGTATTTATAACTGTAAGGATTTAACCTTGGCTTGCTTATCTGAAAAATCTGTCATGAATAATGAAATACTGAAGTTTTGAGCTCTGAACACCAACATACTTTTGCAGCGCAAGCAGCCAAGACAATAGAAGACATTGTTAAAAAGGTCTCTTTTCTCACAGTACTAATAAAATGTGTATAAGTAGAGCATTTCTGTGTTGAATTTTCTTCTAGCAACAATATGTATGCACTCCAGAAGGGTGATTAGAATTACAACAAAAATACTCCTAACAGTGCTAAATAATAATTGACAGTTTGATCAAGTTCTTAAGAAAAAAATTTTCTGATACATAATTCTATGCATGTTCAGTAATGGCTATTTGGACAATCTGAGTGCCATGAATTACACTGAATTTTGACTTCTAGATCTGTCTTATAACCCCACCTCATTATATGGAAAATTGCAATTCTTAAGTTTCTAATCTTTGAAAATTAGTCAGATGCTACATTTAAGTTTAAGAGGGGTGAAGTGAACCCACCTCACCATTTCAGATCATTTATTCTATCTTATCAATAATAAAAGTAAGGATTGCAAGAAATTTTAGGTAAAATTTCTAGGAAATTTTATTTCCTGACATTTCTACTCCACAAAATATCAGACAGAGATCAGAAAAACACTTATAAAGACACATACTTAGCTGAGTTGGAGCATGCATTTTCTCACCTTCTGCACAATACCCCATGCATCCTTGGGTGGGCTGCAGTAAGTAAACAAAGAAGCCTCCACAGTTCCTCACCCTGACAGGGATTCGGAAAAGACAGCAGTCTTTTGAAGTGCTGAAGAAAAACTGCCACGTAGCACAAGCTGTTAACTGCTTGATCTCACCAGGTCGAGGCATGGATTCTGACTCCCTCAGAGACAACCAGATAGGGGCTTGAGTCCCACAGTGATTCATCTTCAGCACCAGAGAAAAACATCAGGAAATGGTTAATGCTACATCAAACCATTGCTGTGTTTTAATGAGAGGTACATATGCAATTAATTTATCGCATGAGCTTTTAGCAAAGTTCAGCCAGTATAACAGAGGGATTGCTGAATTTCCTCCTCAAGGCTGGATACAAATGCACACAAATACAAAAAGACAAATGTTGCCGCCCATATTGCTTGGTTTTATTAAGTTCAGAGGTAGTTTACCCCAGTTGCTCCCCGGTCATAAAGAATGGTTTGTCCCCAGGTGCCCATCATGGTAAACCCTTCCCATTTTTCCAGATTGTTCCCCATCCATCACCCTAATCCTGCCCCTAAGCCCTGTCAATCTATGTGAACCCCCACCTTTTGTTCCAGTTCTTTCCCTGCCTATCATCCCTTCCTCGACGCCCTATTGATTGTACAGTTGCTTTCCCCCCCCCCGGGTCCCTACCATTGGTCCTGCATATTGTAATCCCCACCCTTAACCCCTCCGTTGCTGTTGTCCCATTGGTCACCATACGAGCCGCCCACGGTCCTTAAAACCTGGCGCATGGGGGTGCCCAGGGTCTCGGCTCAGACCTCTCCCCTGTGGTCCCAGCTCTGCACCTGTTGGAATAAACTTGTTCCTGGGAAATCGGAGGAGTTTGAGCACTCTTTCTCCCTTCGTCACAACCTGTGTCGCCCTGTAAGCCTCAACGCCAGAGCGCAGAGGAGCTCTGGAGGTTCCAGGTTGAGCCTCGCAGTGCTAGCCTGGTTCCCCACTCCTGCCGCTGACATCGGCCACAGCTAACCGAGGCAAAAGAGGCCGATTCGGGCAGCGACAGATGACGCTCAACGCGGGGCCTCTCGTGAGACGTGGAGACCCCCGGAGAAGTCGGTGAATCTACGCACTTGTGTGGATTTTACAAAAGACTGTGAGCGGCAGCTACCCCGGTAGAGCAAACTCATTTTTGTCGAGTGCTGCTCCTGGGGATCGAGGTGGCAACCGTCGACGTGCCGACGATCGCCTCGGGGTTTGTGGACGTCTCCTGCAGCACCGGTCTGGAATTGGGTGAGTAGCCCCACGTGGGGGACGAGGGGGTGTGCAAGTGTGTGCAGCTCCCCCTGCTGTGTGTTGGTGTGCAGCTCCCCCTGCTGTGTGTTGAGAATCCCTCGGGGAGGGAGTGTGGGGTAGCCCAGTTCAGACCCGTACTTTGTTACGTGTGCCTTTAGCTGCAGGGGGTGGTGGGAATTGCTGTGCTGGGGTTAAAAAGATGGGCGCACGTCTGTCAGCACAGCAAAAAAGAGTTTTCTACCAAGTTGTGACTACCCTTGAAGGAGAGAGTAGACGGTTTTCTCGTGAGAGGGTAAAACAGTTTGTGAGATGGCTGTTCCTGCATTTCCCCAACTTCACCCCAGACAGAGCAAACACCGTAGAGTTTTGGAATGAAGTCGGAATAAAGTTAACAGAGTTAGTAAATGAAGGAGATACATCGGCTGACAAATTTGTAACATTGTTTATCTTAATTCAGTCTGCCGTAATAAAAGAAAAAAATTTGCAGGAGCAGCTGCCACAGACTGCCCCGGTTTCCCCAGTTTCCCCATCCCCGTGTTCCTCTCCCCCTGATCCCGAGTTGAGGGAGACCTGCGGAGCGACCTGCAGGGCAAATTGTCCTGTTCAGGGTTCCCCCAAGGGTAACAGGACCCCTGGCCCCCCACGTCTCTCCCAGAACCCCTGCCCTGGTAGCCCTGGCCAAGTTACCAGAGCACTTTTCGATTCCCCCGTCTCCCCAGTTACAAACCCTCAGCTAAACATTTCCCAAGTTGCAAGTCCCCAGTTTTCACCCTCAGACCCCCGTGCCTCAGTTTCCCCCAGTTTCCAGTGTTCCCCTGTGTTCCCCTACCCCTCTCCTAACCCTCAAGAGGGCTCCCGGAGGGCACAAAATGGCGGGGACCACATGGCTGGGACCTTCCCTTGTGCCTCTTCTCCCCATAATCCCTTTCAGACCCCCAGGAACAACCCTTTCCTCCCTAGCTCCACCCCTTCTCCCTACCCTAACTCCACCCAGTTCCCCTCGAAAACCTCCTCCTCCTCAGGGGCGGGCCCCTCTGAAGTCATGCACCTAAACCCCGCCTTTTCTGATTGCCGCTCCTCCCCCTTGCCCTCCTCCTCAGTCGGTCCTCCAGTCCCGCCCCCTCCGGCTCCTGGTTCCCACGCCCTTTCTTCCGGTTCCCACGGTCCCACACCCGGTTCCCATGCTTTGGGAGCTAGAGGTGGTAAGCCTGGAAGCCAGAACCCGGAACAGGTAGAAATCCCCCTTGCCGCACCGGTGACTTCTAGTGGAAGGGGGGGGCGGTCCCGGGAATGGGAAGCCCTCTCCTTCCAGACTAAGAGAGAGCTGTGCAAGGCACAGAAGGAGTTTGGGAGAGGTAGTGAATATTTTAAAGGTCTATTAAAAGCTACCTTTTCTGCGAACGAAATGGTGCCCAGTGATCTGAAGGAGCTGTTTTCCTGCCTCCTTTCCACAGCTGACTTCAGGTTGTGGAAACAGGGGTGGAAGAGATCATTAGAGACCATCCTTCCAAGCCTCTTGCACAGTATTGATAGATGTATAGATGGAGTCCCTCTGACTTTAGATCACTTGTGCGGTGAGGGAAATTGGGACAAGCCAGAGGAGCAGGCCAGGGTATTACCCCGGCCTGTCCTGATTAAAATCATGGAGGCCGCAGAAAAGGTTTTCAATACATTACCTGAGGAGGGACCCCAGATAAATTTAATGAGTATTTTCCAGCTCCCTAATGAACCTTTTAATAAGTTTATCAATAGATTGCAAGCCCAGGCAGAGAAGCAAGTAGAAGAGGCAAATCTACAAGAACAGCTTGTATTAGAAGTGGCAAAAGCCAATGCCAATAACATTTGTAAACAGATAATTTTCAGTTTGCCTCTCTACCCAACCCCGACACTAGACATCCTCATCGAAGCCTGCTCCAGAAAGGTGCCGATGATGGGGATGTCCAGAGCCATCCCACCGCAACAGTTGAGACGAGCACCTACGGCAGCAGTGATGCAGTTTCCACCATCACCAGCGCGTCAACCACTGTGTTTCCGCTGCAGGCAACCTGGACATCTAGCTAGGGACTGCCCGGCAGAGCATCCTAGCCAAGGGAGCAGTGCGGGGGCGAGGGCAAACAATACAATAATAAAAAAAAACTAGGGGAGCTGCGCGAGCCTGCCCCGCGCGAAGCGATAAATGGGGCAGGTCTTGCGGGGGAGGGGGGCTTTTCACATCAGGCTTGGACACCCAACCGGACGCGACATCTAACCACCACCAAGGACATCCTCTTTCAAACCCAGCACTGGACAGTAGTTGCTGTGGATCCACTGGAGGGAGGCAAGAAAAACACTAGATGTGACTGTAAGTACATCGCCATCGGGGACACTAAACACACACCCCCAGAGATTGAGATCTCCCCGATCACCTTCCCAGAGGGTCCGGAAGATCTCCTCCTCTTAGCGCGCTGCATTCACCCACCATATTTTCTCCCAAAGGGGCAAATCATAGCCCAATATATTCCTGTCCCGGAGGGAGTCCCAGTGGACGACCACACACCAGGCGTCTACTGGACAGAAATAGTGGGTGAGGACAAACCCATCATCGATTGCAGCATCAAGCAGGGTGCGGAATCTGTCCATCTGAAGGGTCTGCTTGATACGGGGGCAGATGTGACGATCATCCCCCAGAGGAGATGGCCGTCACATTGGGAGCTGCAACCTGTGGCAGGGAAAATTCAGGGTATAGGGGGTACTCAATTAGCGCAAGTATCAAGGAGCGTAGTGCAAATTATGGGGCCGGATGGGCAATTAGCAAATTTACGCCCATTCATTGCGGATTTCCAGGTTCCCTTGTGGGGGAGAGACCTTATGTCACAATGGGGGGTAAAGATTGAAATCCCGAAAACCCCTCGGGATTTTTAATAGCGGCCACTGTAGAGCGCCCCTTCCAAAAACTTGATTGGACCACTGATGAAGCAATCTGGATTGATCAGTGGCCGCTTCGAAAAGACAAATTAAAGGCGCTCAACGAGCTCGTGGAGGAGCAATTATTAAAAGGTAATCTTGTAGAGACTACCAGCCCTTGGAACTCCCCAGTATTTGTTATCCGGAAGCCGGGGAAAGACAAGTGGCGGCTCCTTCACGACCTTCGTGCCATCAATAAGATCATTGTTGACATGGGACCCCTCCAACCAGGGATGCCTACTCCAACGATGCTCCCCCGAAATTGGAATCTGGCCGTAATTGATATAAAAGACTGCTTCTTTCAAATTCCCTTGCACCCTGATGACGCCCCACGGTTTGCCTTCTCGGTGCCCACCCTCAACCGAGAAGCCCCAATGAGGAGATTCCACTGGCGGGTGTTGCCACAAGGCATGAAGAATTCACCCACCATCTGCCAGTGGTATGTCTCCTCATTGCTGTCTCCCGTGCGCAAAGAGATGGGGGAGGTCATCATCCATCACTATATGGATGATGTCCTAGTATGCGCCCCCCATGACGATCTACTCACCCGATCACTTGACCGAGTGGTTAAGGCTTTAACATCTGCAGGCTTTCAACTCCAGGAGGATAAAGTTCAACGGATGCCACCCTGGAAGTATCTGGGTCTGCGGATTGCTGAGAGGACCGTTGTGCCTCAAAAATTGGCAATAAACAGCAATCCGAAAACCTTGTCAGACCTTCACTCGCTGTGTGGGACCTTAAACTGGGTCAGGCCTTGGCTGGGCCTTTCCACTGAAGACCTAGCCCCCCTCTTCACACTTTTGAAGGGGGAGAAAGAGCTGAGTTCTCCCAGGACCCTGACCCCAGAAGCGAGGAAAGCCCTGGAGAAAGTAGAAGAGGCCCTTGTTGAAAGACAGGCGCATCGGTACGAACCGACCCTGCCTTTTGAGTTTATTGTGCTCGGGAGAATGCCACACCTCAGTGGGCTGATTTTTCAGTGGGACCAGGACTCAAAGGATCCCCTCTTAATCATAGAGTGGGTTTTTTTGAGCCATCAAAGGTCCAAAAGTGTCACCCGGCCACAGGAGCTGATGGCTCAGCTCATCGGGAGAGCTCGGGCCAGGCTTCGGGAGATGGCTGGGTGCGACTTTGCATGCATTCGGGTACCAGTCAGCTTGTCTCGGGACAAAGAGTCCCCAAATAAGCTGACAAAAGAGATGTTTAATCAGTTACTTCGGGAAAATGAGACACTCCAGATTGCTTTAGATAGTTTTGAGGGCCAGGTCTCTGTTCATGCCCCTGCCCACAAATTTTTCAATTCCAAATTCGAACCAATTCCAAAAGAAGTACGGAGCAGGAAGCCCCTCAAAGCCCTGACTGTGTTCACTGACGCATCCGGGGCATCTCACAAGTCTGTGGTGACTTGGAGAAATCCTGAGACTCAGCAGTGGGAAGCAGATGTTCAATATGTGGAGGGATCTCCACAGGTTGCTGAGTTGGATGCAGTCGTCAGGGCCTTTGAGAGGTTCTCTGAACCTTTCAATTTAGTCACTGATTCGGCCTATGTTGCAGGGGTGGTTGCCAGAGCGGAACACGCTGCCCTGAAGGAGGTCTCTAACCCAAAATTGTTCGAGTTGCTTTCTAAATTAATATATACTGTTTCCCACAGGAAGCAACCATTCTTCGTGATGCATGTGAGGTCGCACACAGATCTCCCCGGCCCAGTAGCCGAGGGAAACCAGATGGCTGATTCCCTCGCTGCCCCTGTTTCCATGGCTCAGCTCCCCGATCGGTTCCAACAAGCTAAGCTGAGCCACCAAATGTTCCATCAGAATGTGCCTGGCCTGGTCCGCCAATTCCACCTGCGGCGGGATCAGGCCAGAGCCATTGTGGCCACATGCCCCCATTGCCAGACCACTGTCATGCCCTCTCTAGGGGCGGGGGTGAACCCTCGAGGCCTGGGGAGCTGTGAGGTGTGGCAGATGGATATAACTCACATTCCCGAATTTGGCGGGCTGAAGTTCGTACATGTATCCATAGACACTTTCTCAGGGGCAGTCTTTGCTTCTGCCCACACAGGAGAGAAAGCCGAGCAGGTCTGCAAACACCTCTTGCAGGCTTTCTCTGTGCTGGGGGTCCCCAAAGAGCTAAAGACAGATAATGGCCCAGCATACATTTCCAGGAAACTGGAAGAATTCCTGCAGAGTTGGGGAGTGACACATAAGAGAGGCATCCCACACTCCCCCACCGGCCAAGCGATTGTAGAGCGAGCCCACCAGTCGCTCAAACGCGTCCTAAAACGTCAATGGGATTCAATGAAAGGTTGCGCCCCTCAGGATAGGCTATCAAAGGCGCTGTTTACTATCAATTTTCTGAACTGTACTGATACTAATCCCAATCCTCCAGTGGCACTGCACTTTAACTCCACCAGCAACTACGAGCTCCAACATCGCCCTCCAGTGCTGGTCCGAGACCCAGAGACCCAAAAGATCATGGGTCCATTCGATCTGGTGACCTGGGGGCGAGGTTACGCTTGCGTCTCCTCGCCCCAGGGACTAAGGTGGATCCCACAAAAGTGGGTGAAACCTTATGTCCCAAAACATCCTACCAGGCCACCAGATGAGCAAGAGGATGTCGCTGCGTCCGTGCAGGCCGCCCCAGTAACCCCCGAGGACGACGAGGAGGAGGAATGTCTCGAACCCCTTTTCTCTATTGATTTTTTGCTCCCCCTTTATGTTAACTGAAGTATTTGTTTTCCTTTAATTTTAGAGAGCCATCAGAAGGATGACCACCCCGAACGTCGCACTAGCCACCGTGCTCCTGCAGGATGGGGTGTCTCCGGATGGCTCTCTTCTGTTATAAGAACCATATTATAGATTGTTTTTGTGAATTTTATTAGGTACATTCGCAGTATTGCGGAAGTGGTTAATTCAATTTATCCTTTCTTTGTTATTCCCCCCACGGCAAGTTAACTATGTTGATGTAAACCCTCTTTCCCCTCCTCCTCCTCTTCCCTCTCCCACTCCTGAATGGTTTACTGTACCCTCTGCTCCCCTAGACCCCACGCCTTCCTCTGTTTCTTAAAAGGAAAGGGGGAGATGTTGCCGCCCATATTGCTTGGTTTTATTAAGTTCAGAGGTAGTTTACCCCAGTTGCTCCCCGGTCATAAAGAATGGTTTGTCCCCAGGTGCCCATCATGGTAAACCCTTCCCATTTTTCCAGATTGTTCCCCATCCATCACCCTAATCCTGCCCCTAAGCCCTGTCAATCTATGTGAACCCCCACCTTTTGTTCCAGTTCTTTCCCTGCCTATCATCCCTTCCTCGACGCCCTATTGATTGTACAGTTGCTTTCCCCCCCCCCGGGTCCCTACCATTGGTCCTGCATATTGTAATCCCCACCCTTAACCCCTCCGTTGCTGTTGTCCCATTGGTCACCATACGAGCCGCCCACGGTCCTTAAAACCTGGCGCATGGGGGTGCCCAGGGTCTCGGCTCAGACCTCTCCCCTGTGGTCCCAGCTCTGCACCTGTTGGAATAAACTTGTTCCTGGGAAATCGGAGGAGTTTGAGCACTCTTTCTCCCTTCGTCACAACCTGTGTCGCCCTGTAAGCCTCAACGCCAGAGCGCAGAGGAGCTCTGGAGGTTCCAGGTTGAGCCTCGCAGTGCTAGCCTGGTTCCCCACTCCTGCCGCTGACATCGGCCACAGCTAACCGAGGCAAAAGAGGCCGATTCGGGCAGCGACAGACAAATACAAATTTGTGTTTGTTTCCAAAGACAGGCTATAATTTAGTGTCCAAAGAACTTAACTGAAAGCCACATCTGAGTGTTTTGCTCAGAAAAGCTCACAGCCGTGTTATGGCTTAGTGAGCTACTTTGCACCATTAACCTACAGTAAGTGACTGTGTGGATGCCATCACAGCACAGCCAACACACTGCAGAGCAGAAGTACACTGAGTATCAACTAAAGGTATTAAAGCTGTCACGTTTTATTTGCCCTTTGCCATCAACTGAAGGCTCAACTAACCTCCTGGATTTCTTCTAAGAGTTGTGGGAAGCCGATGCATTAGTATGTTAGAATTATTTAAATTCATTTAAAAGCACTTAATTGATTGGATTTTACCTTATTTTTTTAAGAGACTGTGACAAGGAAATTTCAATTCATTAGAAAAATCAATGCTATGATATTCTAATGACATTTTCAGGTTTTTTAAGGAAGGAAACAATTTAAAAAGGGGAAACTAAAAAGATCTCCTTAGAATATAACAGAGCTCCAAAATAAAGCTAAAAATAAGCTCTGAAATAAAGAACTGGACATGTGAAGTTTTAAATATTTCCAGTAATTCTTGAGTATTTGGAGGCTTGTAGATGACAAGGCAACTAATATTCAATTAGCTCTGTTAGTTCAAGTCACTTTAGAAGTAATCTCTTTTCCGTGACAGGACTTTAGAAGCTCCACAGTTACTGGCTTCATGCAGCTGCAAGCCTTTATACTGCTCTCACATGGCCTTCCTAACACACTGACCATCACACAGCTTCAGCTTTACAACATGATAGCTCTGCTATGCTGCCACTGAGAAGATTTCTTTACCACTGAGTGGAAATTACAGTTTTCAAGTGCTCTAAAAGGGATTTAATTTATCATCCTCTGCTATTGCCAATTCAGTGTAAAATTTTCAATGCTTAAGACTTAATTTTGCAGTTAACACATTTTAATACAATCAAGTATTTAGACAAGATAGGAACTTTGTATTGTTCCACATCACTCCCCACAATCACTCTTTTTCATACCTATCCTACTGAAAAATTCTTCACCAAAATATCTGTTTCCAAGAATGAAATGATTTGTAACAATACCTCCACACACTTGGTTGGCATCTCAGCAGGCTTATCAAAAATCATGAAGCGATACCATCCTGGTGCTAGGGAATGGTCACAGATTAAATCCTGAATAGCTGATTGCTGGAGGTGGGATGAATCAAAATCCACACTTCGGTAAGGGCTCTGCAGGATCTGATGTCCACCGGGAGAGCATTCAAGAACTGTGGAGAAAGAGTTTTTCAAGTAACAAGGTGGAACGCCTAACAAGCATTTTAGAAAAGGTGTTAAGCACTTTTAAAGGAAAATAAGGATATTTTCCTTTAAAACTGATTTTATGGAAGAATATATTGATGTCTTAGTAACAACAATTTTGCATGTTAGCACTCTGAAATTTAATAGAATTCTTTATGTCAAAACTCTCCTTCCTTTAGCGGACAGTAAATGCAGTAATAACCACATAGTCATTTACCCTGGATGCAAAACCAGTGCGAAGGAATACCTTTATACATTCTACCTGGATTTTGATTTTTCTAGTTCCATTGATTTTTATGAAACCTGAATACAAATGGGGTGTCAGATATACAAGAATATAAAAAACTTACTTCAGGAGGAGTAAGGTTTATCCAAAGGTATTTTCAGAATAGATTACCACTTTATGGAATGCTTCTGCATGAAATTAAAAATTCCCTCAGATGGATGAGAGATAGGTGGATAGTTGCATGAAGTTTTCATGTATACATGCAGAACATAGCAAAAGTGTGTATTAAAAAGGGTAGATACTTGGTTACACATTTTAAGTCAATTTGCATGAATGACATACTAAATTATAATAAAGAAAATACAACTGCCAAACATATTTTTTCACACCTCAGTGACCTTGTGGACTCAAAAATCTCTCAAATTTTCTGATAGATAAAATGAAGGATCAGAATCTGAAGAAGTCTTTATCACAGTTTTTTTGGCTTTTTTTTTTTCTTTTTATTTTGTTGTTTTTGTTGTTGTTGTTTTGGGTTTTTTGTAATGTAAACTCATTTAGAAATAAAGCAGAATGCCAGAACTTCTGAGTCTGATCTGGCAGGTGAGTTGACTTCTGTTGAACACAGTGACAACTAAAGTTCTAGCTAATGGCATATTTACATATAACATACAGAATAATCATTCTTGTTTAGTATTGTGGGGAATTCACTTGGGAAGTGAAAGAATGTAAAAATAAAGTAAGGGAACGTTTATATATAAGTGACATTAAAAGTATACCCATCTATTGGCCTTGCTTTTAAAAACGATGCTAACTGATGCTAACTGTGAATAGAATTTCGGGTTATACTGAATGATACACTAAATTTTGATTTTTGCCTTCATTATGCTACTATTGAATTTAAAGATGCAGCTGTAAGCAAAGCTGTCTAATGTTACATTTGGAATATAAATGCTCTGATCTCCAGCTTCTGGTCCCAGGTTTGTCTGTATTTGTTGCATATTTTGCAACACAATGGTATAATTGTGTCACTGATTAGAAACATTTTGGTTTATTAATATAAGATAGTTTACTATCTTCAACATTTTTCATGTAATTCTAAATAACCACAATTATAAAACAATTTCAAAACCAGGTAATTCCCCACCTTTAAATGAAGAAGATGCCCTAATAAAAGAATAGACTTTATCTCTTTCAGCACAGCATGAGAATCCTACAGTCTTTCAAAGACTGAAGATTTAATCTGATACAGCTTTAGGCTACCCAGGCAGGTAACAATAGCTTTATCTTCTATCCTCTAAGGGCAGCTGGAAGTCAGTGTGATTGACTGTGCCACCACTGTGTTTCTGAGTTTCTTGTAGTAGCCTGTAGGCTATTCATGTCCATACAATTTGACCTTACAGGGAACTTACCCTTCACTGGAATTTAGAGAAAAGCCCTGGAAGAATCACAGGTCAGTCATGTGTGTTATTGAAATGTTTTCCAAGCAAGCTACAGCACAAGTGGTTTACGAACCATGATGAAAGTTTCTTCCTGTCCTCTAATTTTCACTGGAATTCTCCCTTTCACACAGCACCCTCATTAGTTTTCTTTCCTGTAACTGAATCACTCCTGAAACAATTAATATCTGTTACTTTCTCCATTAATAAATCAGGCTAGACATGAGACAAGTCTTTATTTTCTTTTCCTCCACAGTTTAATTAGATCATCATTTGATAGATCTTTAAAACAGCTGACTGTAGTCACTTGTAATAGGGTTATAAATCCTAGTAAAGATCAAATTATAAGTTTCTTATTATTATGCATATCACTTTAAAAGGCCATCCAGCTCTTTATGAATCCAGTGTATCCTTTTCTCCTTTCTAGAAGTATGCTAATATATCCATAGTTATTGTTTGGAAATATTATGTTGTGTAACACTGGTTTGTTTTTTTTTTTTATTTTTCATTCTGCAAAACAACTGAAAATAACTGTCATCATCAATAACACAAATAAAAACAACTTTTTTTACACAACTGAGTGTAACCAAACTGCTGTCTTACTTCAGCAACAGCAGAAACAAATAAATTATCATATTTATGGACAGACTCACAAAAAATTAATGTCATGTTCTCTGCAAAAACATTACCCCTGCAGAACAGATCTGTTCCAACCAGAAGCATTTAAGAGGGAGTTGGATACACTTTCCACCGAAATAATAATTTCCTTATTCAGGATGCCTTAAATAAAAACAGATTTTGATATAAGCATTCTTTCAAATATTATTCTCAGAATGATGAATACTGACTTTGCTGAAATGCTCCAGAAAAGCTTTGCCTGTGTCTAACACGCAGCAATTTTACAGAGTCACAGAGCAGTTTGGGCTGTGAGGGACTTTAAAGATCATATAGTTCCAATTTCCACAACACAAACAGGGACAGCTTTCACTAGACCAGGCTGCTCAGGGCTCCATTCAAGCTGACCTTGAACATTTAAATGGATGGGGCAGCCACAGCTTCTCTGGGCAACCTGCTCCAGTGCCTCACCACCCTTCAATAAAGAATATTTTTCTAATATCTAATTTAAACCTACTCTCCTTCAGTCTAAAATCACTTGCCATGTCAAAACATACCCTTGTAAATAGTGTTTCTCCATCTTTCTTGTAGGCTTCCCGACTATTGAAATCTGACAAAATGATAAGGAACTGAAAACAGGTTCTGATAGCTTTAAAGTGCTAATGAAGGTTACTCACAGAGCAGGCTTACTCACCAGCTCTGTCCAGGATGTGAGGAACATTAAATTAGGGGAAGACTTCTGTGCTACTGGTGACTTGACTTCACCCAAAATCACAAAATATCCTAACGTGTTCTGACACAAAACAGAAAATTTATGTAAGTTTTAACAAAATTTAGCATTTATTCATGATTGTTCTTGACAAAAACCTTTCCATAAATATGGAAATATTCTTTTTAATTATTTTTATTGGCCTTTAAATGTATTAGTGATTTAATAACTTTCCTTTTAAATATTTGCTATAGAATAGTGAAATTCCAATTATAAAATACACTTGAGAAATAAGACCATGATATCCAGTCTCCTTTGTAGATTGTGCACCTGTCCTTTTACTTAAACTAGAGGAGATGCACACAAAAGGCTATCAGTAGGTTATTACGAGAGAGACTTGTTTCTAGAAAGTTGTAACTCTCCCATTCTGTTTGAAGGTCTAGATACTCTACACTGTCTGCTGAAAAAGAAGTCCATCCTGGGAAAATATGCAGCTATTCCCCTAGCATTTGAGTTTACTTATCATATTCTGTGCTTCTTTCCACAAACATCCTAAATATACTGCACATGGCTCGGTACTGTTCTTCAATTTGTGTCTCAACACACCAGGAAGAATTCTATATTTGCTTTTTCCTGACTCTCTTCAGGATTAGTGCAGTGGGCTTTGCTTTGATCCATCCTGGACTTCCTTGGTCCTGATGGACACTGAGAAATGTGACCCGAAACTGCAACATCTTAAACACATGGAGAGCCTTGTGCTAGAGCATGAGCCTTTTGGGAGAGATACAGATGAAACCTTTGCAAACACGTTGAGGTTTCTACCATGGCTGCTGTAAACTGAGTCACGTAATAGGTCCTCTGAACACCTTAACCAAAAGTCAAAGAGGTTCCTGAAGTCAACACAGGAGCTCATTTGCCACAAAGGGATATGAAATGGCTCCTGATGACTATCTCTAAGGCACCCAGGTGGAAAATGAGTTCCACATAGGAAGGGCTTCTCAACTTCCTGTTCACATCTCTATTCCGTCCATGTGCAAAGAGGGGTCAATGATTTTCCACCTGTCCAGAACGTTTCAAACCCCATGGAACAGTAGTGAACTGAGGACTGCCAGGTACAGTCTGGAGTAGAGAAGGGAAAAGGATTCACAGCAGAGTACAGATAGGTAAGAGTACAGAGTGGCAGCACTGGCAATCCAGTCCCTCAGGCACAAATAGCTCATAAGTGTGTATGTCCTGCTGCCCAAAGGCTTGGGTCTGGCAAATGACCACTAATAAACTAACAGTGTCTTTAGTAAGTGCCCACTGTGAGAGTGAATGTGCTTTTTCTTGCATCTGCTGACCGTGAAGTATGCAGCATACCAACATCCCAAGGCAGAAATTAGAACTGTGACTGAATTCAACAAAAGTATTTGTGGATCTAAAATCTTCCAAAATAATAAAATAGAATAAAGTTCACTTTTTTGGAAGAAATTATCCTAGAAAATCTTTTCAGAATACTACTTTTAGAGGAGAATACAAAAATTACTGTAACTACCTAAAAATACCATTTTCTTTGATGAGACCTATAAAAGAACATGAGCAAATTGTAGCAATGACATTATTGCAATCCCATGGAACAGGAACATGGTGATTCCTAAGCACGGACCAATGAAGAAAATCGAATCCGCACACACAAATTAATACATCTTTACAAATAACCTCATTAGACTGGGTGTTAAAACACTTTTCAAACACTTCTGTTCACACCCTACTAGATGCTTTGCAAAAGTAGTAAATAATCGCATAACCTTTACGAAAGTGTAAAATGCATGGTTATACAACGTTTTCTAATAGTTCTCACTGCAATACGTTATTTTATCTACACCTGCTGTAGGTTTTCGATGCGAAATTTGAAACTATACAGACACGGGTTTAGAGGTCCCCGGTAAGGATCAGCCAAGGCACTGCCTGTGCTCCAACACGCAGGCGAAGAGCGCCAGGAAAAAAGCGTGGGAGACCCAGCACGCCTGGTCTTGGAGTTCTTCTCGGCAGGTTTTCCCCGCAGTGAGCTGTGACGAGGGCAGTTCCCACTCCAGGGAAGTACGAGGCAGGTACAAAGTTCAGCCTGTTCCGGCACAAGTTGCGGCCCGCAGCCTCTGCGCCGGCCGATGTGCGGGCCCGGGGAGCGCCCGTCGCTGTCGCTGCCCCGCAGCCGCCGCCCGCCCCGGCCCTCCCGCTCGCTCACCTGCAGCCGCCGGGGCTGGCCCACTCCCTGTGCCCGGGCTCCCTTACCTCGCCGGCGGGCCCCGGCCGCCGCCAGCCAGCCCAGCACGGCCGCGCCGAGCCAGAGGCGCGGGGCTGAGGGGACGGCCCCCGGCATGGCCCCGCCGCTCCGCTCCGCTCCCCGCGCTCCCAGCCGCGCTCGCTCCCGGCCCCTGAGGCGGCTCCGTGCGCCCACCCCGCTCCTCCGCGCAGCCCCTCCCTCGGGGGCCTCGGCCCGCCCCCCTTCCCGACCCGGCCCGGCCCCGCCGGGGTGGCCGAGGGGGCGTCCGTGCCCCGTCCCGGCTCCGGGGCCGCCACAGCCGGGCGCTTGTGCTCGGGCCGCTGTGGCATCCCCTGCCCGGGCTCCCTCGTGGGGATTCTCTACAAGAAAAAGAAGGAAACAGTCCTTGGTTCTTGTCGGGGGCTCTGTGAAGATGCTTGTCCATATCGCAAAGAGGTCCAAACAGACCCAAAGCACGTCGGCACCGCGAGCAATGTCCTATTGCCCTCCAACCCAGAACTGTATTTATTTTCTGATATACAGTAAAAGGCTGAAGAAGAGCGGGTTTCAAATTGGTCCTTGGATAGATCATCAAGCGTGTTTTATATTTCTTTAACTTTTACTATATGTAATCTTCATTACTATTAATGCAGACTGAATTTAGCAAATACTTAACACTTCCAAGAGCCCAAGCTTCAAGATTTGCTAAGAGATGCTCCACTTCAGAGATGTCTGTCAGAGGACAAAGAGCAGGACAAATCTCAGCATTTAAGATGTCAGTGCTGGTATTTTCCACTATAGGGCTGAGGTTGTGCAGTCATTGAACTACTTCACACACACCAAGCACTACAGCAGTCCACAGAAATTATTCACATTCTCCGTATCATATGTAGGCCCAAGTCTAAAAAACAGAAGTTGATGACATTAAAATATCTGCCAGGCTACAATGGTCAGTGAAGGCTGCTTCCATGGGGTACTGACCTGGATGGCTCTTTGCACAGCAGCTTTCCCTACAGGAGGATGTATAGGGCTTGGAGCCAAGGCAGAGCAGCATTGTTGAGGTAACCTCAGTCCTATTTTGCTCACAAACCCTGAGCTTCTTTATTGAAAGGAACAGTTCAGCTATATGATGAAGAGTTTTTAAAAGGAATCAGTGGCACAGCCTGAGAACTGAATCCGGTGACTTGGATTCCTGTCAGTTGTATAAGGCAGATACTTTTTGTCCTAAGATTCGGGGAAATTTTAACAATAAGTTTTCCTAATTGTTTACTCAAGTCCCTTGGTTATTTGTCAGCAAATAACCAAACTTTTATTCTGAAATGCTGCATATGTCTCAAATTAGTTTGGGTTTATTTCTCTTTTTTCCCAAACCACATGTTTACAAAGAAAAAAAGAGGAAAGAGGCATTTTACAAAACAAGTTACAAAGTTAAGACCTAGAAAGAAAGACGTGAGAAGCTTTGACTAAATTTAAACATTGAGCTACTTCTTTGACCCCTGCCAGTCATGATGGAGTGGTATTTACAGGAGGATTAACACCTTTTGTCATGGATCATTCAGGGGATAGAAAGAGGTGGCAGCGATGGCTGCTGGAGTACAGGTACCTTTCATCTTTTCTAGACTATTTTTCCTCTGCCAGCTCCCTCTGCTACTATCAGCCTTGTAGCCTCTTACAGTGACAGCAGAGAAAGAGCATATTGTGGTTAAAAGAGCTGACAAGCTGCCAAAAGTAGCACTTGGCACTCATGGTAACAGAGTTGTGTTAGTGACAGTGAATTTATGGAAAATGAAAGTAATTCTAGGGCAGTCTCATGCTTATAATAGGAGAATAGGGCTTTCCAGCAAGTTAAATTTCACATAGTTTCTGTCAGTAATTTCCATAGTTTCAATTAAGTAAGTCACAGGCTAGGTAAAATTGTTTTGCACTACTGAAAACACCTCTTTCATTTACAATGGAATGTGAAGTCAAACTGCAATTTTGTATGCGTATATTATTAAATAGCAGGATGTTTGGGAGGAAAACCAAGAGTGTTGAATGAAGAATTTAAGATACTATCATGGTTATGTAGTCCAAGTCATTACTTAATATTCCACTGAAAACATGGTACAAGGAGTGATGATATTAATTTTAGGGAGCATTTAGACCCTACAGGGCAAAGCACAAAACATTTCTCAGCATGGATTTTATGATTAACAATGAAGAAAGAGAGATTTAAGGTTGGTTTTGAAAATTATTCCAAAGTTAACTTAGAGTTTAGTAATCTCAGCCTGCTCGGTAAATCTTTTAAATATGTCTTTATTTTAAGGTGGATTCTGAAGTCCTGACTATGAATAAATTAATTATTTGAACAAAGCCTGAGTACAAGTTCTTTTGCTGAGTCATGACTATCTCATAAAGCAGGCAAGAGAATATTGATAAATTGAAGAAAAAAGATGTTGGATGACAAGGAACACAAATTGGGAAATGCTGAAAATAGAGTTAAAAATTCAGATAACAAAAAAGGCAGCTCTGCTGATGCTAAATTCTTGGATCTGCAACTAGATAGTTCTGGTTTAAGGGCTATCTGCATTAGTTCATGACTGTGCAGCTCCAGCATGTATGTATGGGTAACAGGAATCCCAGGAAAAACGCCCAAGGGAAAAAGGGGAATTTTCTCATAAACATGGCCAATATAGAAACTTTGTCATCTGACACTTCTATTGCTAACATGCCAGTGAGATGTTTGTAGCAGTACACCTTAGATCATTAACTTAATGTATACAAAGTCCATGTCTATACATTATTTACAAGATGTCATTATCTCACATTGCATTTGAAGGAACAGAGTGAGCAGCAGCCAAGTGGATAGCAGGTTGATTAAAGATTATTTTAGGTAACTAAGCTAAGAAGAACAATCAGCACTGTTTGCCAAAATGTGTACAAATAGGTGTGCATAGCTGCTCAGGTGTAAACTGGAAATGAAAAATTTGAGTTTTAAAAGTAGTTGTCTCCAGACAAACCCACAAATGTTTTTTCTGGTTGTATCCAAACCCTCAACTTGAAGGTAAATAAAGGGGATCACCTACAAGAAAGGCAGTACTTGTGGTAGGCTCCTTGGAATAAGAAGTAATTAGTGGGAATGGTAGGGCACAAGAGAGGGGAAGCAGAGATTGAGAGCTGAAGGCAGTTGGGTAGGTGGATGCTGTCCTGAACAATGAATCCCCAGCTGACACTTAGGGGTTCATTAGCTCTGACACTTACGGGTTCACTAGCTCTGACACTCAGAAGATCTTAGCCAGGTTTTGTAAACTCAGGTAAACACTTAGAGAAGAATCTGATTAAGATTAAGCGAAAATTGCCCACTATATCTGATTAATTATAAGCCTTTTCTTTCCAATTGTGTAACTAAGAGTAGAAATGGAAGTCTTTCTTAAATGAATCCTTCGTGCTGTACCATTAAGCATGTCTATATTGTAAGGCAAGGTAAATCTGAATAAGCCCTTTAAATCTATGTTGCTGTATTTGTTATCTGTGCAGAGATAAAGCATGGATGATAACTCCAAATAAAACTCAGAGCAGAATTTGGAAGTGGGGAGAAATTTCCCTGTAAATCTTCAAAGGGTTACTGTGGTATTGCCAAGTGCTGAATGTTTGGAAAGAGTTGCCTTCAGCAGATAACACCCCTCCTGTAAGGAGCAGATGGCTGAGAGATAGCCTGCATTCCTGGGCAGTTCCCAAAGTATCGGAGAGGGATAGTTCTCTTCTATTTGCCCCTTAATGTTTTTAGTTCTTTTTGTGTGTAAAAATAAGTTCTTTTTGCTTGTGCCTGTTCATATGTGTGAATGGAAAGTGAACTCGTCCTTTGCAAAGCAATAAATTGCTAACATTCTTTGTCTAATCAATTCTACCCTTAAAGTCAAATTCCAGTCTTCCCATCAAATTGTAGGTTGTGTGACTTTCAACTTAACTAAGGTTCATTTGATTTAAAAACATTGTTTAACAGCTCTGAAACTAATGTCCTGAAACATCACTAAAACATAGGAAAACACAGTAAGATATACCGCCAGTTCCAGTTCAGAATGAGATATTTGATTCTATACCCTTCCTATCTTTGACACCGAATAAATAGAAACAGAGAATAGGTAATGGTAGTGTGCATTATTCATTTTGGTCATTCTGTGGCTAATATTGCATCATCACAAGATGTTAACTTTACTCGTGTTTATTCTATTGGCAGCTTTTTCAGAAAACTGAGGGGCTTTTGAGTGACATTTGTTGTCCAAAATGCTTTTTAAATTTATAGAGGGTATTTTTTAAACTGCCATGTAAATGTACTCAGCATTGACAGTCTGTTTAACTTCCACAAGTAATGACATCTTTAGTATGTTTTAGCCCTTAATTCTCTTTTATATTTGACCTCTTGTATATACTATATTTGACTTATGCAGTAAAGGACTTCGGTTTAAAAATCTAATGTAATTTGGCTTTGATAAGCAGTATAAGAGTTAATGTAAATCATGGGAGATCTGTCTCTGAAGTTATTAAGAGTCAAATAAAATCAGTGTTAGGCTTTCTATTAACTTCAATCATCTTTGGATCAACCACTTACTCTTTTATTTTTCTCAAGTATTTTTATATTCTTAACTCATCGTCTGTCAGCTGTATTTACTCAGAATGTGCCAGAATATTTTGAAGTCTGGGAAGTCCCTTGGCTAGTGGAATATTAATGGAATAATCTTTGTTTTATATATACTGAAATGTAGCACTGACATGTAATTACATTGATAAGCTGAATATGATACAATTCTCAACTACAATTTCATCTCTTTCTGTCTCCCATGCAGTTTGTCTTTGCGTGTGTACAGCTCACTTAGTAGCAATTTTTGAAAAAGTAGGGCACCATAGAATTAATTCCTTATCCTGTATAGAATAAATGCTACTTGAGTAAGGTGCAAAACATTGATCTTATAGGTAATGGTGTACATCATATTCTGTCTTATTGGGCTTCATCTATTTGTATTTGCACCACTATTTCTAATAGTTGTGAAATGAAAATTAACATTACTGGATAAAAGTCTTGACTAAGTTATGTGGTCTTCTAAGATGCAGATGAGAAAAAATATTCTTAAATATGTAACCTATGCAGATGAGAAACAAATAATAGAATATTTTTCTCAAATTCTCAGAGTACCTTTGGTAGTACCAAAAGTTTTGATCGTGTAGACACTAAAATGTATTTTAGTAAAATCCCACAAGAAGAAGGGGGATTAAAAAATCTCCCAAATCCTATATCCTAGTGCTAAAAGCTGTGTTCTTTCTTTCTGGGTCTATCATTTCTCCTCCTAGCTTTTACTTTATATGTGGGAACAGCTTTCTGTGAGTGAGTCAGTAAGGTCACTGAGCTGCCACCTCTGGCTGTGTCCGAATACAGACATGGCACCCCTGATAAGGGGCACATCCTACACACAATCCATGGCTATTTGATAACCCTGAATATAAAAACAAATAGCCTGTGGCTGGCCTAGTAAGAAAAAGATGCATTCACCAAACCAGGAAGAACACATTCTTTGCCTTTGTTTTATGAAAAGGTCTCTGTGGTCTCTGAAGGAGGGAGTTCACAGCTGAGGATCATAAAAGGAAGCAAGCACATTCACAGAGGTTCCTCAGCTTTAACTACTACACTGAGCTAGGCTGTGACTTTCCCTAAGCCTTTCCCTGTGTTGTAGAGAAAGACAATATTTATTGACTTAATATAGGATGGGATGGTAAGAACAGATGCACTCTAATGGAGCAGAAGCACAGATTATCAATTAGCTCTATTGCATGAAGTTCCACTGTTTTTTCTTGAGGATTTCACCCAGCATGCCTGTTTTCATGTGTATCTTTATACAGTAAGAAAAAACAGAAATGTACTCACAGAGAGAAGCAGATGTGATTTTTTTCCCCCTCCCACTGGGCTTTGTTGAGGCTTTAAACAAGTATTTTGAGGAAAACAGATCCCCTTGCCTCACTCTAATGGAAAATATGTTTCCTGTCTGTTCCCTAGATAAAATGAAGTCTTTTTCTTGGATAGGAGTAAGATGTCTCACTACAGATAGAATTTTCCTGGCACAGCAAATTATGAAAATGCTTTTTATCATCTGTAGTTTGAAGAAACTGGAAGGACAACCTCTGCCTGATGCCCTGTTAACTTCCCTCTCTGATGATGAATTTGCCCATCTCAGTTTTTATGTTAACACCATTGGTTTTTATTATGCTCAAGAAAATAGAGCATGACTTCATCTGACAGAAGTGTCTTGACACAGGAACAAAGCACAGACCTAGTTTTAAAGAAGTGAACAATATGTTTAAAAACTATTTTACAAATTCATGCAAAGTAGTGTTGCTAATTTTGATTTCTAAAAAATAAAAAATCTGAAAATCCACTAAAATATTAATTCAGTAGCATACCAGATTTAAAAGGTTGGCGCTAAATTAATTACACTGAATTGAGGGCTATTAATCTGATGAAGTGTTAGACATGAAGAAGTGTTAAACACAGCTACAGTGTTTGGCTCAGGAAAACCAAAGCATCAGATTGGATAAAAGTGAGAACAGGACAAGAAATTATTTCACTTATGTGTTCTGTTTTCTCTAAGCAGGATGGTATTGGTCCCTCTCAGGCACTGGTATTGAGCAATACATGGTTTGATTTTTGTTATGCTCTTAATCTTTAGTAAAGAGTAGAAGTGCAAAAAAAGGGTTGCATAAAATTACTTGGTAAACATCTACCTAACCATTGCCAGATTTAAATGGGAAACCTTAGCTGGCTTGTGAATCTATACCTCAGGTTCTTAAACTAACAATAGGAAGGAACAGAAATGTTGTGAAAGGAAAGCTGTACTGGGAGATACAGAAAAAAACCTGTATTAGTTTAAAATATTAATATATTAATATATCCTAGTATGTAAGGCAGTATAACTATGGTAAATGCTATGTAATTTTTTTTAATTGTATATCTTTCTGGCAACTCTCTCAATGTTATTGTAACATGAAGATTCTGTTTCATTACTTTTCTTCCTCTATAGTTAGGAATTTTGATATGAACTGTATTAAAAGTAATGTTATTCTGACACCCAGATGGGACTGGACAGAACATGGTAATTAAATGACTTACAGATAGAGTTTTGAGTAAGGATAAAAAAATTAACTTCTGTATTCTGACATTTAATATTGTTAATCATCTCAGTTTTGTCATTTTAGCAATAGATCATAAGTAGATCTGAAAATGAAAGCCAGATAGCAGGGGAACAAATAAATCCTTATAGCTTTTTTTATTTATTTATGATACAAGTTTTGTTCCAATGACTACACAGGGCAAAAATTAATAAAACAATAACTTCATCATTAAAATCTAGACTGAGATATTACCACTACTTAAAAAACCCAACAAACCTGCTACTTCATTTCTCCAGCCAGTATAAGGCTGTAGTGAATCTGCTTCCCCCAAACTGTGTCTCCTACCAAAACTATGTGTAAATATTTGTGTTTGCCTTAATCCTTCCTCAAACCCTACATCCATAACATAATTTCTTGGGGTTTTTTTCCAGTTCAAAGTACATCCTTTCTATACCATACTTGTCTGGCTTCAGACCTGCTATGGTTATATCTGTGGTGCAAAGGGAAACCATGGCTGATGTTACATTTGGTAGAGTGTGTTTGAGAAAACACATCAGCAGCTGAGCTAAGAGTGAACTCCTTCTTTGTGTTCCTTAAGCAAAGATTTGCTCCAACCTCTTGGAGCAACTTATCTCCCTTGCTGTAAAAATGATAATATTCTTAACCTGAGTTCATAGGTGTTGCATAATTACTAATGTCGAGGCATCATATCATACAACACTCCTTCAAACTTGAAAATATTCAGAAGATGTCAGCAGCTTGTGCTCTTTCTGATGAGGAAATGTGATTCTGACAAATACCTGAAGCTTTTTATAGGTGACTAGAGCAAAGCCAGAAACTCTTATGTCTCTTCTGTCAGCAGTGGAAAGCCTAGTGCTGCTAAAAAGCAGTCCTATTTCCTGCCATATCTCAATTTAAAGTTGAGTAAAATTCATCACCTGGAATAGCTTGGAGCTGCAGCGCTTTAAGGAGTGATGGAATTACTGTTACTGTAGCATCCTACTGCTATTGATATTCTAAGTCTTCATCTTTGTAGGCCTGAGGTATGAAAATAGAAAAATTAATGTGCCTTATTAATAATAATCTCCTGTTAGGCATATTGCTCTAAAATACTGTTCAGTTTTCAACTACTTTTCTGTATGGCTCAGAGACCACCCAGGGGCTTGGAAAATACCTTCAGCATGTCACTGCTGAAACTGTCATATGAAATCAACATAAAAGATACCAGAAAAAACTGTAAAAATCAAAGCCAAATTATGATGTTAAACTGCATCAATGTCTGATTGCAAGTTGTGGGAGAAAGGTTGAAAATAATGGAAAATGTTGGTTGATGTAATAGTCCCTGTTACACTAGTGGGCCCCACAGAATTACATGACTTTGTGCTGACAAAATTTAGCTGTTGGATTTATCTCACTTTTATGCAGTTTCAGTAATTAGGAAAAGAATTTGCATTAAATGGGTTTCCTTTCAGTCTTGCTTGTGTGGTTTTAGCTCTCCATTGCATGTAATACTTCAACAGAATCCACTGTTGTGAATTTAAAATACAGTACACAAATATAAAAACAAAAAACAAGGTAAAAACAAGGTAATGAAAAGCACTGGATAATAAAAGTTCTCATATCTTCAATAGCTCTCAAACATCTGTTAAAAATTTGTTTTGTAACCTAACCTGAAATGTGATGGAAATGAATACTTATGAGTCCCATGTGAAAATGAAAAATATCACAGTTTAAAGCTTCACATACAGAGTGATAGATAAAATATATATCAAACATATCTACTGTGTCCTACCAGGACTATTCCAAGCTGATGCCCTCTGCATTCCAATGAAAAGAATAATTACCCTGGCCAATGCTGTTCTTTAACTGTCCTAAAGAAAGCAAATGTAATTTGTTTAGTTACTAGCCTAACGTGATTATCATTTAGAAGTGAAGATGTTTAGATGTAAAAGCAATTAATACAATGAAATACTTCCTTTCATTCAGCTGTATTTAGACTGGTCTATGCTTATATATATTACAAAGGAACAGGGTTTAAAATGTGTTCATTTTTCTCTACTTGTTCATAGAAAAAGAGACTGTCAGTGAAGAAGAAGAAATATAATGTAGTGGAGGGTAAAAGATTGATATTTGCCTTCATAGAGTGACAGTCTTAGAACTAAACATATTTTTAAGCCAATGTCCCCTGTAGCATTTCTTTCCCGCTTGGTCCTTAATCTCCTTGGCTTCTCTTTTCAGAATATTGATGCATATGTAGAAGCCAGCTCATCTGTATTTTGAGGATGAAGGGTCATTTTAAACTTCACAACCCATTAACAGCATGTTTAATGAAGTTAAAACATTCAGTCTTTAAGCCCTCTCTGCAAAGGCAATCTAATCAGTCAGACATACTCATGCCTTTCCTCTTTGATGACACAGACTTAATCTAGAGCTTTTACATTTGCTGATTTGCAAAACTAGGAATTCCCCTTCTACAGATCTGTGACTCTTTGTGATGTTCTTACCTCCTTGTTTCCAGACTTGCTTCAATGCTAAGAACAGACATCCTGCTGTTCAACTGGAGTCTTGGCATTGTGTATTTGAAGATAATCCCTAGACCACCAGCATCTTTTCAGCATCTGTGAGCATAAAGGTTATGACAGTTGCCCCTTCTGACTGTAATCTTTGGTTATACAAGAATTCTACTGAAAGATTTTCAAGCTGTGATTATCTCTTCCTGCTTTGTGTTGCATTGTTAAGAAAAAAAAAAAAACATTAGAAGTTTTAAAAGTAATACATTCTGCTGTGTTTTAAAACCTTCAATTTGCAACTAAATTATGTACTTAGCTTTACACACTTGACTTCTTCAGACTATTTAACAGCTTACACTGCAGCACATGTTTAAGTGTTTGCAGGATCAAGATCCACATCCTCTCTGCACCATTAAATGTTTTGCAGTTGAAGAGTGGCTACATTCCCCAGGGGGTTGTCTTTTATGTATAAATGGAGAACATCCACAGCTTGCATCTGGGATTTATCATCTTGTTTGAGTGATCTAATCTCCTTAGTGTGTATGTGTGTACTCATGCACTTACATGTGTAGACATGGTAATGACAAGAATAAGCTTGCTGGGGAAAAAAAGCAAGCAGAGAAAGGAATTGCAAAATATTACTTAGAACATTTCCCCCCATTTTGTGGAAATTTTAAAACATTTTGTTTTCTGTCCTTCTCTGTAAGCTATGCACTTCTTCCTTGTATTCTGTTCTGCCTAGCAAAGCTCCGGGCAATTTTCATTATTTCAGACCATTGACTAGGATTTAGTTTACAAATTAGAAAATAGTTAAACCCACTAAATATTCCTTTTCCTTTTTTCTTCTCATATTAAATTCCATCTCTACATCTCTGTGCCTCCATTCAATGCTGGTCTGAAGAAGTTCATCATAATTTACATGTGTGTGTATATATTTATAAGTTCATATAAAGAATATACATGTGTGTGTCTGTGTAAATGCATACACATGTACTTTTAACATATAAAACATACCTAATGATATAGGTGGATATAATAGGTTTATAGTTTCGGTTTAACTGTAAATCTGCCTGAAGCAACCGTGCACAACTTTTACTGCATGGTACCACAGTTTGGTGTTCAATGCCAGTCACATTGCAGACAATAAATTTTAATATATATGGGGTGTTTTGTTGCATTCATGACTTGATGCTATCAATTCTCTTCCTTAGAAGAACCTTCTGTTAGAAAATTGCTGGGGTTTTTTTGTCTTTGTGTAGCCTTTAAGAATCACAAAAAAAGGTTACATGGATAGCTCTGGAAAGTATTGTCCATTATTATCACAGAACAGATGAAGGAAACAGCCCAGTCTTCATCTCCTTGTACATGGCACAGGGGTTAGAACTAGATGATCTGTAAGGTCACCTCTAGTCCAGGCCATTTTACAGTTCTATAAGTCTAAAATTAAAACCTACTGACATGTTCCTTTGGAACATGAAGACCAGCCTGGTTGAGTACCTTGTCTGAGAGATTCTGTTTCAGGATTGATTAACTGAAATATATTTATACCGTTTAAGTTTAGATGTAATGTTAGATTGGTAGAAGCTCTAGACATAAGTTAAAACCTGTCCTCTCTTCCTTCTAGCCACTGCAGACTTTTTAAACAACTCTATCCAGTTATTCCTAAAGACATTGTCTTCCCTATCTCTTGTAAAATGGTATCTTGCTTCTAAATACAACCTCCGCATCTGAATATAAAATATGACTGTGGTTTGTCACTGAGCTGGCATTTGGCAAAGTCAAGAGGGAAACATTGCTGAATCTGCTATTGCCCTGTGCAACTGTAGAGCTGGGCAACTTGAGAGCTTTGGACATTGGAACTGTAGACAGAAAATCATCACAGATGGAAGAGATGTAGTACCACTTTTTCTTCTCCATGCTAACAGCTTCTCTGGATTCTAGAAATTCATGCATGTGCCATAAGTTTCAGTTAAAGATTCAGCTGTACACACAGACACTACTTTCTTTCCCTCCTCTTTGATGTGTATATGAGAAATTTAAACCCTAATGCACAGCACTTTCCACAGAAAATAAACATGACATTAAATTACACAGTAGTGAAGGAGGCATTTCAGCATATGTTTCTTTCCTCCTCATTCAACAACATAAAATGTATTGGCATCCATAACTACTACCCTGGAAAGCTTAAAATACTCTTATAGAACTTGAGGTAGGAAGTTACGTTTCCACTTACAAGAATCAAGGACTAATTTTATTTCCTTGAGGAGAATAACTGATAATACTTTTCAGCAGCAGAATAGCTGTTTTGTTCATAGGGTATAGGATCTGATGGATCAAAAGAAATGTATTATATTACTTATTTTTGTGATAGCACTTGTTTAAGTCTATTCCTTCTGCTATGCCTTTTCTGTCAAGGTTAGCTCACATATTAATAATTATACCTTTTAATAAAGTTACATTTTTAACTGTATCATCAATCAATTCTGAGAAATTTAATTTTCTGTAAGAATGGCTTTAGGAAAGTGGTACCATCTACCGAGTAGTCATTAGCATATGTAAATGGGAAAACATGGTAAAGAAGATGAGAACTGTCTGTGGGCTCTGAAATGATCAATCTCTGAGACAAGATAAAAGAACAGCTCTCCTGTGGGAGACAATGACTTACTTCTTCATGATAGTTATTTAATGTCAATGTACTTTATTCACATAATAAATAAGAGGACTTCCCCTGAGCCTGATTGCTTGTATAATGTGCTCTCATATATAATTATAAAAAGAATTAAAAGCCAAGCTGGTGTGTGAGGCAGCAAACTAACTTTACCACCCATCAGTTCTTCCCACGTCATTGGCTGTTCACCTGGCAACGCATCTGTAGCTGACACAGAACTTTTAATCTGAAGGCTGTATTTGTGATACTGTTGTAACACATTTGTAAACTTTATTTCTCTAGTAAAATATTCTTTAATAATACAAACCATCAATTTTTTTCTTATAGAAAATGTTACTAGTACATAGAAGGTACACAGTGCAATAGCCCTTCAGGAAAAGAACCCTTAAGAACAAACCCTACAGGAGAATTAACTACAAATTAGATAGCCACCACTGCCTTCACCAGATTTCAAGTGGGATTAATTCAGCTTTAAGATAAGAAAAGAATAATCTTAAATCCCAAATCTGAAAGCCACATGATACCAGATGTTTAAGACATACAAAAATAAATAAGATGCTAAAGTCCCCAGAAGTTTTTTTACTTCCAGTGAAGAGCTAGGTATTTATATTTAGCTAGGGATTCATAATTTTAAGAGTCTGACCCACAGTCGCCACTGTATCAAAGCCAGTACAAAGCCAGTGCATCGCTTAAGTCCTATTAAACCATGATACAAAAGCCTCATGCTAACTTTTGCAGAAATAACTCATGCTGTGTTCCTTCCCTTTCCACACTACCTAATTATGCAGGTACACATTGAATATATGTATTGGTTTTGCATGGCCTGGTTTTTGGTAGCGGGGAGGGGCACGAAGATGGCTTCTGTGAGAAGATGCCAGAAGCTACCACCATGTCTGCTAGAGCAGATCCCTGATGTCCTTGAAGATGGACATGCTGCTGGCCCAACTAAAGATGTTGGTGATGCCTCTGCAATATTTCAGAAAAAAATAAAATAGTGGGTACAGTGTTTGCTAGCCAGAGAAGAAGATGAGGTGAGAACATGTGAGGGAAACAACACGGACACACCGAGGTCAGTGCAGAAGGAGGGGAAGGAGGTGATCCAGACAGCCAGAGCTGAGATTCCCCTGCAGACCATGGTGAGACCATGGAGAAGCAGCTGTGCCCATGCAGCTCATGGGGATCCACAGGGGATGGAAAGATCCATCCACAGCCCGTGGGGGAGGTGCCTGTGCTGGAGCAGGTGGTGATCCATGGAAGACCTGGTGGAGAGAGAGTGCCCTTGCTTCCAAACTGGAGCAGCCTGTCCTTGAAGGACTGCAGCCTGTGTAGAGCACACACCAGAGCAGTTTCGGGAGGACTCTGTGGCCGTGGGAAGGACTCACGTTTTTAGCATGTGCGCTCGTGAGAACGGACCCACATCAGAGAAGTTCACAGAGAACTGTCTCCCACGTGAGGGACCCACGGCCTCAAGAGGAGAAGGACTCCTCTCCTGAAGCAGCAGAAGAAAATCTCAGTGATGAACTGAACAAAACCATCACACCCTGTCTCCCTGCACTGTTGGTGGGAAGGAGGCTGGGGGAAGAAAAGGTGTTTTAAAAGGCTTATTTTACTTCTCATTATCTTCTTCTGATTTTTTTAGTAATAAACTCATTTTGAGCTCTAAGTTGAGCCTGTTTTTCCCTTAGAGTGGTTTTTCTCACGGTCATTATCTCAACTCATGTACCCTTTGTTTAAATATTTCTCTCCTCTGCCCAGCTGTACTGGGGGAGGGTGAGTGAATGGCTTTCATGGGTGCCTTTTTGGCAAGTGCAAACCTCAACGATATGCAAAAAGGGGATTTGGAAATACAGGCAGGTGGAAAATAGCAAATAGCTACATACATCTGAATCTAAAAGCTGTAAATATAGGAATGTTTTCCTAACTCGTTTCTTCTTTGGCAAACATGCATGAGAAGGAGAAATTATAACTAAGAAAAAACTAATTTATAAATATGAAGCCATCACTGTTTTCAAGCAATCACCACTTCCTTGGGAAAACTGGGCAGATTAGCAAAAGTTTTTTTATGTAACATCTTAGTAATTTCCTAGGAATTTAGGTTATTAGCAAAAGCACTGTCTCCCTCAGAAAACAATTATAATTGAAATGGCATGGGTTTTGTGGAATTCAAAGCCAAACACTTATTAAAAATGTTAATGTACAGGGTCTCATTGGGTGGAGTTAATTTTCTTTATAGCAGCCCATATGGAGCTGTATTTTATATTTGTGACCAAAGCAGTGTTGTTGGCACATCAATGTTTTGGCTGCTGCTGAACAGTACTTGCACAGTTACAAGGCTCTCTCTCCAGCTATGCCACCAAAGGATGGTAGGCTGGGATGGGCAAAATGTTTGTGAGGGAACACAGCTTTCCCCAGCTGGCCAGAGTCCATATAGTGTCATATTCAGCAATAAAACTCGGTGGGAGTTTTTCTGAAGTAGCCTTTGCTCAGAGACTGACCATCAGTCAACTGGAAGTGAGTAATTGCTTTTCCATCACTTCCTTTTTTTCCCTCTCTTTCCCCTTCTCCCATGAATCTATCTCCACTCTCAAGTTTTCTTATTTGTTTTCTGATTCTCACCCTCATCCTATTAGGGAAGGGCTTATCAACCCTCTACATTTAGCTAAAAGAGTTCTGCACTTCTAGCTTCACTGTTTAGTTGTTCAGGATTCTTAGCATCAGAATAAATCATGATGAAGCTGTTGGCAAGGACAGACTTAGGAGACCTGGTCTCCTAAACAGCCTACCTGACAAAAACCCAGAATATTGCTTCACTGATATTTCATAGGAATTAAGGTATTTTTCATCAGGGAAAACTGTTTTCTTGGAAGTTTGCCAACCTGCTCTAATTTGGACTAGGTTTTTCTTGTTCCATGCATTCACAGACCTCCTGGTAGGAAATGGATGGAGTTGAAAACAGGCACAGCTGGGGACCTAATTACAGCATAATTACAGACCTGTCCATGTTGATGTTTTGGGAAACCTTAGAATGAATACAACATAGTTATCTCTACCTCACTGGAACTTTATGTCACTGGACTTTAGTGTCATTCCCCCAGAATATTTTATCTGGCTTTATGGCCAATAAAATTCTCAGCCTACTGCCATCCCAGCCACACCAGATAAGAAGGCACATGCATTGATGTCCTGTGCTCTGGCTTTTCCCCTTCCACCCATTTCTGGATATGAAAAGCAATAACAGTTCTAACAAAGGAGACACTACATATTATGCCTCTCCTCACAAATTACATGCAGCAACAATTAATGGAGCTCATTTTCAAACAGAAATGTACATGAGAACATGCATTCATTACTAATGAATATGACAACAGATGCATGTTTAAGATGACTGAGTGGAACTGAAATCTGTATATCCAAAACTGAGGTCAGGAATAAAACCAAAATATTTCATAGACAGAGAAGTATACACCTATCTACAAACAAAGGTACAAATCAGGTTTCCATATTATTTTGCCACAAAACTCAAAACCAGAGAGGTTTGGCTGAGTAGAGACTACAGAAAAGTTTATAGTTGTTTCTGGCCCTTCAGCTATTTCCAGTTTCACTCCTAAGCAAATTAATTTTTTGCATGTATAAGATAGGTGAAGAGTATTTTGTAAAACTTTGCCTTTTCTTACGTCTATGTGTTTGTGTGCTTTTGCCTCATATATACATATATAGGTAAAAGTCTTAGATTCATGAAACAGATTAAAGACTTGACTTGCCCATTGATATTTTTAAGGTTACATTTGCTGCAAAATTCAAATTAAGCCTGTCATGTCCTTGAATGGCACAACAGAAGAAAAGTTTTCTATTTAAAGGACCCCTTAAAATGGAGAGGCAAAGATCACTACAACATATAGAATCTGTTTACAAGGACACCAGAGGATGAAAAAATTTCCTCCCCAGTAAATTTGGTTTCTGCTGGCATTATCAAAATGACAAACAGTGACTAGGACATGCACTTCCTTTTGAGTAGTAAGAGCTGAACAGCAAGATAAGCTGTGAAATAACACATTGCTTCATTCAGCAAGCAGGTTTGCCCATTTTTTGAGCCCTGTGTTACAATCCTCCACCAGCACAGTTTTTCATCAGTCCTGGAAATAAGCTGCCCTTTAATCTAATTGTACTCTCATGGCAAAAAAAAAAAGAGATAGTCAGGAAAACATGTACCCTGGAGCAACATTCTGCATTTGAATTGGTTAAGAAAACAAACCAGTTTCAAAGCCATCATTACTGTCTAAAGATCATCATTAAAGTTGTTTCTTAAATTGCATCCTTCACAAAAAGGTACTTGTGCTCCAAATCCTCACAGCATTCCTCATGCTTCCTGCATTTCTACTTAGTCCTATTTAGAAGGAACTTTTAAGATATGTGAAAAGTTGTCAGAGATTGTGATTTTATTTTTTTTAAGAATAAGGTTCTCAAGTAGTTAAATACTGACATCTAAGCAAAAAAAATATACTGTAATATCTAAGGAATGGTTTTAACATCTACCAAGTATTCAGAATTTTCTTAAAGTCACTTCCAATTAGAGTAATTATGGTTTTGCTTTCTAAGAAGGGAAATCGCTGGATGGGGTTACTTCCTTGTTCAGTCAGAGCTGTCGCTTAGATCTGGTTTTAAAAGTCACACAAAATTACTGATTCCTATACATATAACAAAAGAAGTCTTGTCTGAAAAACTTGTCTTTAAGCTGAGTCACAAGATTAAAAAAAAAGTCTTACATATTTCATGCAAGATTTTAATTTTAATATGGTTTTTAGTCTGCAAGATTCTTTCAAATATCCCATTTCTTAAATGATGGTAATACTTTTACTCCATAATTGTTTACAGAAAAATAATCTAAATACCGAGGGGTGTGTGTGTGTGAAACATGTTGACACTCTTCCAAGTTCATGGCAGCTCTTAAAGAGCCTGGGGATTCTCCAGGAGATAGTATATAGAAGGGAGAAAGAAATTTTTCATGGCAGGATGTTTCTGCAGCTCTGTATATATGATTTACATGAATTGGAATGTTTGTAATCAAAATGGGTTTTTTTACATTGTTGTAGAATTCTGGCCTAAAGCACTCTATGTACTTGAGAAAACATGACACAATTGTCCCCATTATATTTTGTTTGCAAATACTTCAGAGACAACTAACCTTTCGACTGAAAGGTTTTTTATCTCCTATTGTTTTTACAGAAAAAATATACACAACAAAAAAACATTTTTAAAGGAAAAGAATGCTATCTTACCAATAACAAAAACATAGCTTTTATTTCATTAATTTACTGCTATGAGAAATGGCAGATATCCAGGTTTTTTAGTTTCTATTGTTTTGTTATATTTTTCTGGAGCACATCCTTGAGAAACCTGAGATAGCAGAGCTTTTTAAAGAAATAAACAGATGTTTTTATTTTCTAGTACAAATGAGTCTCAGTGGCTTACAGCTATCTCATCTAAGTTTTCTTGAATGTTTACTCAGTAAGCTTTTATGGAACTCCCTTTTTTACTGGAAACTGCCTTCAGCCAGCACTGAAAGGACAATGAGCACGCACACACGCATGCAGCCCTCCCAGTCCTGCAGAGTTATAGTGCAGGACATCTCAGCCACAGTGCCAAGTCACTGTTCTGCAGTGCAAAGTGAACACACAGCCAAGGTCAGCAAGCACGTCTTCGTGTTGAGCTGCTGACAAAATGTGCCTCTCCCGAGCAGCTGAGAAATGTTTTTCTACATCTATTAATCCCTTGACCCCTCTAGATCCCGTGGACTACAGTTACAAAAAATTCATGAGAAGGTAAAACAATATATTCTATGCATATATATTGATGAGGACCTGTAAAATTTACTTACAGATTTATAATCAGCTAATTTAAATACAAGCACTTTGCAGGTATGTTCCAGTACCTCATTTTCTTTCATGAAGATCTGTCTAGACAGTTATAGCTGTCTAGACAGCTGTTCTATAGCTGTTCTTCAAGACGTATGAAAAATCAAACTTACACGCATTGTTAAAACTAAAATGAACTTATACTTTTACATTAAGCTCACAAAAAACCATAAGCAATTCCTTGTGTTCCTTGAAAGATGCAAATTTTTCCATAGAATGGGACACAAAGACTCAAACATGAAACCTGATTATTGTATTTACACATAGCAACGTTTTTCTAAATTTTAAGTCACCATTGTGCCCTATTAGACTGGCAATATCCTGTTAAATAAATTTTATTTTTACTTAGATAAATTTTCACAGATTGGGAAAGTAGTCTTAATATTTATGGTATAGAGAATACATCCAATGTAAAATCACAGCTGAAAGAAAAGGACTCTGGATCAACAAGTTTAATGCTTTTGTTCCAGTAGCAATGCAATTGCAGTGTTGAAATTTTGAATATTTTTGTAGAAACCTGACAATTTTTGTAGAACATTAAAAAGATTGCTTTACAACAACTGGCAATGCTTTACTTGAGCTACTGTAAGGCCCAGAAATAAGTGAAGAAAGTACTGAAGATGCTGGATTTTTGAAATCTAACAATAAAGCTGGTTGAATCACTCAAAATGAACTCTCTTTGGTAAAAGGAAGATTAGATTAGGGAACATCTAAACAAACTGGACATAAATTTTTGGGTCTATGTGGAAAGCAGCCAGATGTGCTAAGGGAGCTGGCCAATGTCTCAATTATCTTTGAAATGTCATGGCCCTCAGGGGAACTTCCTGAGGTTGGGGGGAAAATCAAGTATCTCCCCTGTCTCCAAGAAGTACAGAAAGGAGGATCCAGAAGCTGTAGGCTGATCAGCCTCATATTGAACCTTGGGAAAATGGTGAAGCCAGTCATCCTGGTAAACATTTCCAAAAACAGTAAGAAGAACAAGAAGGTGGCCAAACATAGGCAGCAAGGATTTTCTCAGCAGTTTTTCTCCAGCAACCTGAGGCAACTAAAGTCCCAGTGATTCAATGAATGATGAATTTCCTTTTGTCTCTACTGAAGTATGGCCGTGTCTAAGAGTATTTTCTGCCTTCTGTAGCTTTTGCCTTGATGCAGCACTTGGGATTTCAATCATATTGTTGACTCAAACTTATGTTCACTCAGAGTGAACCTAACAAATTAACGACCATAAAATTGCTTCTCTCTAGTCTGGATCTAATTTGAGAGTAAATGTCACAATACATTTCCAATTAAAGGAGGAAGGAAACTCAGGCAGAGCCCACCAAATTAATCATATTCCTAGAATGCTGAGTGTCAACAGGTAAAATTTGTCATAGGCTTAAGACACAATCTTTCTTGGTTATTCCTTTGTCTTTGTTAGTGGCATATGAACAGTAGCAGAAGGGACACTCAGAGCTTTTAAAATAGCTATTCAAAAAGGCATTTCTTATTTTCTTCCAAAAAATTTTTCATGTGTGTCAAAATCCCAAAGGTTTGACAGTACAGGAGACCAAGTGGCTTTGTTCAAAGAGATTGAGCCAAAGGACTTGACAAAATGAGTTACAATTTTTCTTTTGCACCCTAATATACCCTATCTTAGGAAAAAAGCAGAATGGAGATGAAAGTACACAAGATATAGTTTCACATCAGCACGCTAGTGTTTATATTTAGAAGTTTATACTACTTCAGTCTGAATTTTGTCATACTTATACCAATCAGACAACCATGTGGATGTGCAACAAATATTTTCTCAGACATAAAAAGTGGAAATGGTTAAGAACTCAGTTATGCCAGAGTTGGGCTGTGTATTTGGTAGCAGCACTGAAAACTGTGAAAATTATGGCTCTTTTCTCTGTTAAGCAGAATTTCCCCTTCTGGTGATGTTGATACAATTAAAGTTGAGTGCTGTCACTAAAAGAAGTTTAATCCTTTTGCTGCATTGCAGTCATATGGTAAATTTTTATAGCTATAACTACTCCTGCTTTATCTGTTATCCCAGCAGGGCATGGCTGAGATACAACAATATTGCACAGCAGGGCTGTCTCTTTTCACAAAACATTTCACTGAGGCTTTTGCGCTATCTCCTACTAATCAGATTTCTCACTGAGGTGCCCACCCACCCAAATCAAGTGTGGTCAGTGAAGCTGGTAGGTTACCACTTTCCAAACAGTTTAATGAATACCTACCCATTTATGTTTTCTTAAGAAAAACCAGCGGGGTGGCTTCATAGGGTGGGATTATTGCCTCTGCATCCTGATGTTCCTGACTGTAAATTTAATTCCTGCTTGTGCAATGAGTTGGTAATTGTAATCTGAGATAGTATATTTGATCTTGCTGCTCCTGGCAATGGAATCCCATTGAGTCACCTATTCCAAAATCATGTGCAGAGGTTTTTTATAAACCTAAATGTTTCTTATAAACCTAAAATAGCTTATCTATCTGGAGAGCAACAGCTGGCATGCTGAGGATATAGTCATTCTCACTCTTCTGCACTGCCTCAAGCAGATAGTTCTGTACATTAAAATAATTGGAAAATGACATCAAAATATTATTTGTAGATGGTACTTGTTTCCACAGATGTTTTCCGTTCTCTTTTCTTGTTCTTTCTGCACTTTTCTACCTGTTCTTGTTTCTCCAGTAGTACCCATGATGCCATTTTAAAACTGTCATAAACAATGTTTGTTATAAAATCTTCCATATAGAACTCTAATTTCCTTTATAACTGTTCCAGTATAGATCAGTAGTTACTACTTCAGCATATTATCAGACAGCTCTCCCATCAGAAGTATTAAGAAAATGAAAGAAAATATTAAAAAAAAAAGAAAGAAAATATTAAACCAAAAGCAAATGGAAAATGAATAATAAATAACTTGGATAGGTTCTGAGATATCAATTATTTTGCTATCTGGTTTATGCCTTGCACAGTACAAGGCAGTGAAGAATTCAGCCTCATCTCTGTATATAATTATAATTGCTAAAATACATATATAATTTATATAATTGTCATGTTGAAATATGATTGCAAACACAGCTATAAACAATGGTTTGCTAAAAAAGTCATACAAAAGAAGGCACTTAACCTACTGGTTTTCCTCTGATCACAGGTTTCTGCAATACAATAAGAATCAGAGAGCTTTCCTGCTTGCTTTTCTTTCCCCCCAGTCTATAAGGTCCAATTACATTTATCTCTACTCTATCTTTTATTGTGGGATTTGCAGAACATTAGAGATACATACAGCTCAGAGGTATTCGTCAGCACACTGTTTCATGGAGAAAGTTTGCTTTATTTGTGATCAAATGAGTGTATTGCATTTTTCAATACAGCTATCCTCATGCAGAGTCTTGGACTTTTCAGATGGGTAGAGTGGCTAAACAGAGTCAAAAAATAGAAGAAAATGTTGATGGGATACTGTTTTGGAAGCTTCAGAACTGCACCAAACTTTTTAACTGCTGCAGGCAGCCCTGGAGCCCTGATGCAAGAAACATGGAAACTGCATGGAGAAGAAATCTATGTTCTACACACTGGTAAGATCTTCCTGAACTCCATCTCCAGACTAAACAGTCCCAACTCTCAGCCTCTTCTCACTGGACGCTCCAGCCCCTTAATCATCTCCATGGCCCTTCACTGGACTTGTTCCAGTGTGTCCATGACTCTTCTATCTGGAGGAGCTCATGAGTAGACACTGGGCTTTTACACCACTAATAATTAGAAGGTACACAGGAAGGAAAATAGAACAGAAGCTCCAAAGCAACTTTGCAAAATAATCACAGGTCACCACCAAAATCAATATACCAGAGCTGTTGTTGCAAGGGCTGAAAAACTTACAGACAAGTAACCCTTAGAAAATGTGAAATAACTGTGGGTGTTTTTAGGAGAAATCAATGCAAACCAGAAATCTACATTGGATATTTTTGCAACAGAAAGGATAAAAATTATATTATGCTGCTGTGGTGCTGCAAAAAAAACCCATTTTAATCAATCCTTTTATTCTGTAATTTCCCTTTTCCATATGCAGTGGTTTAGGGGTGAAGACAATAGGTAACCTACTGCATGCCAGGAAGCAACACCTGAGAGACAAATAAAATGGATTTATTGAACTAGTTAATATGCTGAAAATGTTTGTCTTTTCATTCTGTTTATAATTTTTCAAAAATATATTAATTTATTTTGATATGACTGACTGGCTGAATGAATGATGAATTAATGGAATAAGGAAAACAACACTCTTGCATTGCAAAAAGGAAACCCAGATCTCAAGAGAAACTGGAAAAGAGAAATTTTCCTGTTTTTCATAAAGAGAGTCACTCTTTTAAATTCCTAAAGCCCATGTTGAAAAGCATAAAGTAATACATTCAATTTCCTGTCTTTCAGCAGTGGCTTGTAATAGACCATCATGGGATATATTTCTTGTTCATGTAAATTCTGAGCTTCTGGAATAAAGCAAAAATATTTTTTCTTCCCTTCCAGGACCATTTTCAAAAGACACTAGTGAGAGATGCTGTCAAATTTTTGTTTGTTTTCCCAGAATTTACAAATGAAACTCTTTATAAATCTATATATCATCAGGCAAGTAAAAATTATGAGTACCAAGGTTTTTTTCTTTCTTTTGCTTAAGAAATAAGATTGAATCTTCCAAAGTTCAGAAGATTTCTAGCTTTCCCCTGAACGCTCTGTTCAGCATCAAGTTAAACCCCAAGTTAAGCTATCAGGGACAAAAAACAACACCTTATCTAAAACTTTCCTTCAGAGGACTCAAAAGCATTCAGTAAACATTAACAAGTTTAAGTAATTCTCTGCAAAGGAGATAGTCAGAATTTTCAAAAGTCTGTAAGTTCCAGGAAATCCATTAACTCTCTGTTATCAAAGAGCATCATCCCTCAGTAAGCCAATGAAAAATTGAGTATGTTAGAAGAAAGTCAGTCACAGATTACACAGACTCTTACTGTCAAAAGAGTATAACTTGAGAAAGAGCTGATGTATGCAGTTAGTTTCTTTCCTTTTAGGTTCTGATTAAATGCTCATTAGTGTTGATAAGAATTCTCTCATTCATTTTCAAGGGACTTGACTCCCACATCCAGAGAGTTTTCTGAAATATGCTCTGAAAAATATGAAAAAAAATTCTGAAATTATGGAATTTTTTGAACCTAGAACTGAATTCTTACCCTTGGTCATGTAAGTGGAGTAGTGACTAAGGCAGAACCCTTCCAAAATTTTGAGATTTCTGGGTCATGTGCCAAGCCTGTGATGAACTCGAATCTCAAGAGTATGATCAGACATTGATTAAGAGAAACTCAAAGATCAAATACCCACCAAATCTCACTGTTTATATAAAATCAATAAACATCTTTTTAGACTGGAAACTGAACTAAATCTCAGGTCTTCCTTGGTGGGTGGCTACTTAAGTTCAGCATCTGAAATCTTCTGGCACAGCATAAATAACCTCTCTAGTGAGCTGTCATTAGACATATTGGTTTTACTCCCCCCTATGCCTGGCTGGTATAAAATAACACCATCGATCTTGTAAAAAGGACTCCTTGTTTTACTCCTCCAGCCCAGTTACCACTGCTGTCTCTCCATAAGTCATGAATACTCCTAGCACAGCAGGAACACACTAATGATTTATTTTTTCTGAGCAATACACTTATTACAAATGATTTTGTTACCTTGCTGGGTACTCTCACTGCAGGACATTGTTGCTAATAGATCCCCTTGAGCATTTGCAGCCTACATTCCTCATTTAACTGGATCCCAATTGCTGTGCATGTTAAATACCTCATCTATTATCACTTTAAGCATGAGATTTCTGTCACAATCTCTTTTGTTGACTAGGCAGTTTCTTGCAGAAGTAAAAACAGTGCAAGGTTTTTCTAAAACTAATGGGAAAAGTTACTATTTGTAGTTATTCTCAGTTGCAGGCAGTGACAGGCTTATATTTAGGGAGAACATCAGTTCCAATACCTCTTATCTCGGCCACTCTGTATGACTTTTTAGTTTTCTGAAATAGTGGATCACTTCCTGCTATTTTCTTTTCAAGTCTCTCAAATTTTGACAAGACATATTCGGGCACATTAATGTTCAAGCAAGTTTTATCACAGACTGCAGTAGGGACCAAAGTGAGTGTCAGGATGGATTGCTTTTAAAATTCTTAAGATTTTGCCTTTTGCAAAATTTTCTTCATGGATCCTGACTAAAAGACTGATGAAGTCCTTAATTAGCCAAGGTGAATATTTCAGAGGTAAAAAAACCAGAAAAGTTCTGGATGGATGGTAGGTCTGGCATCAGCACAGATTTACAAGTAGTGGAGTGCACTGGGTTATGCAAGGTGGTGACTGTCTGTGTGGTAGTGAAAAATTGAAAAAGAGTAAAATGTCATTTTGGGTCAGGAATTAAGAATGGCTCTGTGCTATAAGAAAGTTTGGTGCCTGCCTGGTGAACTTGGAGGTTGATGTGTCTTTTGTTGGTTATATAGCAGTTTTGCATAGTATGTAGCTGTTGGGGAAGTGGTCTTTATCATGTATATGGAGCATGCAAGCCTTTTGGATTATATCTCACGTGGATTCCAAACCTTGAGCAACCTGGTCTAATGGAAGGTGCACATGCCCATGGTAGGGGGTTGGAATCTTCAAGGTCCCTTTCAAACCAAACAATTCTGTGATTCTATAATTGTATCATTCTTAAGGACAGTAATGTGAAAGGCCTATGCTTCATGTCACCATCTTTTAATAAAGAGAGAAATTTTATTTTTGGAGATGTTCATGGTCTTACTTTATAATTTTTCCCAGGGAATTTTTTTGGGTCCATTTTCTTCCATGCTTTTGCACATACTTCTTTATAACTGTAATTGTAGATAATGCTTGTGTGTGATTAGTCAGACATGAAGAACCAATTTCTACTAATTTCTAATGTATATTCATCCAAAATAAAATCTTAATAAATCTAAGTAAAGTGTTGGAGAGTGGCTCTGTACTGCTGGATATGTGCAAAGCCTTCCAAATTTTTTTCCTCTTTACAAAGAATCAGAAAATACAAGTTTAATTAAAAAAAGGTATGGGAGGGTATGTGAAAATGAAGAAATACGTATTATATTGGCACAGTTTATAAACAGAAACTGAATGACAGACTTTACATTTTTCCAGGTAGATGTTAATTCAAATGTCCTCTTCTAGTGTTTAAACTATGATAACACTTCTGTTCGTATAAAATTCTGTTTGAGAATAAAACCTAAGATGCTATATTTCATTTCCAGTATAAACAAGAAATTATGTAGAAAACTCCTCAGCCTCACAATTACCACTGAGAAATTGCTTTCAAAGTTTTCTGGGCACTTTAGTCTATTTCTGAAGCCCTTACACAAGTGACAGATGAAGGGTAAAGGGACAGCCAGGCTGCTGCTGCTGCAGGGAAGGGAGGGGCTGTTGTATTTTGTTTAAAAAAACAGTAGGGGACAAGGGGCCAGCACATACTGCAGTAAGAATGGTGGCTAGAGACATGGCAAAGAAACCCCAGCAAAGTAGTGCATCAGAGCAGTGCTGATCTATCCAATTTTCTGACTCCAGAACAGCAGCTGATTCTGGCTCGTTACACAATAATTATATGTCTGGGTCAGGAACACCTAAGCTAGAATAATTTCCTTTATGGTTGGATTTCTGTAACTGCAATTGACCATCTTTCTTTTCCAACAGAAAGTATTGTCCTATATTTGCTAATATGCAGTTTCTGAAATGCATCATAATCACATGTCATAACAAACTGTAATTACAGAGAAGCTATAATGGCATTTATGCACCATCTTTACAAACAATGAGCTACCTGGTGGAGCTCATTTCCTCTCACTGGGACCCAAAGTCTTGCTAGGTGTCCTGAAACCAAGACAGAAGGCAAGAGAGATATACTGGTTACCTCCTATACTCACAGCACTTAATCTTTAATTGTTGTTGTTTTGGTACTGATCACTAAATTCTCTAGAGCTTCTGCTGTATTTGTCATTTTTCTTGTATGTAAGAACAGCTGATCCACAAATTGTATATATTATGTACAAGTTGAAAAGTTCTGATTGTGCCTCAGGTATTTAGCATATCTTGACTCCCCAACTCCACCAATTTACTTGGAAGAGTTGTACTGAAATGGGATGCAGAGTAAGTTTCTTTCCTGGGATGCCAAATACACTGGCTTTATTGAAAATGTTTCTGTAATTCTGCATTTACCCTATATAAATAGTATCTAATCTTTATTTAGTGAAAACAGACATTTACACCGATGGCAGGAAGGAACTTGATAGAGTAAGAATGTTTGGTTTGGATTAAAGTGTTTTTTCCTTTTGTATATAACCTCTTTCCCAAAGAAAAGACTCATTGAATGAGTAGTGTTTGCTGGGACAGAGTCATTGTCTTTGGTTGAAGATGAAAGAATGAGGAATTAACAAAGTAGATGGACCCCATGGTTCTCAGATAATGGGTTTGTTTTACCACAACACTTTGCAAGAGTACATCCTGTTAGACAAATAGTGTTTGTTGCACTGAATCAGGCTCATCCAGTGCAATATGTAAACATTTGAAATGGAAATTGGATTTTTAAAATATTTTTGGTTACATTTAATAAAAAACAGCCCCTTGAAACTGACAATCTCTATTCCTCATCACTTCAGTATTGGTTTCATGTTTCAGTTAGTGTGATGCCAGTGGGAGAGCAGCTTCCATCAAAAATATTTCCCTTTCTTAATGTAATACAGGTAGAAGGTATAGGCTTAACTGGTGGAAATCAAGAGAGTAACAGGGAGGTAATCCTGGGGTGCTGCTGAATGCTGTTACAGTGCTGGCTGTGGCACTGTGCCTGACTTGTCTAAAAGCAAAAAACACATGTAGAGTCTTCTGCATAGGAGACATGCATTGAGCTTCGAGACACTGAGAAACACTGAAAACAAGATTTTGCCTGAAAATTTTTTTCAAAGTTGTATGATTAAATCAAATATTTGGCCTACCAGACTTTTAAATAGTTTAAAAAATGAATTCTAGAAATTCAGCAAAAAAATCCACCTGAGCACAATTAGAGAGAAAGATTTGGAAGACATCTGCTGCACCCAATGTTAAGACTGACAAAACTAGGAGAATATACCAAGGAAAGTATCAGTTTAAACTCATCTCATTTTTTTTAATGCAACATATTACTCCTGCTAGAAATGAGACTTTTCTGCATAGAATCCTTATTTTCCTTAAAGCTTTAGACTCCACCTAAATGTATGCTTCCACTTACATTACCTGACCCAGACATTCTGTGTCACAAATGAAACAGAATTTTATTTTAAATAAAATGCAGGCAGTTACACCCTGACTTTGGGGTGCCTAATTACAATAAGATGTAAGACAGACAATACAGGTGAAAACACCAAAGTGAATGAGCAGCTTCACAAGGCTGCTGTTAAAATTTTATCCCAACAGGGATCCAGACTTCATTTGAGATGAGCTTTGGAGAAAAAGTGCAGATTTTAATCTCAGTGACGTTTGTAGATGTCTTACTGAGACCTTAGAAATGTCGATGTGTTGTAATGTAATGTAATGTAATGTGTTGTAATATTAAAGACAACTGAAAATCAGTCTAGTTCTGGAAACCCTGTAGTGGCATTAATATGATGCTCTTCTCAGTCTAAATTATTTGTGCTATATAACCTGTGCTCCTTCTACATTTCCTCATAAAAGTAAACAGCTGCTTTCAATTTGGAAAGGGAATTTAACACTCTCATTTTTGTCTCAGACTTGTGATATGATATTGTTTTAATCCTATATGTATTTTATTTATTTTACTTACTCCATTTGTAAAGGAGCTTTGTAATTATAATTTTTTGTAATTTGTAATTTTTAGTAAGACAGCTCACCATATAGCAAACCCAAAAATTCTCTAACAGAAAATTACAAGCAGTATAAAACAATTTTATTAACCTTAGCTCGAATAGGTAGCAAGAAAAAAGAAGGTTCTTGAGACCTATTTATATAAAAGATCAAATCAGAATGGCTTTTCCTTGCATTAAAATAATTCATGGTTAAATTTTGTAAATTAAGTTGGAAAAATAGTCATTAGAAAAAGGAAATTATATTGTTACACTACATAATTAGACTAGCATTAGGTATATATCTAAGACTATCTTCCAGTATATCACAAATTCTTTTATACAAAGCTGAATATTGCTGGTTTATGTACTGACTTGATTTTTTCTTGTCATACTCTATGTCTGTAACTTTACTAACAAGTCAGAAAATGGCCTGAGAAATTGAAAACACAAATCTCAGATACATCATTATTGTCACAAGTTAAGTTCCCTTTTACCAGGTGTCTGACATCACAACAGTCATTTCTGTTGGTTACTGAGGACTAATTTTTGAAGTGCCCTTTGCCGTAGAGCAGTAAAAAGCTTTTTCTGCTGTTCACAAGGCTTGCTTATGTGGATTTCATCGGTATACACAGATAGGCAAGAACAGGCATTATCCAGCTGTGAACTGAATTTAGTCTTGAATCAGTGACCTGTCATAAATCTTTTAACAAAAGTAATTGATTGTAAGGTCTGTAACAGGGAAGGTTTGACTATTCCAGTGATCATGATACAAAAGAACTTTCTAACTTGGAAAGGAATGGACAGTTCTCTATTTCAAAATTACGCAATTCACAAAATGTAATAGATATGGCGCATTTTAAAGGAACATAAAGCTTCTCTTGTGATTTCCAGATATATCTTTCAGGCCCTGTGTTTTGCCACAGAACTGAAAATCATAGTCCTACCAGCTCTATGTAAGCAACTTGTCCTTATGAGTATTCAACTGAAATACATCTGGATTTATTATTCAATAGAAAGGAAGCTGCAAGATCTGTGTGGCAGGAAACAAGTTGTGCTCTTATTTTTGAGAAAGCCTATTAATTCCTGACATTGTAAACCATAATTTCATGATAGGTTAGCTTAAGAAGCTCTTATCTATTCAGTTGTGTTGAGATAGCTGTTTGTGGGATCTGGAAGACTATCTTGTTTGATTCCTGTCTATGACTGAGTAAACACATGGGAAGAATATTTGACTTAGATGTAACACAAATTCTGAAGATGTGGACTGGGAATAAACTGATTTTGCTCGAGCACAAATCTATAAAGACCTTTCAGTCTTCACGCCTAAGACATGTTTTTTTACTGCACTTGCATGCCTGGTTGGGGCAGACATGACAGGAAGAGCACAAGGGAAGTTGTGGCCTCTAATGAGGCTGAGTAATGGGCACAGGAAACAGACCACAACAATGATTCATATGGAGACGCAGCCTCTGTAAGAGGACCTAAAATTCCACCTTCCAGGACAATGACCTTTCCTGAGTGATGGAGTCAGCCCATTAGTTTTTCATTCTTATTCCTGGTTCTTCAAGGAACGATGATTTCTTGGTGTTTGTGCTTCACTAGAAGTAACAAAGAGCTCTTCTGCTGCCTTCTTTTGCAGCATTTCTCTAAGAATTCAGAACTATGGCTTCAGGTGCACCCTTCTTTCCTCCCTTCCACAGGGTGAGAATGCACAAGTTCTTTGGTGGATGCTGCCTCTGCTCTGTATGTGTGAATCAGCATCACATCTGCAACTGCATTTGTGTCGTGAGCTGAACCTGCCACAGAGCCAGATACAAATTAAGCAATCTAAAGGATCTGACCTTTCCAGAGGCTTTCACAGTGCTAACAATCCTCTTCACATGTCTTATCATATCAGTAAAATGTCTCCAGATCTGGGCATCCTGCAATATACATGAGCTGGGGAAGTGAGAGAATACCCCTACCCTAAAGGGTATACAAAGGGTAAACAACTACAACTTGTTTGAATCTGCTGACTTTTTTTCTGTTTTGTTACAGGTTAGAATTATGTTCTGAGACCTAGACACCAAAGCTGGAAAGTGGGCAGAAAGTAGGTATTTAACTATCAAAAAACAGAGTGAAATGAGAAGTCACTGCAAGGCTTTTCTTGTGTCTCTTTTGAAATGATAATAGCTGATGTAGAAACTCAGTCCATCTCTAGTTTGTTTTTCAGTATTTACAGATTAGGAAAAACATCTCTGTCGTTCCCTGTAAGGCCAGCAGTAAGCCTTGGTGGCAATTTGAGACAGAGTGATACCATTCAGATCAAAGTCTCTCTCCGTCTGAAGTAGATCATCAGGACTACTACATTGACTAAAACATAAAAGGAATTTTCTGAGGTAGAAATATAATATATCTATTTTAACATCCTTAAATTAAGTCAATATCAGTCTGTCAGCAAATTAATTTATTGTCATTATGAGTTATGATTGTCATTATGAGTGGGATTAGGAGACTAAAAAGATTTTCCTGTAACTTTATTCTGGCTTTCCTGAGGTATTGGAATTTTTCTACGATGACCTCATCATGGCAGATAATTTAGGCAGAATATTTTTTATGAATGTTTATATTATATCTATGATATTCAAATTTATAATCCAAAAGAATTTTGGACCTTTCTGCATCCTTCAGACCTGTGATACATAACATACCCATGTATTGTCTTCCATAAATACTGCTAATTTCGAACTCTTTTGTGTCTTTACTTCTGTGTCAGTTCCCCTTGATTATACAGTGCATTTTTCCTCCCAGAAACCAAACACCATTATTCTTGGGAAAGTGAACTAACAATAAAAATGAGGTTTTCAGATATTAATATTCATTCTAGCAACAACACTTATCTACATGGCTATGCTCACAGCTCCTTCTAGCCAGGTGTCTCTGCAGGCATACTATACAGGTGAAGAGACCTCAGCACAGAAGCACATAAAAGACTACTTTCATCTTTGCTAACTTCCCTTTTCTCTTTTAATTTATGACAATGATTGTGTTTCCACTCCAAGATGGAAGTGTCTAGCTGTTTTTCTTCAAAGCTCTGTTAATAGTTTGTTCATCTCTATGTCCAACTGTCCGGATTCAAAGCAATTTGAATGCAGAGGGGCTTTTGATTTTCTGCCATACCAATCACTGTTACAGAAGCTTTGTATAAAGTCTATTATGAATTTCCAGATGATTACTGATATGCAGTAACTTCACACATTGCCAGTAATTTCATTCATTGCTACCATTCATTGGTACCACCTGTTTTTTCAAGAGGTGGCAGGGGAAATATTCCAGAATATCTCTAACCAGGGGGCATAATTTGAAGCCTCCCAGAACACGAATTGCTTGTCTTTTAAAAGTGAGGGATTTGGATTGATATTTGGAGCTGATCTCTTGCTTAAAGAACAGCAGCTCAAATTTAGTGAGGGATACACACCCAGATAAGCCTTGCCTGACAGATGACACATCCCTATCTGGATTGAGGGGTTACTCTCTTGTGGTTTCACTCAAGCTTCCACTGAACTTTGCTCCACTGCCCTGGCTTTCACTGTCAAACTGTCTGCATCAGTCCTTACTAAAGGGAGTTTGTCTGTCAGCCAACCATACAAGATCTATACCTTCTTGTTACAACAGAAACTTGGTTTTTATTTTATCTTTATTAATGTGAGCATGTGTCGTCATTTGGTTTGAAGTGGAAAACTTTAACTTTACTTTTTTGACTGTAAATATGCAGCATTGTGAGTGTCAAAGATGCTGCCCTATTTTATTTTTATACAGATAGCATTCATAAAGTCATAGGAATAAAGATGCTCAGTAGATAGTTCTTCCTTCTGAATTTTCCACTACCTTTTTGCCAAGACAACTGACAGTCTAGCATGTGTTGTTGCACCTGCATTACAAGAGTTGCATTTGGAACCAGAGCACGTACACAGATACCAGGTACTGAATGCTGTTATCAGATTTGGCACAGCAAGTACTGGGTGCTGGCAGGTTTTAATCACGTGTCACACAGGTTCATGTTTTAGGACAAGCATCACAATGCAGTAAGACCCTTATCTGTGTAATTAAACTTATATTTATTCAGAGAATCTCTTAAGTACATAGTTGCATTTCACTAGCAATGGGGTTGACATTCTCCAATTAGTGGCTAATTGCTGAATGAGCTGTAAGATAAAACAACAGATAATAACAAAATTTTTGAGAGTGTTGCTATTATAACCAAATTGCAGATTACTTTAACAAGTGGTACCTCCTTTCAGTGAGAACCATGCAGCTAATGTAGGACATTTGACAGAGGAAAGTCAGGAGGACACAAGGTGAAGCTGCAGTATATTCATAGTTTCGTGTATGAAGTAGTGTGTACCAGCTCTATGTGACATCAACATCTTTGAGATGATACAAGGAAATATTGAAATTGAACAGTTTCAGACAGAAAAAATGTTCACTTGGAAGATTTGTAAAATAATCTGGTATTTTCTCTGAAAGAATCCTGCATTTGACAGGACAAAGTACAAATGTGTTATGAAGAACAGCTTCTTGCTTTCCCTTCCTGCATCTGCAACAGTCCCTGTATAATGGGCCATAAAGACATGAATTCTGGAGCAGCTGACTAAAAAATGCTGTACCTCTACTGTCTCAGCATTCAGCTGAGTCAAGAGAAAAGGTGTCCAACCTCTGCAGAGACAGCAACAGATGTTATACCATCCTACCATCCTTGTGGTGGGAGAATAAAGTAAAAGAAGACAAAAACCAAGGGACTAAAACAGAGACAGAAGGAGAAAAAAAACTGTAAAGAATTAACAGAGGAACATGTTAAAGTTGGCATTTCAGAAAAGGGTGGTAAAGGCTATGTGTTTTCATGGTTCTGTCACAAGGGAACTCTAATATAAAGATTTAGTTCATAAGTGAGTGGGTCCTTTCACCAATATGCTTCACAACAAGAAAAGCTTGGCAGAGAGCTATTTTAATATTATTAATTTAATATTTAATATAATAGAGGTATTATTAAAAGTAACATCTGGGTGTTGCTAGGTAATTATTTTCTTTTGAAATTTATTTTATTGCTAAATAAATAAAAGCCTGGCTTTTTTATGCACTGATCTGTTCACATCAATCTGACTCATTATTGTTTTCCATTTATTTTTGGAGGCTAAGAATATTGAATAATGAAAACAAACTCCATCCACCTTGATGTGAATATATAACAGGTCCAACAATGTGACATATTAACATAATATAGTGGTTGAATTAATGATTTCCATTTATAAATTAATCTGATTTAGAGCTGTGCATAAACACAATCTATCCAAGTTTACATTCAGCCTTTGGAAGCAGTGTATATTTATTAACACCTTTGTAGTAACGCAAATTGTACTTGATTTGGCTTCTGAAACACCGAACAAAGACTCTTGTTAATTCAGAACTTTTAACTCCTTATTGTGCCGTTTACAATTTAGTGTGTTGGAAAATGATTAGTCAATTTACCTGAAAGAGTCCTGGCTGATATATCTAACCTCTAATGGTAGAATTTTGTGTTTATACCATAAAGCATTTAAGACTGCAGATCTTCATTACAAAGACAGTGTTCATTTGGCTGTTTCCTAAAACTATGCTTAACTAAAGGCCTTTCATGACTTAAAGTTATACAGCAGAGACAATATAATTATTTTCATCTATTAGAGAAATATGGCAGTTACTGGGAAAATAATTTGTAAGAGGAAATTACTTAAATAATTATAGAATTAACTTCATTAAGAAATTATTGAATTCTAGTAAAATAAAATTTTGTCTGGTGTTTAAGAAATGAGTTTCCTACTAGTAAAAATATCCTGCAAAAAATTATTTGCATTTAGTAAATAACAACAAAGTAACGACTGAAACTGTCTTTCAAAGACAATTGCATAGAACATTTATTAGGTCCCTAATAAATATTATTCACAGTGGACAGAACCAGTATTCTCTTGTTCCCTGTCTGCAAGTCTGAAGGTAGAGCTAATCAAGACTGGTCTCAGTTCCTACTGCCGTATCATGTTTGTGCTTATAGTGCTCTCTGGGACTTGGCCACTCTCTCTTGCTTTTCTTGCAACTCATTCTCTCCTCTGCCCAATTTACATCCTGTTAAAGATAGTGGTGTGTGAAGAATCACCAGGATGTATCCAGCAGAATGTTTTAGGAGCTATACTGCATACTGCTGTAATGCCTTCAAGTTAGGAGCCTGGCTAGAGAAGTGATTCATACAACTGAGAGCATATTGAATAGGGACAGTTGGATTCCTAGGATTAGTCTGCAACAATCCAGTGGGCTGTAGGAGCACCTAAATCAAGAAATAGGATTTCTTCTGGCATCCTGTTTCTTGTTTTAAAAAGAAGTATCATTCTTGGCTATATTTCCATGAGATTATTTTGTTACACACTGCTCTTAATTTGTAGAAGTTGGTTTGAGTCATAAATATGCTTCTGTGAGGTTTAAAGAAGACAAGGGCTGGAAAGAGAGGTTAAACCCTTGTTTTCTTGGGTATTTACAGATATTTCCCACTCCCCTACTTATTTCGGCAGATGAGAATGACACTGTAATTTAGACTACTTTAAAACCCTCACAGACCAGTAGCTTTTCAGAACATTTACTACATTTTATGCATAGTTCATATGTTGTGCTTAAACTAATTAAACTCTGTAGTGTATTAATGGTAAGGCACTTGAACAGGCAGCCCAGAGTAGTTGTGGATGTCCCATCTGTCAAATTATTTAACCAAATATAATCTATATATTCTGAATCACCGTGCCTATCTGTTCTAGTGTCTAGTTTTTATAAATTCAAAATCCAGAGAATTCAATCCCACTGAATTCCAACCCAGAAAAGAGAACATTTAATCAGCGAATAATGCAATGACTCAAATCCATAGCAATGTAGATTCCCTGTTCTGGTTTTATCAGCAATTTTAAATTAAATCATATTCATAAGGGATTAGAACTTGGTGATAAATAACTTGGCTTAGACTGAGATTATGGGGTGATAATTGTTTCAAGGTGTTTTAAGAACATTAAATGTATATAAATGCTGACTATTTTAAGGTGTAGAAATACTAAATATGTACAATCTGATTTTATACACATATACACACTTATATTTGTGGCTCTTACTGGAGAGGAGAAGTATAAGGGGGAGAAAATTGCTGTCCAGTTTAATTTAGCTGTAGAAGGACATTACAAATCATAAGGTAATTTTTTGCTATTTTTCGCTATTTCTACTGCTGACTTATTGTGTATTTATTTTTTTAGTTCTGTGTCATTCGGAAGCAGCAGAATAAAAGACTGCTATCACAATGGATTAGAAAAACAAAATAATTTTTCTTATGATTTTAATGAGTCACTTTCTAAATTTTGCATTAACAATAATTTTGTGGTAATCTCACAGTCAAACCTGATGAGACTTTTATTTTTGTGTCATACAATATCTTACAGTAAACTATAATGAAGATATTTGAAGGCATACCCAGATAAAATTAATTAATGATTAATTAAAGGAGAAATTTATTTGGACTCAAATTGGACAAGTGTTGATGCTAGTTTTAAGATTTCGGGTTTTGTTATTATTTGTTTTGTTATTCTAGGTATTCTAACTATTTTTCATGTTTATTACATTTTCAAGAAATAAGAATTGCCCCTGCCAAGACTTTGAGACTGTTCTATTTTTCCCTCATCTCTGTGAGAGGAATGATGATAAGGAATTATCCTCACAACTCCTTGAGCAGCGCAGAAGAGCCTAAAATAGCTCTGAGCTGGCCTGCATTTCTCAACTCCATCACTGAAATGCAAAAGAGCTATGTTTGCATGACACTGAATATAAAGACTAATTAGCAACAATGGATATGTCACCTTGGCCCGGACCTGTAGGCATTGATCCCGGAGTCAGCTGGGATATTTCAGAGTTTCATTCCCTGGTTTGATGAGAGACTACTAAGAGCGAGGGAAATGAAACAGTTATTTCAGCACAAACCAGGATTTATTCTACTCAGTCTTTAATAAGATTTGAGAAGCAAGAAGTGGATTTATGGAATCTGTAGGCATGTTCCTTACTTCAATGAGTTATAGCAAGGGAACACTAAGCCCCCATTTACCCTCAAACACCACTGTATATCCTAGTTAAGGAACAATGAAATATTATCCTGTTATCACATACTGATCAGCATTTTATACAGAATGCAAACTGCTGCAATGTAATCTTTCTTCTTATTGCTCCAACAGTGGTTTTTAATAATTAATTCTGATTCACATTGCCTTTACTCTGATTTCAGTGGACATACTCATATTCTCGATGAGTGCAAGGATTTACTCAGAAACACCTAGTGTCTTTGTTCTGATTTTTTTTGAGAATTGCTAGGATATCCCAAACAAGTGCCCTGAAATTTTTTGTCTTAGCTGACACAGAAATACAGGAAAAAATGTAGGTCACTACCCCAAGAAGCTGAGACCCTAAAGGAAAGAAAAGATTCCATTTCTATCACACACTGGAAAGTGGTGAAAAGAATTGTCTGTTTTCAAAATCAAAAGAAAACTTTCTTTTTTCTTTATTTCTTTTTGTTGTTGATTCTTTGGAATCAATACAGCATAGAACAATTAAAGTTTAAAAAACCCTAAAAAATCAAAGAACTTTTTATGCTCCAACATGCTCCGAAGGCCATGCTTATGGTCCTGTCAAGGGATGTGTTTTTCTTATAGTCTTGGTTTGACTGATAATGTGATTGAAAAAAAATGTATTTCATCCCTTTATTTCTCCATTTAGAGATAACGGGCAGATTTTACTTTATTTTTTGCTCTTTCTTTCTGGATTTTTTTATCTCTTTTTTTCTCCCTGAAATACCTTCTCTCAAAGTAAAAAGTACAGATACTGCTGGCTACAGCTCCAGTTTTCAAGGATAAATCTGGGTATGATATTAATCTGTGCTTGCTTGTCCCTAAGATGATTCTGCAGCTCAGACTAGGATCCCGACTAGCTTTACTGCTTTTTCCAGCTTGAACTCTTAAGATCTCCTTAATCTTATTTAAGTCTACAAACAGCTTATATTTAGCTGAAAAGATGAGGTGGTTTTGTGTAGGAAAATGTCAAGCCCTCTTGCTATTCTATGGTAGAGCAAAAAGGCTTACTCTTTGGCTTTCCCGGGTTTTAAAACTCCTTTATTTTGCAAAGTAAGTGACATGCTGCCATCTGTTGGCAATGAGAAATTATTTCTTCAAGTGATTTAAGGAATACAAATCTTCAGATTCTGAAGGAAGTTTGTTTGATGATATTTTCTCTTCAATAAAACTGTAGGTTTATCTGAGCAGCATAAATTTGCAACTGACGATTCAATTATATCTTATAATTTAGTTCAGGATCCCTGTGAAATCCTTCTTACTTAAGCCCATACAAAGTCCTATCACAAAGTTCAACTACAACCTCCAAATTTCTTCTCAGCTAAAAGCCTGAAAAAATATAAATTTCCTTAAAGACAGAGAAAAAAGTATACCCTCTTAAAGGATTTTGAATGTCCTTGACAACCAGCCAAACAAAAATGGATTTTCCCAGATAGTCTTCAGATAGTCTTCTGGTCCTAACTCTGAAAAATTTAAAAATATAAATGTTGAAGGACCTGCATGGAAGTGCTGTAAACTTAGAAACTTTTAAGGATGAAAGCTTTTGTTCTTTTCTTTGTTTTTGAAGTAGTATATTTTATAAGAAGCAAAACAAGGGAACAAATATGATAACTGTTGGGTGGCTCTAGGTGATTTGTACTTGTGAATTTTGCTTCCTTCTTCATTTCCAGTTAAATCCATTATGTACACGGCCATATCATCTGAAGAATATATTTTTATAATTTCATGATGTAATGTCAAAAAGGAAAAAAAACCAAAACCAAGCGAGCTCTGTTTAATCGGCTGAGAATCATAACTCCGTTCAAACTTGGCCTTCCCTGCTGAAGTGCTGGCCAAAGTTTCAGTGGTGTAGTGACATTCTGCAACCAGAGAAAACAGGTTTTACATTGAAATATCTGGTTGAACAAACGTAGTTGCCAACACCAGCACCTAATGACTATTTGTTAAGGTGAAAGGGTGTATAATGTATTTTTGATTTATAATTCATACTTCACTTGCACATAAGTAAATAGAGAAAACAGTCTATGTGGCTAAGTATCACACCCAATTATACAATCCAGTCCATTTCAAGTGACCATTTCAAGGTTTGTGTAGCAGCTATTAAACTATTTTGTTGGCAGAATGCTTGAAAACTGAAATACAAATGGAAATTAATTCTGCTATCCTGACTCTTGTGTTGTCACTTAATCTGAACAAGATGAATATCTAGGAAATACTGGCATAAATACTGTTGCTCCTTTCTATTCAGTTGTTTTAGTAAATATGAACCTGCTCAAAGCACAGGGCATCATCAGACCTTACAGGTCATAAAAGTATGCTTAGTAAAATATAGTTCCATCCATTAGGATAATTGGTGATAGAACACCACTGTTTTGTTTTCAAATTACTGTTTTCTTTTCCTCAGTCATATATTTTTCCTTCTAATACCCTTGTTTTCTAGCATATAAGAGTAGCATATTGAACTCGTGGCCTTGTTGCTAGGTTTCAAGCTGCATTTATGCAGTCTACTGAGACATTCTTCTCATTTTTGAATTCTGAATCAAGTCCCAAGGCAACAGTGCCCTGTTTCTTAGCAACACAGATGGGTAGACTGTATATTCCAGCTCTTTTGCACAATGGAAGAATAAACAATTCCCTGAGTAAGCGTGTGCTGCAAGTCCATTGCTTCACTTAATTTCACAGAGAAGAGAGGAAAGGAAAGCCTTCTGTGGTACAGCAGATGAAGTTTGTCTTGAAGTCTCTCTCTTTGCAGAGTGGTGAGTCATATCTCTATTTTTTCTGTCCTCTGCATCTCTCTGGGGTCTTTATTCACCACTGTGCATATGGATCTGTAGGTACTTTGAGTTTCAGTTTCTAAGATACAAATGTAAGTAACAAAGCTGGCAGAGGTGGGATGTGTGAAAATACACAGACTTTTTGCTCTGGTGAAATTAATGGAGAGTCATAGAATTGCATAGCTTTAGAAAATCTGGGTGCAATCCCTTGATTTTAGGAAGGAAATTAGGGCTGGAGAAAATAGAGGATTGAGAGGTAAGGAGGAAATGTGTATTCATGTAACTAACATATTAGTGGTCTGTTACCTGTGTTTGAAATGGAGAAAAGTTATCCTTTTAACAGAATCTCTGTAAAGTGTTAGGCAGTTTTGAGTCTTTTTGGCAACATAATCAAACTCCAAATTTTGCTGCTTCCGGAGTGTGGGACTAACATTGCCATGGATAGGGAGGAAGACAAGAGAGAGGAAAGGGGGCAGAGAAGGCCACACAGCTTGGCAGAGCTGAACATTTCTGGTGCCTATGGAGGGGCACATGCATACATAATCTTTTCATGATGGCAACAGCAGCATTGCAAAGTCTCAGTACAATTTTGGCACAGAGTAGAAGAACAGAAGCACTTGTTCTATTCATCCCACTGACCTTGGCATGTACCTGTTTTGCCTAGACCTAAAGCTGGCCTAGTCAGTCTGCCAGTATCTGAGTTTAGCTGCAAAACAAGAAAAGGCTGCTTTACATGTATAAAGTATCAACTGCCGATTTTTTTCCAAAATCTATTAAATCACGAAGTAAACACAGCAGCTGACTATGGTGGGACAGCTGGTTTGCCTGTAGACTGCCCACACACACTTGATGGGAAGCCTGGGCAACCTTAGAACACAGAAGCAAAGTTCCCATTCAAGCCTACTCACCTCCTCCTAAGCAGGAACGGGGCCAGGCTGTGCTTCAGTGTTTGGATAGCCTGGGTATAACCTGTGAAGCAGTGACTGAGTTTTGGCCCCTTCCCAAAGGCTCTCCTGCAGCAGGGATCTGCTGCAGCTGGAAGTGTTCCAGCTGTGTGGTCCTGGGCTGGAAGGAACCTGCCTTGGCAGCACAGCACAGCTGAGCATGGCCTGGGAACCAAAATCACCTAAAAAAAGAGCACAGAAATGTGACCTTCCAGAAGTAATTCGTGGGTACTTGATTTATCTCCAGTAAGCTTCCCACCCAAATCCTTGCTCAGAAACATAGCTTTGTTGGTAAGGACATACTTCCATATGCCCTTATCCTTCAGTGGGCTATGACCTTCTTTTAGAAAAAAACCCATTCTGTTCTGAGAATGAGTAAATACAAAGAAGAGAAAGTTGTAATGTTAGAGCTTTCCTTCAGGTTTCCTGAGCATCGAGTATTAGAGTAGGAAAAATATTGTTTGTATTGTGTTTGGGCCTGCTGCAATACCCTTATGATCCACATCTTTCTTCCAGATTTTCAGGGCATAAAAGGAGCTCTTGTGTAAGAAAGGGAACAGTCTGGGAGCAGCTTTTAGATCACAGAGACAAAACAGAAAACATGGATAAGGTAGTATCTTTGTCCAGTTTGTGCACAGAGCTAAATACTTTATTGCCTATTTGGGGTGTTAATGACGATCCAATGGTCTTTCATCCTGCCCAGAGGCATTCTTGGGTGTAGGAAGGGGCCTTCCTCTACCTCTGGGCAAAAAGATGAAGCTCATGGCATTGGCTGATGACTTAGCCCGTGGCAGGACATAACACCTGGGCACATATTAAGATAGCTCTAATTAACATTGTGACCTGGGTGTGCTCAAGAATGCAGAGAAAAAATGCATCAGGATGAATGGAGAGCAGAGTTTCAACATTCCCCTCTTCTGAGGATCTTTTTATCACTTCTACTTGTATAAGGTGAGACTAGTGTGCACCCAGTTTTGCCCCACTGTAACCCCAAACCCCTGCTGCACTGCACTGCATGCACACAGGGATGTCCGGGAGGTACTGCTTAATGAGACAGGAATTAAAATATGAAAAATTAAAAAATGAGAAAGGGTGTGTTTGTGTTGTTACATGGTGATGAGTATTTCGGATAAAAAAAAATTCAGAGCTCCTGTTCCTACAGGCTGGTATGAATGTGTAAATTCCTAACATCCATGCTTTTGACTTCAGATGGGCTTTCTCTAGGCTCAGGAGTTTTCTTCATCAGATTACTTTGCAGAAATGAAAGACAGAACCAAAAAGCAGTACTTCTTCATCTAAGCACAGGTACAAAATAATATTCAAGTACAACCACATATTCATCTTCAGTGAATGTGCTGGGTTGTGCAGACAAGTATAGTCAGACTGAAAGTAGCAATCAGTAATAAATGTACTGTTTTATATGTGTATGTGTGTGTGTTGGGTTTTTCTTTTTCTTTTGCCAGTGATTGCAATATTTGAGAAGAAAAAATGAATCATCAGGCCATTATAGTCATCCTCCACCAAGAAGAGAGAAAATTTTTATTTGAAACTCAAGGAAAATTTTCTGCAAGCCTTGGCTGGCCTTCCTCTCAACAACAAACTGCAGTGCAGCAATCCAAAGGCAACACAGATTTATGGCTAAAACAACCTCCTGATTTTAGATACCGGCTCTATAAGTCATCCTACCTTCCTCAGAAGTCACAAGGAAAGTGAAAAGGGGAACTGAAGCCAAAACAATCTCTGAGGCCACAGTCATGCCTGAGCTGCACTTAGGGTTACGGTTATGCTTAAGGTTAGGGTTGAGAAAAACCACAAACCCAAGGGTTTCAGGGACAATGACTATACAAAAGGCATGCCAAGGGGGGCACAGCACTGCCCAACATTTCTCCCTCCACACCTTTTTCCTTGGCAACACCTATGTGTTTGGCATCTCGGCCTCAGCCATAGGGAGCTTTTACTGCTCCGTTTAGGCTTAGAGTTGTGCTTAGGGTTAGGATTCAGAAAACCACAAAGGCCCGAGCTGCAGGGACACTGACACTACAAAAGGCATGTCAAGGGGAGCATGGCACTGCCCCAGCATTATTCCCTTCACAATTTGCTCCTTGGCACCACCCATGACTGATGGTTTAACCTGATTGCTATTTATGTCATACCTGATGTGAAAACTTTCTTTAGGTGCTGTACTGACATGATAGGAAGCCCAGCAATTCATTTGACAGATAATGAGGGGATAGAAACTTCCATGCTTTGGGTTCAAGGGCCTCTCCCTTGTAGATGGGGTAGACCACTGGCTTCCCAGGAAAAAAAACTCCAGCTAAACTGGGCTTTTTTGAGCCTTAATACATAAAAGCAGTACCACACTCCTGGGGCTCCCATTTTCCGGTTTTCTTGGATGAAGCGGGGCCTCACATGGAGTGTCAGCTCTGCCCCCCTGTCCTGGGGTGCCTTTATGATGTTTGTATCCCCAGTCATCTGGTCTGTTTATGCTCCATATTAAGTTCTGCACCTTTAAGACTGGTTCCGAGAGCCAAGGGGGGAAAGAAGAAGCGCACAGCTTGTTTTCAGAAATGGCACTCACTGCTCCACATGCTTCTGCAGGCTGCGCTGTCTGCAGCACGGACAGACAGCAGGACAGAGCTCTCCTGTGCTTTCAGTTAGTTTTTAGTTAGCTGAGGCAGTGAAGTTCCCCGGACTGTGGTTTTTTTCTTTTTTCTTGGATCTGTTCAAACCTGCTCTGGACTGAAACCCCAGCCAAACCCTGGGAGCACACACCTGTGGCCCACCAGGGCCTGGGCCTCGGCACTTTCCAGAGCCAGAGGGACTGATAAGGAGCTGAGTGGGCCGAGCTACACCCCTCGACAGGGACTTTTCTGGATTTTCCCTCTCTTCGAACAGCAAGAGGTTTTATTGTTTAATTTTTTTAATATATATATATATGCTTGTAGATACTTTGCTTGTTAAATAAACAGTTTTTTTCCACTTTTCTCCAAGGAAATCTTTCCCCAAACCAGTTGGCTGAGGGGCCGCTTAAACTTGCTTTCTGGAGGGACCCCGTTTGGAGGTTTTCTCCCAAATTTGACCTAAACCAGGACACCCTCCTTGCCCTTCTCCCCCTGCAGTGCTCCTTCTTCCCTGCCTGTGTGTCCTGTCCTCAGTGTTCCTCTGCTGCTCCACCGCTTGCCCGAGGCAGCCGGTTTCCCCGGCGGTGCAGTCGCGGCCTGCTCGCAGCCCGCCGCAGACCCCGAGCCAGCCCGCAGCGCCAGCCCGTTCCGGCCAGCGCCAGGGACAGGCTGCTCACAGCGCGCACCGTCCGTCTGCCGCGCAGACACCTGTGCAGCTCAAATACTGTCCTTGGCTTCTCTCGTCGTCTCTCGTTTTCCTTCTCTGTGCCCTGTTCTATATCCCTTCAGTAGGAACACCTGTCTTTCTCTACCAGTAAATTTCTTCTGCCTTATGTCATCCCACTCCGTTTAATTGGTTTCACTTCAAAACGATTTTTTTTTTTTTAAATGGCATTTCATTTCTTCAATTTCTTCTCCTGTCCCTTCATTTCACTTGGTTTCCTGATTTTGAGACTTGAATGAGCATAATCTTAGCAAGTTTCAGTCCTTGGAACTGGACCTGATGTCATCTCAGTCCATTTCCTTATATTCACTCTGTAATAAATGGAATAAATTCATGCTAACTAAATTGTAACTATTTGGAAAGTTATTATTAGAAGCAAACAAGAGAATCAGTGTTACAAGGCAGATGTACCCCTTTACAGATGTAACATGTTAAAATTGAGGTACATGATGTGGTTTGGAAGAAAAGTGATGTCCCCAGACGAAAACAGCCTTGAGATGGGCAAAATTAGAACAACTTTAGGCATAGGGCCTAAAAATCATTAAATGTAAGACTAATTAGTGGACTTACATAACACAACACTTAGTATGCACACGCAAACCTGTGAGGCCGTCCAGAGGACAGCAAGGATGAGCGTAAGCCTTCATCCAAAGACCACCAGAAGAAGACTGAAGACCCCATAGCAACAAGTGAGGCACGCGCCGTGAAGGATAGTGACGTAAAGTCAGAAAACTCGGAAATAGGAGGAAACTTACAGGAAACATTAATGAATATGTATAAGCATACAGTATATAAGTTTAGCTTGAAGTACTTTGTTTTGTACGTGAGGCAGGGTGGGAAGCCTTCATACCCCGGTTGGTTTTGTACATGAGGTGGGGTAACAAGCCCTCCCTGTACCCCAGTCAGTTTTGTTTATGCTTTAATCATACTTAATTGCTGGCAAATTATATATATATAAATTGTATTTTTTTTCTGAATTGTATTATTTACTAAACTGTATTCTTTTATACCAAATTATTATTCAATTTACTAAATTGTATTCATTTTTAATTAAACTGCTGTTAACTCAAGGGACATAGTTGTCAAAATCCTAATTTCATTTATAACAACTCCATTTCCAAATTTGCTTTATTTTTTTAAATTGCATTTGATTTTATCATATCTCCTTTCCAGAATGCTTGATACACTTTGTTCTCTGATGTCAAGATTTCATTTCCTTTGATAAAGTGAAGAATTTCAATCTTGTGATTTCAGTGAGGATCAATTCAGCAAGGCTTGGTCCACCTCCTTGCACTTCATGTTATCCTAATCCGTTTCATTGTATTTTATCATATTTCCATTCCAGAGTGTTTGTTACACTTTGTTCTCTGATTTCAAGATTTAATTTCCTCTCACTTCATGAAAGGAAATGAAACCTTGTGATTTGAATGAGTATGAATTTGACAAAGTTTGGTCCATTTCCCTGCACTTCATGTCATCCCTTTTCATTTTATAGTTTTCTCTTTGTTTAAAATTTTTTAATGGTGTTTCATTTCTTCAATTTCTTTTCTTTCTCAATGGTTTTGGTACTAGGCATGGTGGCTTTTCTGATGTTAAAATGTATTTTCCTTTCAGTAGTGCACAATGAAGCTAATTTACCAAATTCTGTTACAGGTTACCCCAGCGCTCCTTTCAATCTGAAGTTAAAACCACGGCATTTAAACATAGGTGAGTCCTTCACAACATGCACATTTATTGTGTTACAGAATTTAGGAGCATTACTTCAACATTAGGGAACAGGAATAAGAGCACAGAACCCTCAATCCTGTCTTAAGTGGCCATAGTGAAACTCGAAGACCAAAGAGTAGTTTTTCCCCTACGTTTCAATATCAGAGAAATTCCACTTCCAAGCTCTAAATGACAGACTCATATCACAGAAATTATACTAGTTCACTCATGCAAGGACACTTAGATTTAAGGATACCTGATCCAAGCAGGATTATTAGCTGAAAATTGCTCGTTAATGTTGATTCTTCTGATAAGACTGTAATTTCAGCCTTGTAATGGGGGTTATTCCCAGTTACTGGGATTCAAGTCCAATGTCTGCTGTACTCATTGTAGATATATTAGTCCATATCTGCATTTCTACTATGGTGGATGGTCCAGAATGTGGTGCCTGCCCTCCAGTGTTTCTATAGCTTCACCTCCTACAAGGACAACTTATTCGAAAATAATTAACTACACATAAACTAAAGTACACACACATACATACCATGTAGCATAAAACACTACTTTCTTTGTAGACAAAGTCTTTGTTCACAGCAGTGTCATAGACAGAATATTTTTTGCTTATAATGTTTACTTTGTATGTCTGAGTGCTCCTTTTTCTGTATTTTAGCTGATTAACAATATGCATAGCTTTTCAAATCCTAAAATCCAGAGAGTTTTTCCAATAGCTTATAAATACTGTTTGCTTAATATTTTCAGATCCTGAACTTGAACCACTGAAAGGAAAGCAAAAGGACTCTGACAGGAGATTTTTTTTACATACAAGCCTTATGAAAGCAAGTGGGATCCACAGCTGCTACTGCCAAAGAGTCCCTGGACACCTACATCTGCTTTATTACTGGTTAGTCAAATTAAAAGACAATTTATTGCTTTCCTCAGCATCAAAATATTTTGAAATAACAACAATAATAATAACAACAAGAATAGTTATATTTACTTCAGAATATTTTGAATCACCCAGTCTTGAGAGGGTATCTGGCATATCCTAAGGGAACTGTCACCATACTGGAGATCTAGGGACATGGACCGTTCATTTCCTTTAGCTTTTCAAGAGTGTGATCATTTCTCTAGCTCTTGTTGAGAGCTTTAATGGAGTTGAAAAGATAGTCTGTTGTAGAACATTTTCTTATTTCAGCCTTTAGAAGAAAATTACCCAGTATTGCATGGGATAATTCATTCTTAGGAATCAAGATGTCCATATTAGACTGTTCAAAGACACAGACTATTTCAGAATAAACAGATGCTGGGATGAACGTTTTTATGGTTTATATATATATTTATGTATATATGTATTTATATATACACACCAAACTCTTAAATGTAGATTTCTCCAAACCAGAATGGCTTTGCTTATAAAACAGCTCCCATTTTCATTACTGAAGATTAACAAATAGAGCATTGAGGGGGAAATAACATATATATGACTGTAAATACCAGCACGGAGCAGAAACACACTGAATACTTTGTATGGTATATTAGTGAGGATTTCCCTTAGGCCCCAATTTCTGAAATAGCATGGAAATAAATATTATTATATCTTTCTACTTAACAAATTCCCCTCTAACTGCTCTCACTATTCTTAAAAATTAGTTACCAACACTTCCAAATCACTAATTCTTTTCTCTAATCAGTCCCTCAATTATCTGGAGATAAAAAAAAGGGCACAGCCCATCAAGCTCCTAGTAACTACAGGTGCTGAGTGTGACCATGAGCTTACTTTGGAAACCGCCTGCCCTCTACACCCAGGAGCTGGGGATCAGCAGACTGCCAAAATAAACCCTTATACATTCCCTCTTCCTTTAGTAGATACATCTGCTTTGCTCTTGAGTCTGGTTACTAGGAATGGACTGCTGAAATCTCCACACAGTCAGGTAGTTTCAATTCCTTTTCTAAGCAGTGTGTGTGGATGTTGAGTGTGACAGGGGGAAGCACTTTTTAGTCACAGTCTGCATTGCTGAAGGCTTTGGAGGTATATCCAGAACTATATTTAGACACAAATCTCTAGACTTAAACTGTGTGTAAGCTGCATGGTAAATGCACCCCAGGAAGTGATTTAACATAGAAAACTGCATTTTGGATCATTTTGCCTTTTCCAAAGACAGTGAGCTATGTACCACTGTGGAATGCTAGGGACACTAGTAAGAATCCTTTATGTGAGGATCTGTCTCTGTGCACACTGTTGTGGAGGCTGGCATTTCTCCAGGATTTCCCAGATGCAGCACTTGAAAATAAAAATTGTGAAAGATGTTGACAATAAAAAAGTTCATACTTTTTGTTCAAGAGAGCTTCCTCTCAATTGCAATGAATCTCCAGATATTGTTTGAAATTTGCAGTTCCCTAAATTTCAGTTTGGAAAGGACAAAGTCCTCAGTCTGCTTGTAAATTACTCATTTCCTGAGTGCCATGCAAACCCAGGCCAGTAAAAGGTGATTTCTCTGTGCACGGCAAATGAAGGCTAGGGACAAGTTAAAATTCAGAGATTGTTAAGATTTGGAGCTCTTGTTAGAGCTTGGTAGACATAATCATAAGATAATAGCAGTATATCTATATTAATCATTGATTATGATAAAGTTTTAGCTGGACCTCCCCATAGTGATAGGAATGACAGTATAATCAAGTGACACATGTGGAAGTCCTTCAAAGAAATTATATTGACTTGGTCTTTTGACAGATGGAAAAAAGGAGGCACAGAGCAGGTAAATTAATTGCCCCAAAAGCCTGAGAGAAGAGTCAATTTCAGACAAACTCTTGCAAGTAAATTTGATCTCTTATAACACTTGTGAAGTCATTTGTAATGCTCCTGAGGAAAAGAGGAATGGACATTGTCCTTAACCTCTGTGCATGACACATCATCTTTAAAAATGTGGGTGTCTTCATTATGACCAACAAGATGGAGGTAGCCCGTTGTGCTAGTCTGTAGTGCAGAGTGAGACACATGGACATGTTACAGACACTCATTTCCTGGCTTAGGCAACTTTACTCTTTCACTTAGAAGATTCAGGAAAAAAACCAAAGGGCTGCTCTGCAGTGAGGAGAGCACAATTGCTGGAGACCTTGGGGTACAAAGGTTATTAAGAAAACAAAGGTACCTACAGTAAATCTATGCATGGATAATCCTCTTTACTCACAAATATACAATAAGAAATATCCTAAAAGTATAAACAGAGTTTTTTTGAAAATGCTGTCTTGTTTTGTTTACCTGCTTTGGTTATGCTAAATACCTTTACCATATGTGATATATATAAAACTAAGAAAAAAACAACTATTCTGGTTAAGAACACTGTGAAGAAACATAAAATTTTCTTTTCTTCCAATAGCACATCCTTGATGCCTTAAGTTTTAAGTTTTTCCGGTCTGTTTTGGCATGCAGCTTTATACTAAGGGTTACTAGGATCCTGGCAAGAAAGCAGCTCTTAGAGCATTACTGCTACTGGAAGGACAGATATCTTGCTTCCAAGTTCCTACAGGGGTGTGACACTCAGCTCTAGCTGTTGTGAAAGGCAGCTGCAGTGCTGTTACCCAGCTGTGCAAGCAGCAGCCCCCATTACCCACCCAGGCTTACCAATACAGTGCAAGTGGCTTGATCTGAAAACGCTGATGATGCTCCTTTACAACTTGGAGACTGAGAGGCTCTCCAGAGAGCAGTTCTGCTTGCACTGCAATGTTGGCTTGATGCAGGGTAGCAGCATGCAGCAGAGCCCAGCAGGACTGCAGTGTCACTGGCATTCTGCTGTGTCTGCATCATTGTCCATTGCACTGTTTTATAGGTACATGTGGAAGTGCAGCACCCAAACAGAGTGCTCTGACAACTCTTTGTGTTCGCCTCAGATTAGCATCGACTTGTGCCCTTGTTACACACTCAAATTCAGAGTCCAAAGGGGCCTGAGACTGCCCTGCAGAGATGTTTGCTCTTCAGGCTGATCTCCATCTCTGCTGACACATTTTGCAAAGCTCTTAAACTTCCGAGGAAGCAGAGTGTGGTTTTTGCACCAGGGGCTGGCTAAAGTGATGTTCTCATGTCTCAGCAGTTAGGGATACAGGCAAAATCTCTTCATTCTTTTTACTTTTGCATGCTCATTGTGGGGGTGGAAATGCACTGGAAATGCTGATGACAGCTATATAAGCCTTTGGGCTCACAGTCAACTTCAGTGTGAACACCTCTTAGCCCAGTATACGAATAATGCACAGTAGCCATCACCAAAAATGACACTGATCTAAAATCTGCTCCAGTCAGTCAGTATTTTTCCATTACCTTCAGTGTACTTTGAAACAGGCTTAATGGAGGTCAATTCTTTTGCTTTAGGCAGCACTATGAGATTGTTCCTTTAGAAACTGCTTTATGAAAACATCTACAACTTATATAGCTACAATGTGGGTGCCTTGTAAAGTCCTAAAAGGAAGAAGCAGGTTTACAGGTTATCTGTAAATATCTGTGAATTCATAAATGACCAGAAGGACCAAGTGTTACACAAAAGAATGTTCAGATCTGTCACCCACACATACTGACTCTATAAAGACAAATCAGTAGATTCTGTAAGCTATTAATACTAGTATTTTTTATATGCATAGAACTTACCCTATATATCTTTGTTATAAAATAAACTATAATAAAACCGGTTTCAAGGTCTCTGCTCAGGACATCCTCTGCTATTCCCCACATACTTCAAATTCAATGTTATCTCTAAAACTGTTGTACTTTGTATTAGCTTTAGCCATGTCCACTCATGGATAATTACCATGCAGGTTAAAATCAGTGTTTGAATTAAACACAGGATGGACTTAATGATCTCAAAGTTCTTTTCCAGCCTAGTTGATTCTGTGATCCTGTGACTCCTAATTCTAATCTAAGATCTGTCAATACTCCTATAACTTTGATTACATTCTTTACAATGAATTTATGCCCCAGTTCAACTAAAAGACACTTTTCTATATCCTTCCTCCATGACAAACCCATATATTTGAAAATTTTAGCATATACACGCAGAGTATTCAGGTCATCATCGAATTTTAAGTACTATTGAAAGTGTTAGTATCTTTGTCACACTAAGCCTTTGAAATACCAAATTTTATGCCTTTCCTGTGGAACAAAATCATTTAAAAGACACGAATTAATCAACTTAACAATGTATTAAAAATCTAGCATTTAAAGAATTATTTATTAAAATCTTTCTGAGACCTGATTTACAAAAGATGGTAAAGATAGCAGGTTGGTCTGCAATAAAATACAAAAATCTTGTATTGACCGCAATAAAAATTTATATAGTGGAAAAAACAGAAAAAATAATTTTCTGCTAGATACTTCTCTGCTTCATTGAATATTGCTTTGAGCACTGCATTATACCTTATCATGTTGTGCTGATAACAGTGGGGTAATTTTATTACCTTAATAACACAACTGCAGTTAGCTAACACTGTGCTATTGGGAACTATTGCACTTTGTATAAGGAAGAAAAATATTAATTTGTTTTAAATAAGGGACTGTCTTTAATAAGGTACTAACTGCATCCCAAAAGACATTTAGAGACCTGTGCAATGCTAAATGAAGGAGTGAAGTCAAATGAAAAATATTGTGGGATTACTCCTTTCACTTAGATGAGAATAATACCCTCTTTTCCTTTGACACCAACCACTATAACAGCTCAGGAAGTGCTGGGACTGTGCTGCTGAATGTTGTGCATGGTGAAGGACAATAAGCAGGGATGAGACTGGGAAAAGAAGAGGGAGCTGTGGAGTCATGAGGAGAGGGCTTTGGAAGAGGCAGTGAGATGTGCATAGCTAGAAAGGCAGCTGTGGCTGCAGGCTGCATGTACATGGTTCTTTTCACAAAGAGCCAGCTTAGTTTTAGTACCCTGGGATTTCCTCAAGTTACAAACCACCAGACAGTGTGTGAAACAGAAACTCTAGTCTATAACTATTTAAAACATCAAGATTTATAACATTGAAGTGCTACTTTTCTTCCACAGAGGCCTTTTCTTAGCTGGAAAAAATCAGTCAAGGAAGTATCTGTCATGCTGATTGTACTAAAATTGTGCTTTGAAAAATAAATTTATCTGCAATAACGTGTTCTTCAACTGACTCTTTGACTATCATTTTTCACTTCATAAAGAGAAACAGGTTATTTTCACTTGTTTTTTACTTGCTTCTTAGAAGAAAATGGTAGTCAAGCAGTGACGGCTGTTTCTTGAGTGTTCATCTCCAGAGATGGGTAGGAAAAAAAACAATTGCCTGACAGCCACTGGAATGTCAAAACACGGAGTCATAAAAAGCTGTGTTCCTGTGCGTTGTTTTTCCTGTGAATAATTGTTCTTGTTGATGGTTATGTACTTTTGAAAGTAAATAACAAAATGTTACTAGTGAAAATAACTAAACATGGAGAAAATCAAAGGATAGCAAAGGGATTTTTCTGTTCCCAACAGAGGAAATTTTCTGACTTCGTGGAAAAGGCGAGGAAGGAAAGGGGATATAATAGCCTGTACTAGAACAAATGTTACAATATGCACCTGTCCTTCTGATTACATCCCTCTGATATAGCTTTAAAAGCTGTCTGGCATGTCCTGTGCAAAATGTGAACCCTGTCATGCAGGAGCTGTTTAAGTGCGTCATGTTGCCTACCTTGGATGGATCAAGGAAAATGCTTCTCTTGAATCCAGGTGGGACAAAGCCTTAAGTGCCTTCCATATCTGCAATTTCAAGCACACTGTGCATTCACCTAGTTTTCTGTTGCAATGTCACTGAAAAAAAAGAGCCCAAAATTTATATATTTATTTATTGACTACTGTGACAGGGTTTTGCAGGCTGTTGTTTGTTTGGTTTAGTTTCTTTTTTTTCTAGCATCACACAATATATAACAGTTTCACAACATTGTAGGTCTTGTAAGACTGGACATCAACCATTCTTTTGTGGTACTGTTTAGGATGTTATTTTTAGAAATAGAAATTTGAGAAATGTGCTCTCAGAAGTCATATAGGAAGGGGGAATGGGTGGGATACAGATAAGATTTATGTTTGGCTTCTAGCAGGTCTAGTTAAGAAGGCTTGAAAACATGGGACAGGAAAATGTCAGAGACCTCAGAGCATTGCACAGAGGGAGTGAGATGGGATTTAAATTAGCAGGATAAATTGAAGGCCCAGGGAAAAGACCTAAACTATTGTTCTGGAAGAAAAGCTAATGGTTGCTTGGTATCTGTTCAACAATCTTATTCTGGAAGTAGTGAAAGCAGTAGATCTGTTTGGGAGCACATGTATATACAGTATTTGTTATAACCTATGCCAGAAGGGGAGGGTAAGGCAGGTACTTGATAATAGTGCTTTAATAATAGATCCCTCGGAGTGAAATGTCACGGAATGACCAATGTTTACAAATATATATATATATATATCTGTAGGGTTTATTTTAGAACAATTTGGTTGCACTGGAAAGCACTATGTAGACATTTTGGTTATTATCTATAATAAAAAAGCAAAAAAATAACACTTAAGAAAATGTATAAGGGAAAAGAAAGAAAGAAAGAAAGAAAGAAAGGATAAGAGTGAAAAGGTGTATATTTACCATCTGTGGGTCTAGCAGCAAGATTTGGTTGCAATTTTGATGAGTGATGGTGGCAGTCCTGATCCATTGGGGATGGGGAAAGCCCACAAAACACAAAGTTGAATTGGTTAACATACTCTCAGGTTTGGTGGGAATGCCCAGGTACCTCCTCTTGGGGTGAGGAGTTTTAGACTGCATGAGGTAACACTGTGGATCATGGTGTACTTTTGGGGTCTTTGATGGTTTATTACTCCTTCTAAGACATTACAGCTGCCTCTCATCAGCATAGTTGAGTGAATTATGTGTGAATGTCCCCGTACTTCACCAAAGAGAACTTTTCACATCTGAGCCAATTATCTACGAGAGAACATTGGCATGATAAAAAACACTGTCTCACCTTGCAGGATCTGATTGTTATTGGCCTCTTCCTTTAACTGGTTCAAACCCCAGCTTGCAGCCTCTGTGGTGGATGTGCACCTCCTCTGCACACGGGTGGTTACTTTGCCCAAGATCAGCAGAGCAATCTGTGGCTTTTGCAAATGGCCAATTGTTTTGAGTCACTACCATTAACATTCCAGTCTCTCATGTATTATTAACATGAAGGAAATAAGGGGATGACAAATATCAGAGACATTAGGTTTTAAGTCTTTTTTTTAGTGAGAAAATTAATTTAGTCTACGAGTTATGCTAGCTAGGATTGCGACATTTCACTGTTTCAAATCAGTTATGCATTTTACCCTGTTTTATTTAATTTGGTATCTGCCTTTTGTCAGTGGACAATCAAATAGGAAGAGGAATCAGGAGAACAGGGTCTGCAAAGATAATGCACTGTGTCCCTGAGGACATGCCTTCTCTAGGATAATAGGCTCCTTAAAACAAGGCACTAAGAAAGTGTATTGATTCCTATTAGATTGACTTCTGCATTGGCATCTATGGCTGAGGGACATGTATGATTTACTAATCAGACTTAAGCTGATAGGAAATGTGTGTTCTTCAGACTTTCTCCCTTGTTCCTGATGAGTGGCAAAAAAGCCTAACAATACATTCCTCCATGCCTTTCCTTGTCACTTAGACTTATGAAAGCAACTTCAAAACAAATGTTTTATTTTGATCAACATTTAATGTCAAGGCACCTCCATGCTTTCTTGGTATAGTGCTAATCAGAAAACAGAGGTTGGGTCCTTTTCCAGTAAGTATGTCTCAGACTCTTGAAACAGGAATTGGATTTAAAATAGATCTTTCTGTAGACCTGTTGAGCAATATCAAGATCCCATCTTGAACATGGGCTACCAAGAAATAATAATTTTAGAAGCTGCCTTCAGCAGGATTGCAAATGTCAGCAGCTTTTTGGCAAATCAGTATGCTTTCAATACCTTTGAGAAAAGAAAGAAGTTAATTTTATAAATCTGGTGCCTCTGATGTTGAAACAGATGTATAGATGCCTTTGTTCTTCAGAGAACTTTGCTTTCAGATCTGTTAAATTCAATGGGCTGATCCCCAATAAATGTTGATGATCTTAAAAACTACTCATTTAATTGGGGAAGCCTGATCAAGGAAGCTTTTCTGCCCTGTTGAAACTGAAGCAGTACTGAGACTATTAACTCTAAAATGCTGCGACAGGTCTTTTGTTAGTGATCTTACTGTTGTGCTGGCAACTTGGTTAATACATAAATGCTGACACACAGTAACAAAGTTCATAATTCTTAAATGTGTTATTCTTGGAGAGTTTAAAACCATTTTCATTACTGAAACTATAACAATACACTTGTGCTTAAAAAATAAATGAGAGGCATAAACACTTCCCTATATGAGCTTGGTAACAACTGGATATTTTCAACAGTTTATTTTTTCAAAATAAACATTTCAAAATGTTTATTTTTTCAAGCTGGTAAATTCAAGAAACCTTCAAGCAGACTTTTTTCACAAAGTCAGAAAAGAGAAAGTCTTCTTCCCCTTCTTTTCTGCTTCATGTATCTTAGTGATTTATATAAGTGCTCATGGTCAGTGAATTAAAAACTGATGCACACTTTCAGAAGTTGTTTCAGATTTTATGTGACTGTCAATGAATGTATTTTAAAAAAAGTTAGTTTCAATACATGGCTTCCAAACCCAGGATAAGTTTATGTGTGACATTTGATGAGAATGAGGAACTACTCTGTATTTAGAAAACAGCCGTACCATTGCAGTGAACTGTGTTATTCCAAAAATTTTAAAAATATTAAAGAAGCTTAAGTCCTGTTTTTAATCATTGTTAAATAATCTTACAACTGTTTTGCCTGGAATAGAGAATCTGGCCTGTTCCATGGATATCTACCACTGAAATCAGCTACAATGGATGAGCTTACTCCTGTGAGAATTCGAAGGCACTGCTTGCTAAACGGGGGGGAAGAAGATGCACATGCTGTGAGTACTCTGCTTTTCACACCCAGCACCTTTAAATGCATAAATGCATTGACATAGTCTTCATGCAAGAGAGAAAGCTATCTCAGAATAACTTTATTTCAAAACAGACCTGCAACTAGAAACTTATAAAAAAATCCTTTTCTGACGATCTTAGTTTAACATTGCAAAATGATTGTTCCTTTCTGTATTAATTTCAGCAACCTTCTCAGACAAGTTAGAATCAAGGAAATAATGAGGGAAACATCTACTATTTAAGAACACAATGAAATAAATTAAACTGAGATCTTCCCTCAGTTTAGATAACTACCACCAATTTTGCTTATTACCACTTTTCTATCCATTTGTTACCCCTTCCCTCTTTGTGAGTACATGTCTAGAAGAGCCACTGGTTTATACAGATTGTTTATACAGACTGAAGAAAATTGTTTTCCCTGAGTTCCCTGCTCTCTCCATACTGCCATATCCAGTATTTCAGGCACACTTTCAACAGATTTAAGGACCTCTTGTTGGAGAGTTTGACCTTAGTGGATGTTAAATATTTAATAAATGGGTCCAGAAGATGACTGTGTTTTCTTCAAATTGTTGCATTCTTGTTTCTGAGTAAAACTCTCTTCCTCTTCTCTCTTCCTCAGTTTTACTTAGATGCTTTTTACTTTAATTACTGCACTGATGGTAAATGGAAGTGTGGCTGTTTCCTTGTCCCTCTTTTCCAAGTATTCAGAAATAATTTAAGCCATAATCAAAACCCGTAGCTGCAAAACAGAAATAGGAAGCTTCCCTTATCACTTCTTAGCACACAAAATATCATTAGGAAATTAAAGTCAGGCCAAATTTACAGTACTTTCAAATTCAAAATGGATAATCATACTCCTTGACACTTACAGAATATCAATCTATGCAGACAAATTCTGTAACAACCTTATAGTAGCCCTCTTTATGTATTTAAACTTTTCTAAATAATTAAATAAATAAATACAGAAATCAATGGTTAATTCCCATCAATCCTTTGCAATATTTTTTTCACAAAGCAGTGTGCACCTGAGTCCCAGCAATACTGTGGAAATTGATAAAAGCGTGTGAAAGAGGCTTTGCAGCAATAATCAAATGTATCACCTGATATAAAATAGTCTTGTTTTAATTAAACTTTCTGACTAATTCATTAGTCTTTACTTCTTTTTCAATTTCTGGTCATTACTTCTGAATATTTCTTCAGAATGGCCTTTCAATTTTTCTAGTTTAAATAAACATACACCGATTCACTAAAATTTGAACTTTTTGAAAAGGGCTGGATATTTTCCCCATGAAACTTGAGACCACTATATCTAAATATAAGACAGCAAACTTAAGGATCAGTGGAATGGTCTTGGTGAAATTTACTGGGCCACACAGAGAACAGCATGATTTATTCCTTTGGTAGACCAAATGAGCACATAATGTGGACAGGATAATTAATCATTGATGGGAATCATGGCAACATTTCTCTACCTAGATAGCCAAGATGGGTAAAATGATGAGCCTGAGAATATATTTTTCTAACTCTTATCTAATCTCGTGATCATCACATGAAATGTCATGTCACAGGAACATAAAGGAGACCTTCTGTCTTTTGGAAGATACGTGATTTTTGAAGGAGTGCTTCAATTCCCTCTCTCTGACTTATTAAAATATAAAATATAATGGTATAATACTGTGGCTTGAGATGAATATAAAATAAGAATTTCTTGAAACATTTATGCTGCTCATTGAATATTTCAAGGGAAGAACAAAAAAAAATTCAGGGAGCTGTAACATACTTCATAATTAGCACCTCTCACTATCCCAGTGTCAAAAATGTTTGCCTAGATTCTCTGATGGAAGCCAACACGCAGATCGCTTTTTCTACATGCCCTACTTAGTCCCATTGCTGAAGGATGAATTTGGAGAGTCAGAGCTTCTCAGCTGTTGGGCACATGGTGTCCTTGCCTGCACAGGTGAGAACGGTGGATACCACTGGAGAATCCCTCACAGCCTGTCCAGGGAACACAAGGATTGCCACAGGCAGTGACCGTGCTCACTAAGCAGGTAGGAGCCAGCCAGTTGCCAAGTGGTGCACACGGTGTAGCTGTGATCCCACCCTCTCTATGCCTTACACACCTGCCTCAAAGCTACACACTAAAGGCCCTTTCTTTGCTCTGGACTTGAAGGATTAAAGCAAGATTCCTTTCTTAAAGGTAAAGGAGGACTTCATACCTTTATGCCGGGTTTTTCATAGCTCTCATCTGGTAGCCTCGTAACTCAAACCTTGCCAATAAGGAGGAAAGTTAGGTTTCAGTCTCTCTTCAGCATGTTCTCTCCAGTGGAAGAAGCTAAGTTAACAGACAGGATGGAAGGATGATGAGAGAATGGAGAGAATTAGCAAGTGGCAACATAATTCTGCAGCTTGTTTTGATAACGTGGCTTTTAAAGGTGTATGGTCAAATTCTCCTTCAGCTCTTACATTATCAGTAATCATTATTTTTTAGATGAATATTGGAATAAGAAGTTAGCTCAGATCTTCAAACTGACACTGTATTTAGGCTAAATCTGAAATAACTTGATTAGTAATTAATTCAGCAACAGAACAGATGAGAACAGAGGTTGACTTCTGTGACTGTTGGGTCAAGAGTGTGCTTTTGACACACATACTCTGCCTACAGGAAACTTTGTCATGTGAAACTAGAGGCAAAACTAAACATCTGTAATCCCCTTGTTTAGGTGGGGTTATAGAGTTCAGGAGGGCATTTGCCAATTGGGGTGAAGAAGATATAAGCTTTATAGAAGGAAACACATGAGACATTTGAAAATATTCTCTCCCCTGCATTCCATTGTTAGCTCCTGAGCTGTAAGTCAGGCTTTGTAGAAGGACTTAAACATTAGACTTTGTATAAACTGAAAGCTATTCCTACTGGGAAAGATACTAGGCTTAGCTGCTTAACTTCTGGGAGCCCTTTTAGGTTCCTTGTGTATGTCACCTGGAAACACCACCTTCTGTTTTTGTGAATGTTCCCCCTGACTGGGACAAAAATCAGAACTCAGGACATTGCATTCTGGTATTCTGGTGTATGCACACACTCTGCATATATGCACTATATGACAACAATACTTTGAGGGGGAAAAGATCCCTTATTCAATATAAAAAATACTTAGGAAATAAGAGAGCAAAATTAAATGGCAAAGTTTTTCATAAATCCTTTAATTCTCTGAGTCATACCAAAGCTTTAAATTCAATACATTTGAATCTGCTTTTTCAAGGACTAGATGAGGAGCATGAACATCAAATACTCCTGTGTGATCTATTGGGACTTGGGAAAAAGACAGGCATTTAAAGATGGCCATACCTGAAACAGTGCAGTTGAGCAGGCAGAAAGCTGCATCTTTACCCCATAACTGTGTTCCTGGGCTGTGACAGCAGGCAACTGCTACATCTGACCTTTCCCCTGAGGAAAAGGTGTGATGTAAAATTATTTCTCCTTGCTACTACAAAGCTAAAACAGTGCTAGGCCTTTGCCATCCTTCTGAGAAAGCCATAGTTCATCAGCAAGCTATAATCTTTAGTAAATTAGAAAAGAATTCTTTGAAATCTTAAGGTAGTCTAAAATTCCATTACATTGTAATTTCTAATGACTGTAATAATTACTAATTGACCAAGGACTTCTGAGACACAAAAACAATGCTATTTTTAGTCCTCTCCAATTACTATGTCAAAGGACATGCAAAAGCACATAAAAAGTAATTATAAATATTCTTTCTGAATCTGCAATTTTTAAGATACTCCAAAATTACTCCAAAATTTCACTTTTGATTAACCATTTTAGAAAGTTCTTGGTTATTTAAAAATTTATGAAAATCTGTCATGTTAACAATGTTCTTACTTTTGCTACAAAAAAAGGATGGATCAAGACAGAAGACAGTACAACTTTCATTAGAAGTGAGATTGCAAAAGCAAGATTTGCAAACAGTTGAAAATAAACACTGAAGAGTGCAAACAAATATCCTGGCACTTATGGATACAAACTTCAATCCAAGGTTTTCTTTGCCAGCAGCCAGTAAGTGATTACATAATCCTAATAGGACAAACTCAGGCATGAGAAAACTCTGGTGTCAGTACTAACATCCTTTGTGTCTGAGTAGTGCCACAGACACTGAGATAAAACAATTAAACTGTTCTTGTGTCTTTAACCTTTGTCCATTGGTGTGTGATACTGGGAATGGTCAATGCTAAACAAACAGCAGGTATCTCATGCCAGCAAGAGCTGTTCTGCTTAGAGCAGGATTTAGTCTTTAGATTTAAAATGTAAAGCTGTAATAAGGAAATATAAATTTAACCAACCTATTCTGTGCAATCTGTGCATGAACAATTTTATCTTGGCAAGACAAGTAGAACACTTAGGAGACATGAAGCTGCATAACACTGGGCTGGTTTGAACTCCTGTATGGGCAAAACAGCCCAATTGCAAAGCAAGTTCACCTGGACAACTTCAGAAGAAATAGTAAACCCATACAATTATAGGGTATGTGGTAAGATCTACCCTCACTGACTGAAACAAGCTAATGCACAACAATGCAAAAAGGCATGCAATTAGAAAAACTGCTTATTGTAATTGAGTAAAAGTGAACAGAAGAACAATTGGCATAAATGTGAGGACAAATTTGAGAAATCACTTCTGAATATTTCAAAATATTTCTGATACCATATTGAAATTGGAACTGCTGGAATTTTTTGGCTACTCTTTCTTATTTTATTGTTTTTCTTCACATGATGAACATCTTGAGAAAGGTGTTTTATTTGGGAATTATACTGTTTATCTAGCAGGCTTACTGCAGCCCAGGCAGAATGTGGGATAAAATGCTTGGCCATGAACTTGTGAAGGTGAGCTGCACCATGTTCAGCTGGACCTTAGATAAAACACAGCACACAGAGTTTGCTTTTTTAAACAGGGAGGATAAAGCTGAGGGTGCCTGTGCACCTCTGTCTAGCAAACTGATGACCAGCTGCTCACCAAAATGGGAGATGATAGTGGGTACACTCAGTGTAAGGTCCTCTTTTGCCTCAAGACAGTATAAAGAGAAGATGGGAAGATAGTCACACAGATTTCTTAGTTGTGGTGTGCTTTTTTTAACTTTTTGCCAGCAAAGATGCTCTCCAGCTGCTTTGATGCATTTAGCAGTGCCTCTCCCACTTGCTGAGGGAGCCCTGATCTGCCTGCGGGTGGATACTTGCACTCTTCTTGTGTTAACTTGATAAAGCAACCCAGTGGGGAAATTATGAGCTTCAAAACTCATCCAGGTGGAAAAGATAATAAAGCAAAACAAAATCCTTTCTGAAATGTACCTTTTGATATACTGACAGCTTGCACTGAATCTGCTTGCATTGTACCCAGACTGATCTGCCTATCAATATTAGATGTAAAACAGTGATTTGCTATAATTTTCATACTGCAATGAAAACTGCAATTGTCATATTGATGTACCAAACATAAAGGAGACAGACAAGTAGGAAGTGGGTTTCAAACCTTTTGGGCTGCTGCAGTTTTGGAAAAACAGAAGTAGAGCTATTTAAATATTCTGAGAAAGGGAAATATATATAAATTCTTCGCTTCATCTGGAATCCCAGATGAAAGATCCTCCTCCCCCTCTCTCCCTCCCTCCCTCCCCCCCCCCCCCCCCCCGAGATATTTCTATCACTATTGAACAAAATAAATGAGAGTACTGGGTGAATGAGAGCAGTGCTGTGCCTTTCCAGCCGGGGATGAAAAAGCTCTCCACCGCAAGTGCAAGATGTAGAAACTCTTTGTAGTCTGGTATGAGCAGTTCATACAAGGCAGATGTGATAATTATAGAAGCAAATAGCACAATGCTACAACATTAGCGGACAGTTGATTAGCTGACTTGTACTTTTCTTTCTTTTCTGGGGTTTTCTCCTATTATTTTAGACTAGAAAAACGTTCTCTGTTTGCAGCGAGGATGGCTGATTTTTTTATAACACTCCGGCTAGGGCTCTGGGCACAGAAGCAAAAGGGATTCCGGGTAAGTTTCTTTTACAGGCGCGTTAAAAACGCCTAACTGGAGTGCGGCCAGGCCGGCCCCGGGCGCCTCTGGAAGGGGTGGGACAGGCGCATCCCGGCTCCGCACCCGCCCGGGCCGGCCCCGCCCTGTGCCCGGCGATACAAAACGGGCTGTGCGGGCACTTCGCGACCTTTCCGCCTCTAGCCATGGCTCCCGAGCGGCCCCCGCCGGCGTTCGCCGAGGCCGGGCAGCAGAGTGGGCTGCAGGTGTGGCGCATCGAGCGGCTGGAGCTGGTGCCGGTGCCCCCGAGCCGCCACGGCGATTTCTTCGTCGGGGACGCGTACCTGGTGCTGCGCACGGAGCGCCGCGGGGCCAGCGTCGCCTACCGCCTGCACTACTGGCTCGGTAGGAACGGGCGGGAGCCGCGGGCGGGCCGGGGACAGCCCGCAGTGCCCACCCTGCTGCTGAAGGGCTGGCCGGGCTCCAGGGCATCGGGGACAGGGCTTTCCCTGCCCTTCTCCGTAAGGCCGGGGGTGAGAGGCTTCCAAGAGCGGTACTCGAGGCGGAGGCAGAAGTGGGGCTGCCAAGGATCGGGGTGGTGCCAGGCGTTATCCCTTCCGATGCTGAGGGACTAAGTGACGGGACACTGGGGTATGGCAGAAAGGGGAGAGCTTGATCACTTCGTGGTGTTAGCTTGGAAAAGTACAGAAGTGTTAAAGTCAGTTCTTGGCTGCACCCGACAGAGGTTCTGGAGTGAAATCCTGCCTTCACGCTCATGAAGAGTTTTCTTGCCTTTGTCTCCATCTGGATGAAAATGTCCTCTCTTGGCCATCTCCCTGTGGTGTTGTAGCCCTGGTTAGTGTCTGGGTGTGCCTTTTCCAGCTAGATTAATTTTGCTTTCTGATGCTACAGAGATCACATACAAAGACCAAGTATTCTTTAAAGCCTCTAATATCAGTCTGACAGCCTCCTGGGATTGGAACCAGGCTGATGGCTTTTGCCTTCCACCTTGACTAGCCCACTTTACATCAAAATTGAAGCCTGACAGAGGGTTGTGTTTTACGTGACTTCCTCGTCTCCTGGTGGCTTCATGTGACTTCCCTATCTGGCCACAGAGTCATCCTGCCACAAGTGGTTGCTGTTCAGCTGCCTGAAAATTACTACTATTTTCTTGTTTCACCAACGAGTTTGTGTTTTAGGCAATCATCTGAATGAATGCACGTAAAGACGTGTGTATTAACATTAACGTGCTTGAGTTGCTGCAGTTCTCATGTAGTTTTGTATGCATTGAAAAATAGTTGCAGATAAAGCTGGGATTGTTTCTGCATGAATGTTTGAGCGCTGAATTTTGCATCTCTTCGGAGTTTTCCAGCTGGCAAGCAGGGTAGTGTCTGTCTTTGGTAAGAGTATAATCATAAATGGCAGTGTGAATGAATTTTTGGCAGTGACTTTTCTGTCAGCAGTGCTGCTAATTAGTAGCAGGGTTTGGCTGTGTAGACCTTTGTTAATGAAGCTGGAACTTCCCGTGTCTTAGTGAAGGTCTGCTAGACACATCACAGGGATTGATGTAAGGACTGTTTGCAGCTCTTGAGAAGGAAAGGTAGAACAGTGACTGATGCAGCAGTTAAAATCTCATTGCTGGTGACTGAAGAGTTTTAGCTGTACACATTGATGCATATTTTGTGCTGATCTGGTGCTATCTAGATAGTGTAAATGGCTTCAGGTGATTCCGGGCACTCACTGTTGTGGAGCTGGCAAGGTGGCAGCAGGGAGGCTCACTGCTGGCAAATCCCTTCCTGCTTGCAAAATACTTCAGCAAAATCTGAAGCACTGAAGAAAAATCTAAAGCGCTGCTGTGTACCTAATGGCAAGAGGAGACCAGGACTTCAAACAAGGTGTATTGGGAGGGCCAGTCACACTCAGAACCACAGAATCATTTTGGTTTTTTAACTGATTCACACTGCTGTTATCTACACCAAACTTTTTCTTTGTAAGCAAAGACTCTATAACCTGCTGGCCAGGAAGATCACAAATGGGGTCTTTCTGAAGACTTCTCATAAGTGTCTCTGGGTAGCTGCATCAGTCACTATCACTCAAACTTTGGGATGTAAAGAAGGAATTCTTTAGATGGGGAAACACTACAGACTTTGGTCTTAGGTACTTACAAGGGTCTTGCCATTTGGTGACACAGTCCAACTCCTGCTTGTCATTTTGGCAGCCGCATACAGTGGCTGTGAGTGTGAATAGAGTCTGACCAGCAAAAAAGACCCCCAACATCAAACTTTCCTATTACATAGTGGTAAAGGTCCTCCTAATTCCTTGCTCTAGGCACACCCCAGGGTTAAAAGAAGGTCTGGACCATGGGAGGATGGTCTGTGACCTCAGTGTGCTGACAGTCTTCATCTGTGACTGGCATCTTGCAGGTGAAGTGACCCCACAGTTGTTCTGCCATGCTGAAGCTTCCTATGGGAGATCCACTGTTTTACCAAGTATCTCACATACACTGAGATGCTGGTGAGGTTGGATAATTTCTGAGCAAGCTAACCTGGGTGTATCCACATTGTTGGCATGGCCAAGCAATCAGTGTGGATGTGTTTTGCTGCAGCTGTATCCAATTCTAACGTTGCTCAGACATCCTGACTCAGTTGTCTCTACTGGCACTTGAGGGGTGCCTTAGCAGTTGTACTAATCCTAAGGGAGCTGTCTGGACTTGAAACTTCAATCATTAATGGAAACAGCATGCACTGTGCCAGTATGAAACTACTTGCTGTGAGTGAGATTGGCTATACCCCACATAGTATCTTTAATAAAATCACGCATGTTTTCTAACTATTTTTTAACCCTTGTCCCCAGACATGTAGTCATAAGACCTGTCCGTGTGAACCAGGATCTGTTTGGTAAAAACTTGTTCTCTTTCCTTTATGCTCTGGCTTATTTATAGCTCTTTGTGCCATAGACTGCAGGGTATATCTGGTTTTCATACAAGCTTGAGTAACTTATGCTTAGACTGATGCTAACCTGATTTTTTTTTTCAATTGAGTTTCACTGAATATTTTATTGCATAACAGCTATGAGACCAAGTCTGATAGTAGTTCTTATCTCTGACTCAGTTCAAAAACAGTTTTGCTTTAACCCTGAACCCTATTATGTAATTTTAAGTAACAATTTAGAAAAATCTAGTCTTAATGGATATGATTACCCCATTTAGAAAAAAAAAGTACCCCTAAAACCTCCAAAACTTTACCACCAACTCTGAGGTGGTACCTTACGTCTGAGAAAGTGTATGGAACATAGCAAGTTCTATCATGGAGTGATTGGGAACCAAATGGAAGATCTCACCTTTCCTTTTCCTTCTATAGTTACTGAGAAGCCTGCTTTTTTAGACTTGATTCTATTTGTGCTTTTCTTAAAACAATTAAAACTGCTGAGATGTATGGGCACAGATTAAAATCTTTGGCTTAATATACCTGTTTATAGCCTGTTTTCAGCATGTACAGGCATCAGCACACTGGGTCAAGAGGCTGTCTTGCCACAGTCTTGGGAATAGGTCAATCCTTGAGGTACAAAACAAAGTGTGACCTCATGAAACAAATATCTGAGCCCCAAAGCTGCTTTTCTTTCTCCCAGCTGTACTAGGCAAAATATCTTTCTTGCATTATAGTGTCAAAAGGACTGCTTTTGAATTATTTTGATTTTATGGCTTGGTGAGTTGTTCTTAGAATAAATACATGTTTTACCATCCAGACAGTCCTTTAACATGACCTTTCTTTCTTTGAACTTCAGCTAAAAGTCCAAAAATTGTTATGGCTGACACTTGCCATGCTAAACCCAGTTAAATTATTCTTTTGTTCGAAGATTGTAAGAGAAGATGAACTGCAGTATTTTTTACTGTTTTTTCCTTATGAATGCAGTTCTGCAAGTAGTCAAGAAATGGTCTGGAAGATCATGTTATTTGGTGGTGATCAAGGTTATGATTCAGTGCTTTGTTGCCTCATAAACATGGGTTATACAACTTGTTGAAGGCAGTGCCCAATTGTTGCAGAAATAATTTCTCCAACAGAATTCAAAATTACAATAATACTTTATTGACATATTTCCTCTTATTTCAGGGAAAGAATGCACCCAGGATGAAAGCACAGCTGCAGCTATCTTTGCTGTTCAAATGGATGACTATTTAGGAGGAAAGCCTGTGCAGAGTAGAGAAATTCAAGGATATGAGTCTACTGAGTTTGTGGGTTACTTCAAAGGAGGAATTAAATACAAGGTAAAGAGTCTGTCAAAATACATTCTGAATTTGTATGTAACATTTCTTCCTACATAAAAATCAAATATTTTCCTTTGTAAATGGAGATTTAAAAAATATTTTAATAATGCTTTGTGAGTAGATCTGAACTATTCATCTTAAACTGTAGGAGTCCCAGAAAGCAGCAGCTTGTTTGTCAGTGCCACTTCTGATATGTGAAAACCTTTTCCAATTTTTTTTTTCCCCCAAAATAAAGCTGTCCTGAAATTTCATAGTTGTGTGTCTAAGAGAGCTCACAGTAGGGACTCTCCGTGTCTGGGAGGTGTTAAATCTCACAGAGATAATTTCTGTCTTGCAGGCCAAATATTTTTGTTTAAATGCAGAACCTAAGTGGTTAGAAACATGAATAGAGTAGAAAAGACCAGAACTTCACTTGACTCTAAAAATCATGCTTTTGCAATCCTACTGTATTTTTTTTCTGAAGTAGATAAGACAATCTCCCAAATATTTTTGAAAAATTTCAGCTTTTGGAAAGGTGTGGTGTCAGTGTCTTTGTGTCACTTCCAGAAGCTGAACAGCTGAAAAATAACTTTTTTTTTTTTTTTGGCAACACCTGTAGGTTCTTTTTAAAGAATAAAGTAATGTATCTCCTGAAAATATCTCCATAGTAGAAACTTGGGGATCCAAGGCTCGTTCAGCCTTTTTTTTCCCCATTATTAACGTTTGTAACTTCTCTCTGTCTACACAACCAAGCTTTTAACTCTTCATGAGCGAGGTTGGCGGTGACAAACACAAACTTTTACATTTTAATATTTTTTTGTACTTTTAAGAGCCAGTTTCTGTTCCAGCCCAAGGTCTGGATCTCCCAGAGAAGTGGAGATGCAGACATCCAAGCCAGTTTACATGATTATGTTTATATTTACACTCACAGATTGTAAATCGGCAGTTTGCTCTCACTTCCCCTGGTTTGGAACTCCTCGCCAGGTTGACTCTTAAGTTGCAACTATATCTTTCATAAAATTACAGAGCTGCTGTGGAATTATCCATCCATCTACATGTATCCAGGGATTAAAACCACCTGAACCTCTGAAATTCAGGTTTGGAAAACCGCAAAAGGAGCTGCGTATTTCTCTGCTTTTCCATAGTCCTTGACTTTTGTCCTAACAATGGGGTTTGGTATTGCCTCATCCTCTGAAGGAGGCTGGAGAGTGCTGTGAATCCTGTGCTTTCACTTTCTCTGTTTATCTGAAAACCCTTTGAGGGAGGGTGACATCGGCTCCCTTGGCTAAAGGTTCATGCCTGAGTGTTCAGCAGCAGTGGTGTCTGTCTGGTCTGTGGTCAGCACCCTTAAACAGCACATTACTTTGGCTTGCATCTCACTACAATAAACCGTTTATTTCCACTGCCAGCTCCTCATATGTAGCAAAAAAAAGCAACTGCAGAAATCAAGCTGAAATAAATCTGGCTGTTTTGTTTTGTTCAGGCAGGTGGTGTTGCCTCTGGATTTAATCATGTTGTTACTAATGATCTGAGTGCTCAGAGGCTGCTGCATATCAAGGGCAGGAGAGTTGTAAGAGCCACAGAAGTCCCTCTGGCTTGGACCAGCTTCAACAAAGGAGATTGTTTCATTATTGACCTTGGAAATGTAAGTATTTTCTGGAGCAAAACACTGAAAAGTAGCAGCTGCATCCCTTACAAGGTTTGAATCACCCCCTAAAATGCAAAAATGATTTTGTCACTCATGTGAACCAGCAGAAAGAACCTGCTTTAGAAGATTAGTTTTAGTGTCACACCTCTTGAAAGATTTCAGACTGTCCTAAATGTTTCCTGAAGTGTGCACAGATTATCCCTCAAGAAACACTTCTCTTTCCCCTTCAAGGTATTGGGGTTTTTCACTACTGGTGTTTGAACAGCTTAAACAGTTTACTGTAAATCCAGTCTGACTTTGGCACTCTCTACCAGATGAATGGGATCAGTGCTAATGTTAAAGCAGAACACAGATTCAACCATTCTCTTAAGAGCATTTCTTCATGGTCATCAAACTTTGATAGTGACAGTTGACCCTAAAGAAATAGCTGCAAAAGTGATTATAATACTACTTGACTATTTCAAGAGATCACTTGAGAAGCAATCCTGTGCTTCAAGGCTTTCTGCTGAAAGCAAGTAGAGACAGCACAGAAGAATATTGGCACATAAGATAGTTCTGCTTGCTTCAAATGGCTTAAAGTATAGTGCTATCACCTCAGAATACATGTGAAGACTTTCTGATAGTAGGAGTAGCAGCTGGGGTGTCGTCCATGCTAATTAGATGCTAGTTATCAATTTGAAGTTAGTCCCAGCCCTGATATGCTTACGTGTATAAAATGGAAAGCATGTGGAAGGAAATAGTTTATCTGCAGTTGATTTTAACTATAGTGTTTCTCAAGGAAGTGGTCAACTGCTTCAGGATCTCAGAGCTCCCCTGACCTATTGAAAAATGGGCTCTTCTGAATTCATGGTGTGAATTTGGCTTTTTTCTCTGAAAGCGTCCCCTTGCATGGCAGTTAAAGATAATCAATATAGCTACTTGATACCAGTTTGTCTTTGATTTTTATTATGCTTCAGAGTCTTCAGATGGAACACCAAATAGTGTTTTTGGAATATTAATCAATTCCTTTTATGTCAATGTGGTTTAATCATCTGGAATAGTCTAGTGATATATATCAAATGTAATGTCTCTGTGTCATTTTTGCATAGAAGACCCAAATCATCTATTCCCTTCCAGAGTTAACCCATGGGATATGGACAGTTTGGAACTAAACATTGCCAGAAAATGCTGCTTTTGCAATAAGGCTACAATTGGGCTTGAATTTTCTGGAGTTAACCTCCTGTGGACATGCTGTGGGTCTGGGTGTACTCCATGAATTCAGCTTGTTCTGACCCTTATTGTGCTGCAGGTACCCAGATGACCTTGAGTAATCACTCAGGCCATGCTGCAGGCATGACACTGATGAAATGCACTGTGGGTGTATTGCAGCGTTGTGTATAGCTTGGGTCCTATCCCTTTTGTGAAGAGTGGTGTCACTAAGCAATTTAAATGTAATATGGCTTTAGAGTCTTTACCTGATACTTTACCTGAATGTACTTTGGGAGCCTTTTAGTTTTTTTGGTGTAACACCACCAGTTTCTGATTCACCGTTTGACAAGATAGAGGTCAAGCAGCAATGCAACACTCTGCCTTTGCAGGAAGAAAGATTAGATGTGAACAATATCTAGTTTTTTCAATGGGAAATGTCAGTCAAATCACATGACTAAAACAGTTCTTGGTCATGTCAGTTGTGTAAGAGAGATGGGTTTTTCTGGATGTTCTGACAAGTTAAGGAAAAAATTGTTTCAGCATCTAGATATTCATAGTCATGGGTTATTGCATGAACCAGACCATGCTTGTGGGAGATGAAAATGTATGACAGAGTTCAGGATGAAGGTACACAAGTGGAGTACCTCTTAATAAAGGGGAGTGATAGAAAATAAAATGTCACAGGAGAAACTGTGCTCGAGTTTTATAAGAACTACATTTCAGGCTGAAATAACTGCACTTCAGATTGAAATTTTCCATGACTAGAGGCCCCATTGTAAATGGGCAAGGCTTTATGAGTCCTTACAGGAGCTCTTAATTGAATTTAAGTTTCCTTTGAAAAAATTGAAGTATTTTGGATAAAGCAGATTCCTTTACTTAACAATTGAAATAAAATTAATCTTAAATAGGGTTGCTTTTGAGTCTTGATATTTATTGCAGACCACTGCAGACTCATTGTCTAAGAATAATGGGCAGTAATTGCATAAAATAATGAGCTTTTGGTCAGTGCTTTTAATATCAGATAATTGTAGTGTGCCAAATAAGATGAATTTCCAAGATTTACTTTCCCCTTAGTCTCCTAGCTAACCAGAAGGATGGTCTCTATGGCACTGAAAATTGCTTGTGCTGTCCATTTCCTGTTATATTTTATCAAACCACTTATCTATTGTAACAAAAAATCATTTCAGTTTTCCTGTTGAGCTCAATTACTGCAGTATTTTAAACTCATGGTTTGAACAGATAATGGGAAATTATGAAAGATAATAATGAATAGGAATAAAATTTTTACTTATCATTAGGATTTCCTTTACAGGGATAATGCTTGGATAATGCTTTAAGCAAAAAGTGCATGTGGGCCTTCAAGCTAGGTTCACATATTTACATTTCAAGTTCATATTTACAGTTAGGGTTCTGATGTTTATCTCATACCTAGATCATAGAATAGTTTTGATAGGAAGGGACCTTTATAGGTCATCTTGATCAACTCCCCCTGCAATGAGCAGGAACATCTTCAACAAGCTGAGGTTGCTTTGAGCCCTGTTCAGCCTGACCTTGAATGAATGTTATTCTATCTTGATCCAGCCTTCTAAGTTATTGGAGTCAAACCTGGGCTGGAAATAACATGAAAAAATAGTGATTTAGCTGCCTGTCTCCTGATCTCTCTCTTAAAAGTGGTTGGGATCCCATGGGGCCATGTACCATGTGCACAACCCACACAGCACCTTGGCTGATTTGTTACTAAACCACATTTACAGCGCTTTAAATACCCTGCCCAGGTCTCATCTTGCCTCCTTTGAACTCTTTTGGCTGGAAGATAAAATAGCTGCAGAAGGCAGAGAAAGCACTGTCTGTGCTATGAGGGGAGTCACTATCTGTGGGAAATGTGTGAAGACCTTTTAGTCAAGCAGTATTCTGTAACACCATGAGCTGAGAGCTGTGACTGTACTGATCTTCCCAGGAGAGTGCTGAGATGCCAGACCCTGATTTAGGTTGGGATGTTTGTTCTACATGGGATTTCCATGACACCTCTGATGGACCTGGGAATCTCTCTGTAAGGGAGCCTTTGGGCAGGCAAGACAAGTGCAGGGCAGTTGCTGAGAAGGCCTGGAGTGGAGCACACCTTACTTTGCCAGGTGCTGCTTAGTGAATCATGTCCAGGCAAAGCTCTGCTCAGGGCTTCTCAGGAGCTGTTATTTTCTGCTGCACAATCACAGAATATGCCAAGTTGGAAGAGACCTGCAAGGATCATAAAGTCAAACTCTTTGCCCCACACAGGACAGCACCAAGAGTCATTATGTGCCTGGGAGCATTGTCAAAATTCCTCTTGAACTCTGTCAGGCTTGCTGCTGTGACCATGTCCCTGAGGAGCCCATTCCAGTGTCCAAGCACCTTCTGGATGAAGAACCTTTTTCTAATATCCAACCTAAACTCCTCTGGTACAACTTCAGCCCATTCCCTTGGGTCCTGTCACTGGGCACCGCACAGAAGAGATCAGTGTCTGTCCCTCCTATGCCCCTCACAAAGAAGTTGTAACTGCAGTGAGGTCTCCCCTCAGTCTCCTCTTCTCCAGGCTGAACAGAGAAGTGACCTCAGCTGATCCTCACACAGCTTCCCCTCAAGGCCCTTCCAAATCCTGTTCTGAACTATTGCTGGTATCCCACCTGAGAGGCAGGATGGGTTTGACAGTTCTTGGTGGCAGCTCCCTCTGTTTCACCCCATCCTCCAGCTTCCTCCCCTTAGACACAATCCTTTTTTTTCCATCATCACCAAGACAATTCTCAAAACAGCAAGGAGCAGGAGGACATGGAAAATGATCACAGAAGGCAAGGGAAAAGATGAATCACTGTGTCATTTAGTGAATAACATACATACAGTTTTTGAGGCTAGTTTAGTATTTATCTAGATGCCTATGTAAATATACTGTATGTGTGTATATTTCTGATAAGATGTGCTAAAGACTTTCATATCTTTTGTCAATTTTCCTGGTTTAAAATGGGAAGGAAACTTGTCAGTATTGTGAAATTAACCCTGTGTACATTGTTGTATGCTGGTTATTTTCGAAATTGGAATATTGAGGTGTGTCAATAATTTGGGTAGTTATTGAAACATGGAGCAGAAATAATGGGAATAACAATGAAATAAAACAATACTAATCAATCAGTTGATTTTATTGAATTCTTCTCAACTCAGTTTGGGAAGCCCTGCTGTATGAAATGTAAGACTCAACTCTGTCTGATTAATCTCTTGATGGGAGAAAGCAGCAGTGCCATGAGATAGGTGACTTCAAAGGACGGACAGAGAGCTGAGCACTGCTCAGCCTTCTCAAAGAAATTAGGAGTCAGTTGTTAAATAAGGGAGTGAAGGGCGATGTGTGATAACAACCACTGAGGTTTGAGCTTGGGCCTGATTGCAGCTGACAAGTTTTGTCAGTACAATAAAAGCTCTGCAGGCAGAACATCCCCGTTCTCCCAAAGGAAGAGTGCAGATGGGTGAGGTGATAACTATAGCTCAAGCTATAGCCATCATGCTAAATGAAGAGTGAAGGTAAACTGTACTCAGTTGTCCATTCTTCCTATCCTATAGTGGTGCTTATAAACTGATCTATAAATAGCCAAAAGGTTGCTGTTTTGAAATGTAAGAGCCTACAATATTCTTAGAAACAACTTGTGCTATCTGGCAATCAATGTATGTATTTCTCAAGGGCTTCATGAATCCAGATGAAAATTATGAAGTTAGAACTCAAAAGTGTGAGACTAAACAGAGTTGTCATCATGTTTCTGTCAGTATGTTCCTACTAGAACACCTGTTGTAATAAGCATGTCAGAAGAAACATTGCTGCCTTGCAACAAAGACACTAGAAGAAATATATCAGGCAAAGAGTCTGGCTTTTTATGACAGCTGCTTTTCATAACAACTGTTAACTTGGTATAGATTAAAGTATGTTTACAAAAAGAAAAATAGCTTCTGCTTTTTAAAGAACAAGAGAACAGATACTTGCTTTATCATTATGACCATGGGGTATGATTCAGCATCACATTGCAACCTTAGCACAATTTATCTGGGTGACTTCTGTAATTTTCTTCCCTCATTATTTCTTTTAGGTGTCTTTGCTTCTCTTCCATTGGATAAAGCAGTTATCCCAACAGGCATATTAATTGCTTTAATAAAGTCACTGTTAAGGTATAAACAGTGCTGGAGGAGCAGATTCTTTTATTTTGCAGTCCATCACCATACATTTCTAGTTGCTTTCCCTGGCTCTAACAACTGACTCACATCATGTTTCCATTCACATGTTTCTCCTACAACTAACCTCTTCCCCAGTTTCCCCCAGCTGAGAGTTAAACTATTGCTCATGCTGCAGCAGGGAGCTGCCAAACGAGTAGCTGAGCTTGAAGAATTAAAGTGCTTTGGTTCTTTATTAACTCTATAGACTTATTAACAATATTAAAATGTTTTTGTGTCTATACAACGTGTATCTCGGTAAGCAAGCATCTTAATTTTTCTGTAATTCTGTGAACCAATTAATCCAGCAGTGTAAATGCCAGCATTCCGGAAGTTGCTGTAGTCTCAAAGTCATAAGATGGAGGAAAAAAATTAAGTCCTTCTGCTCCCCCCTTCAGTTAAAGTATTCAGAGTATGGATTTTTATTCATACTCTGTGGGCTGGAAAGTTTCCCCTCTCCCCCACTTTTACACAGGAAAGTAGCTGAACCAGAGATCACTGTTTAGGCTTCAAGTGAACAGGATACACATGTATCCACAAGGATTCAGTTGAGTTAGTTTTCTTCCTGATGTTGTAGGAATTCCAGATGTTTTGCTGCTTGAGCTGCTGTTGTTTAGAATTAAGATTATCCTTATACTGACCCCTTAATCGACTGTGGTATAGCAAGAGCTGTTCCTGGTGTATACTAGCAAAACAGGTGTGAGAGGAAAAATGAAAGTACTGTGTGCATAACTGCTATATCTGACTTATTTTTAGTCTGAAAATTTGTTCCATTTGAGTCAAATGGGAGGCTCCAAAGACTGGTTACAAAGACACTATTCTAGTTTTCCTAGGACCAGGCTCATGGTGGCCTCAGAGGTATTCTGGCTGAATGAATTTGGAATTTGTTTTGGATTATCAAAACTCCACAACTTTCAATGGTTTACTGTGTTACAGTTCAACAAAGTTAGATTTTTATGAATATGTGAAATGAGAGAGTTTTTTTTCCTGCCTGTATCAAGAATTCAACAGTCAAGAAAGGAGAAAAAGTGAATAATTTAAGGAGAAAAATATCTTCAGAAGTCTATATTAATCTGGTTGAATTCAAACATTCTTCTTAATACATACTGTCAGTTCCTTTAAAAACCCTGGATGTCAATGAACTGACAAAAACTGCTTCATTCCAGTTACTTTTGTTTGGTTATTTTCCCCACCATGTGGATTTTTTCTTGATTTAGCACTTTTCTGTACTTAAAAAACAACCCAAAACCATAAAAACTCCATACTCTTGGTTTAGGACTCTCTATTTCCAAAAACTTGGTATTTGAAATATAAATACCAATGTGATATGCCAGTGTTTTACAAATACTTAGAATTAAAGGCATTAGAAGTATTTCTGTTGTTTGCAGTTCATATATAAATGTTTTCCCAAATTAATTTCTATTTTGTATTGGTATCTCTTCTTTAAACATACTAAGTTTAATTACAGGACTAGACTTTTAAGGAGCTAAAAGGAGCTCGTGCCTTATCCAGAGCAGCGGTTCACTAGTGACCATGAAGAGTCTCAGCTGAGTGCCTGCCCATTATTTCGATAGTAGCATGATAAGATACGTATAAAGCTTTGCCAATATCCATGTATGTTCCATCTGCCTCTAGCATTGCTGGGCTTTTTTTCCTGCTGCCTTCAGGAGGTGAGTACTAGGAGTTCTGGCTCTTTTGGGGACTCCTACATCACAGTTCTTCTCCTCCTGACCCACCTGTCCTTACAAGCCTTTCTTCTTCCTGCCGTGAAACCACCACAGTGGCCTTCTGGGATGTGCTTTTTTGCCCAGGCTCTCATCTGCTTCCAAACAGCAGCTTCTAAACTGAAGGAAAGAGAGGAATTAAGGCAACTATAACTTTGCAAATATTATTTTCTTGCTTTCAGCCCTTTAGTCTGAGTTGTGGGGGTAAAGAGAATGTAGTATGGTGTTTCACAGGAGTGAGCAGATATAGCTGAGAAGTTTTCTGGTGTTGAGTCCCTCTGCATTAGAGCTGTACCTCTGCTGCACCAAATGTTGTGGTTTAGAGGAATGAAAGACAGCATCCTGACTGACAGACATTGAGTTAGCATAAGGTGCATCATGGCAACATGAAAAGGTCCACAGTACAGATTTTAGCTGTCTCTCAGCTAAGAGTGATATTTTTTTTTTAAATTGAGGTGAGATTCTGAGAGCGTGTTCTGAGGTATATGTGGACAAAGGTGGATAGGTTTAAGGTGTATCAAGGCCTCCAAACAAAGAATAGAGGCATACTAGCTTGTGATGCTTGGGTTAAATTCTTTCCTTAATTTAAGTTTAAAGTTTATTTCAATATTTAAAGGTTAATGAGACTTAAACGTTTCACTTTTATTTTCTACCTAACTGGAAGTTTCACCACACACTTGTTCAAGTTAAGAGTTTTGAAACCTATTTAATTTGTTTCATTTTTTAATATCTCTTCATGTAAGAGAACAGAAATCAGCAATTACAGTAGAGGCATGGAAATTAATAGATATTTCAACAGCTGTATAGGTTGAAACACTTGCATGTTTAGGGCATGTTTAACTAGAGAAAAACAACTTCATGGATTTAAGCTTCTTGGCTTTTCCTGTCATTGTCCTGGCTAAGATCCACAGAAATGACCACAAAAGATCCAGAAAAGAGGGTATATTTTCATTTGCCTCCAGGCTAAGGAGGCTGCCAGCTGAATACAGAGGTGGCTATGTGTTGGAAGGGAAAAAATTGGTTTTTATGTCACTTCTGAAATAAGTGAGTTTTTAGTTTGTTTTTCCTTCTCTTACTCTGCGTGCCATTTGGGGCTGGAGCAGGAAGCAGGAGGTGTACTTTCACAGTCCCCCTCCATACAGGGAAAAGTGCCAAGGTGCTCTTGCTCAGGGTTACACATGAGCCATGCATAATCATCCTGATGCACAGCTCCTGTACAGAAGCTAAAGGTTGGGTCATTTTTAATGTGCTGTAGAAATCGCATGTGACTTGCACAAGGTCACTCTCCAGGCCAGAAGCTATTATCAGGAGTAAGAGCAGCGAACTCTGACACTCTATGAGTGGAAGACCAAACTGTGTCCCCAAAATTTGCAGTTGAGGGGAGAGCTCCTTCTGACCACATTGTGTATGGCAGGGACCCAGCTTGCCTTCCCAGCCTCACTCAGGAACTCTAGAGTGGTCATTGTTATTCATTATAACACATTATAATGTTATTCATGATAACGTTTTCTCGCCCTCAGCTGTTAGTTGTCCCACTGTGATCTGTTAACTATATTGACATCAACAGACATTAATAAAGGGGATCTCTCTTAGAATTCTGTTTAAGAGATTTTTAAAAATAAATACTGCTGGTGTAAACTTCTGAAAATAAACTGGGCTTGGCACAGGAATTACTGATGAATGAAGCTCTTTTATTTTGAGGGGAGTGAACACTTGAAGTCTGTTTTCATTTTAATGGAAACATTTTTTGTCAACATGCCAATTCCAAATAAAGTTAGCAAAACAAACCTAAAAATAGTGAAGGTGTAGTACAGCTAGGAAATTGTGAAAGTAGTGAGTGAGCTAAAGCTAAATATCATATTTTGCCCATAGTTGAGAACTTGATATCTCTAAAAAAATAAATACATGAATAATAAAATACAACCCAAAAGCTCAGTGACTTTTCTGGATATGGTTAGATAAATTGACTGTATTTCAAGTAAATCCAGATCTAAATATTAGCCTTCTCAAGAAGTAGCTTTAACTTCTAAAACTTTTTCTGGTTTTAATTGTTGAAAAACTGAGTCTGCCTAGAAGTTGAAATGGGTAAGTTAAATCAGGAAGGCAAACTTCAGCTTCTCTACTGTGAGACCTCAAAATTAGATACATTAAAAATGAGATTATTTTAGTTCAGAAGAGAAAATTAATAAAATCTAAGTTCCTGGAAGCTTCTAGCATTGAATGCTTAAGATATTTTAGTGATCTTAGTAAATACATTACAATATTATATACTTTGGGACACTTTCATGACTTGAGGCTGCTCACATCCTTCTATTTGATTATACAGTACATGAAGTTTAGCTTTCAGGCTTTTAGTAAAGAATAGTGTCTTTACTCTCTAGTGCTAAAATAAGCAGATTCTTATTTCTCTAACTTTTAAAATCAGTATTTTTCAAATAACCATTTAAGATGGAGCTTGTGAATCTCCAGATCAAGAATGTTTTCAGACACTACTTGTTGATTCAAGTGATGGCTTATGCAGTAGAAGAAAACCTGGCACATGGACCCCATAAGGAGAATAATGAAACCTGCAAATTTAAAAATCTGAAATCCATTACTGTGGGTTTTTAGAGGTCCTTCTTCTTCAAGCTCATTTGAAGCCTGTGGACTGTAGGAGAGCTCAGTTTAGTTACTTGCTGACTGAAGGCAGATAGGGAGAATAAAGTGTGAATGTGGAGTAACTCGGGTGCAGTGGGGCCTTTAGGAGATGCTAAGAAAAGAAAAAGTGAATTTATTGTACAAGAAGGAAAGGTCTTTGTAATTCACAGTGGCAAGTCTCACAATATCCTTTGTGGTCAGTTCAGCAAAAATATTCATTTTGTAGATGCAATTACTTGTTTGAGGTTCCATTTCCAGTTACCAAAAAACCAAGAGAAGGCCAATGGGTACAACTGAAGCTGCACGTCTAACCTTTCACATGAGCAATCTCTACCAACTGCCACATCAACACTGAGATAAGGCAATATCTGTCTTACCTCTTTCTCTAGTTCTATGACTTCTTCTTTATTGTTTCCACAGACTGTGGGAAATAAAGAATTCCTGTTTATTGCTGTGGTATCTCTAGTGACTCCTGTTTTCTCATGTAATTGCAAATAAGCTCAATTAATAGGATGTAGTCCAAGATGAGATTGATGCTGTGAAGTCTGTGTTGTGGAAAGTCTCCATGAATTTGGTAGAAAAGGGCTGAAACAGTGCCTTGCAATAACAAATGTACTAAAAAAGTCTGCTCATATTGGAACATTTTACTTTCTACTCATTCAGTTCTTCTGAAAATTATTTCCCAAAGTATGAACAAATATTTTGTTTTCCTGGGGAAATGTAGAAAGTTGGGTGTAAGATAAGGTTCAGACCTGACACCAGCTACGTCTCCAGATGCTGGATACTTGGTAAACTGACAGTACTTAAACCAGAACTTAGAAGCAATTTTTTTATTTAAGCCTACAGCCAACTTGTTAAAGGCAAGCTGAAAACCTCACAGCTTTTATTGCATAACATCTGCAAGTTGGAAGGGATACAGTTCTGTGAATCTGCAGTGTAATCCTGACGAAGCTTAGAACTTTGTCTTTGCAGAGATGCTTTTGAAGGGGGGAACAGTGAGATCACTGAGATCTCACTGTGCGGGTTTTTTGTGTCCAAACTGGTGAAAAGTAACTGTTAGAAGTTACTAGTGCTGTTTGCATGCAGATGCCATCAATGTTAGCTGTTTCCTAAAGATTTGCATCTGCTACTACTGAGAAACTGCTTCATCCCTCAAACCACCCTTGCAAGTAATGTTAAAGTCATTTAACATTGTGGTTAGCAGAAATAACTTGATTTTCTTTTTTTTATGAAACAGATTTTCATCTCAAATATAAGTTTTATACAGTTGTATATACAACATAAGACTAAGCCCAAGTAATTTGTTCCATGAGGCCTCTGATTAAAATTTGCATTGCAGATGAACACAAACCAGTTGAACCTTTTTAAAGCTGAAAATGACTGTGTACCTTTATTGCTGTACTATTTGAGCTATTTGACAGAATCATGTGAAGAATCAAATTACCTTCTTGGTAATTCTTGGACAAGGTGGGGGGAGCAACCGTCCAAGATCAATAATTTTCTTGGACTGGCTCCTTGCCAGCCCAGCCTCTAGCATCCCTGCAGCCTTTTTTTAGTAATTTTCATCAAGAATGAAATCTAAATTCTTTATTCTGAAATGCTTCAAGTTCTGGATGAGTAATGGGAATTGCCATAACTGTGGGTCCTTGGTCTGTGTGGCTGAATCAGGTGACCTGTCTTAGGCTGGTTCTGGTGCCTCCCTTTCCTGAGAGGTGCCCTAGGAAGATGCTGCATTCTGCAAAAGGTTGGCAAATAAAAACTAGATTGAAAGATCTAACTGTACTTTAGTAACACATACAATCAGGATCTTCCTTGAGATTTTGAAATTAATTTGTTTCTTGACACAGGTGAGTACCAGCACAGCTGAAGTACTATAGAAGAGGAGCTGACATATATAAAATTTGCAGTAGCAAATGTAGGAGTGTCTGGTTTTTTAATTAGCTGAAGCTCTGTATGTAATTTGGATAAAACTCAGTCAACCCAAAACTCTGGCTGTTCTGAGCTCAATTGATCTCCTAAGATGTGGAAGCAAAATTGTATTATGTAAATATCTTGCATATTACAGCATCACAGTATGAAATAGGTTGGAAAATACCTCTGAGGTCATCAAGTCCAATCTTCTACTGAACACCACCTTGTCAGCCAGACCTGAGTGCCATATCCAGTCTTTCCTTAAACATCTCCAGGGATGTGACTCCACCACCTTCCTGGGCAGTCCATTTCAATGTTTAATTCACCCTTTCCATGAAGCAATATCTCCTGATATCCAACCTAAATCTCTCCCGGTGCAGTTTGAGACTGTGTCATAGATACTGTAAATATCTACATGATTGAGCAACTTTCTCTAGAAAGTACTTCTGATGTTCTGGTGGTTTAGATCCAGTAGGATAATTATTAATAAAATTAATTTCATGAGTTTGCTGTGTTGAATCATACTGCTAATGTGTGTGCATTTTCATTATTTCAGGAAATCTATCAGTGGTGTGGCTCATCATGCAATAAATACGAGCGGCTGAAGGCTACACAGGTTGCTGTTGGCATTCGGGACAATGAACGAAATGGAAGGTCTAAACTAATTGCTGTGGAAGAAGGGGGTGAGCCAGACCGGCTCATAGAGGTACTGTAATGTGCAAACTTGTTGCTGACAGCTGTCAATAAAAAGTTTTTTCACCTCAGGAACTGAATCAGAGTGGGCTGATGCTAGGAAGACAGAGTAGGCCAGTTTATACCTTTTCCTTCCTTATCCAAGCAGTGTTAATTGGGCATTACAATCTAAGATAATTAATCATCTGAGAATACTTTTTCAATTACAAATGTTTGCTGTATTGAGTTAGCTGTACAGTGACTGAATTAACAGCATGGCTCACACCGAAGCACACTATCAGCTCTGTGTGAGGAAGGAACATCTGTCTGGGACAGCACCAAACAAGGAAAGACACAGAATTACTGTGTGTAGAAGGTAAAAGAATGTAGCAAATTGCATACTGATGCAGGGGCTAAGCACACTGCTTTGCATGGTTCTGCTTCTATTTCAAGATCATATGCACCTAGCCTCTAGTAACCCCAGAGAGCCCCTTCCTCATATGTTTAGAAAGTTTAACCGTTTACTTAAAATCCCCAGATTTTAGATGTCATAGCTAAACTGATCAAAATAGAGTGAAAAAAATTTCCCAATTTATGGATTTTTCAGATCTCTAAAACCTAACAAACACTCGGGTTGTTGCAGGCTGCACACTAATAAAAGCATTTGTACTGTGTCCTAAATTAAGCTTCTTTCATTCATTCTCCAAAAAGAAGGAAGAAGGAAGCAGGATCACAAAGCAGTCCTTCAATAAAATGGAATATGTACAACTAGGATATTGAACTCTAGATTAAGTTCAGGAAGTAAAGCTAATGGTGCATGCAGGAGTGCAATTATTTTTTGTGGTGCTTTCATTCAGAGTGGTCACAGCTAGTTACTGCCTGAGCAGAAAAACAGGTGCTGAGCCACCAGCCCATGGCCATGCTGGCTGTGGGGACCCCTTTGGGGGGACTGTCCATATGCTTGCAAAGACCTTTGTTCCTGTAGGTGTGAGTACAGACATGGCTGTGTTCAGAACTAGGGAAGGTGGCACCCAGTGTACTGGAGATTTTTGAAGAGGGAAAAAACCCAAGCAAACAATCCTCTCTCTGGCTTTTTACTTCCTTGTACAGACTTTCCACACTAGCTCTGATGCGGCACATATTTTACACGTATAACTCTTTCTAAAAGAGCACAGCTTGACAATCAGAGAACAACCTCCTGCTCCTGATTTGAATCACAGCATTGGATTGCATGCTGCTGCTGCTGTGGCCAGGTGGCACTGGGACCCTGCCCTTGGCCACAGCGGCTGCTGCCAAGCCCATCCTGGGGTTACCACTGGAGGCTTTGAACAGAGCTTCTGATACACTCATGTGTGCCTTGAGAGCACTGATCAGAACAGCTGCCTTTGCTCCTCTTATCTGGCTACAGTGCAAATACAAATTGGACTTACATGCTACCCCAGTGAGGACACAGGTCAGCTATGGGCTGCCTCCCTGCCATCCCCCTCCATAGGCTCTGGGGGAAAAGGATATGCTGCCCTTGCCCCTGCGTCTCTTTGGCAGACTTCAATTTACGTGCAGCCGTTGTTTTGTAGCAACCTTGGCACATGATTAAAGCAGGAAAACACCAAGGCTGCATTTTGATCCTGTAGTGAATTGTTGTTGTATCAGGGAATAATTTTTTTCTTCACTTGCACAGCAGTGTATGAAGAAATTTCTGCTTTTTTTTTTAGGATTCTGAATATAGAGGGAACAGAAATGGTAGTTCAATGCAATTAGATTAATTGCTTTTATTACTGCTACTGTGATGAGCCCAGTTTGAGTGAGTGTGTCTGCACTCAGAGTTTATCTTCTAGTCTGCATCGTGCTAGCCTTGCTTTTTTAAGTGCTGCTTACATAACAGGGTCTGCAGCTCAGCTGTGGCTGTCCCAGTCCACTCTGAAATGTGCTACTAATAAGTCAGGAGGGTAGTTAAACTCACAGACATATAAAAGTTATTAATCCTTATTCCTGCTCAAATTGTATCCCCTCCTGGTACTCTTGGTTTGGATTTCTCCTTGCTTCCACAAAATTGTCTCTTAACTTGCTGTTACAATCTCCCAGGCTAATTGCTGTTGAGCTAACATTGTGTTTGTTTCTTCCCTCCACATCAGGAAGGGTGGATTTTTGGCATCTCCAGCTTTCTTAGAAAATGGTTGATTTATTTTGTAGGGAAAATAATTACATACTGTAAATATTCTTTTTGTCATCCAGTATTCCACTGAAATCAGAAAGAGATTTCCTAAAATTATTCTCCTCTGAGAAATGTCAGGAATTATTCCCATTCCTGTGAGCTACAAATCTGCTTCCGTATCAGTGGCCAAACTTGCTCATGCAGTGCCAGTAGAAGCTTCAGGCAGGGGCTGACATACCCACCCTGAGTACCAGCAGGAGGAGCCAATACTGATCTTATTCCTGCTCCATAAGCACATAGGGAGTTGTGACTCCCTACCAGAAAAGCAAGACTCCTGTGCCTGCACCCCACCACGGAGGCAGGACACAGGCTGGCTGAGCTAACCCTGCCACACTTCTGTCCTGCTGTAGGAGTAGCAGAGGCCGCAGTGCTGTGATGAGGTGGTGTTTCCCAGCCAGTCCACTGTCCTGCTGGGAGCTGTGGTGGTGTGTGTGAGGTGAACTTGTCCGATAAGGGCTGTTACCTGCTCCCAGCTACCATTTTTAGCAATGGGAACAGGCTGCACTGCTTGAGTTTGCCCATGGGAGAGAACTGTCTGGAGCTGCTGTAGGACAGGATGAATTGCTGTGGCAGACCAGCAAGATACAGCTTGCTCGCCCTGCGAAGGGAGAATTGCTAGAAGCTGGGTATGTGGGTAGTTTTGACAGCAGCAAGCCCTTTTTCATCTGCCACCACAGGTCACTTGGGAACACACAGTGACCATCCTGTGCTTGCACTCTGGAAATGCAGTGTGTCTGGAAAGCTCAGACTTGCAGAAGTTCTCATAAGATGCTTCAGGGATCACTAGAACTCTGATATGAATACAAGGCAGAAGCTTTCTGTGCAAGCATATCAAAGATATTTGATGTTCTTCACCTCCATGTTTGCACTTCAGGTGAGGCAGTGACTGGCAGATTTAAAGAAGCAGTGCTGTATAGGGTTGCTACCTTGGAAAATTAAAAGAGACCACCTTGGACAAATTGCTGCTGTTGTTGTGACTTGGTCACCAGTCTCAACAGAACATTAAAAAAATGACCAGATGCCAAATCTGCTCTCATTTTTGTATGTAAACACCTGAATAGTTGCCTATTCTGCTGAATCTTACATTTGAACATTCAAATTGTGTTACAGGAATTTTTTGACTTTCATGGGTCCAATCCCAAAACAGATCTTAGCAATGCTTGACTCAGTTTGGTAGCTGCAGAGTGACCGTGTTAGGATTAGAGCTACCTCCATCTTTTTTCTTTCTTTTTTTTTTTTTTCCCAAGGAAGATTAAATATATTATTTCAAAGATAACCTAAGACCAAAATCTTCTAGCATCTGTTGCTAGCCCTATCTGCCCCCTTGGGCTCACTGTGCTGGCACTAATACTCCTCCTTTGCACTGCTTGCGGTGGTAAGCACAGATCTCACAGCACTGCTTTTAGTTGCCAGAGGGATCACTGATAGGCAGGTATGTTCAGGACAGGCAATTTTCTTGCTCTAGTTTGAATCTCTGCTCTAATTTTCAAGAGAGAACAAAATTGGAGAAGCTATATTTTAAAAAGGATCTCCCATAATCTCGTTATTTAATATTGTGGAGTAATGGCAAACAAGGAGAAACAAGGAACCAGAAATTACTGTATTTGTGAAGATTTCTTGTCAGCCAGCAAGGTGAAGGTGCTTGCAGTAAAGCAGGAAGCATAGAAGCATTCAGTTCTGAGTCACTCAAGGGAAGGATGCAAAACATCCAATCCTCCATTCATTGTGCAGCAATCCCTTGATCTGATATCATAACTCTAGAGATGAAGTAGAGGGGAGGAGAAAGTCTATTTGTTTCCCTCTGTTATGTAATTTGAAATATTAGACACCCTAAAATATGTTTATGTTGATAGTACTTCCTGTCTAAATAGACTCGTCTCCCTGTGACAGATTTCAAGTATGTTGGGCAGCTGTGTCAGTCTGTAGGGTATAAGAGATAATGAAAAAGACTGAGTTTTACCTAAACTAAGTGTTAAGCCTGCATCTGCCCCCTCTACTTAATCATGTCGTGTTCAGCTAACACTTTTCAAGATGCTTGTTTTCTCTGAGCCTGTGTGATTCATAGAATTGCTTTATTGTTCCCTTACAAATTGCTCCCTTAAAACTGCAGCTCTTGGTACTACATGATTGCTGCGGGTTATACTGCTGAGACTTGTTGTTTTGTAAAGGTTTTTGATTTTCATGGTTTAAAACAATGAAACCTGAGAAATGTGACAGGTCCAAAATCACAAGAAAATGTATAATCTTGTTAGTATGCATCTTTGGAATCACCCCTCAGCCTTTAAACATTCCTTCGTCACTTTTATTTGCTCAGCATTTGCAGTTGTCATGTGCCTGGTTTTGTGAGCATTCTAGAGCCCTTACAACAGGTGGGTCCCAACTTCTCATAAAATATGTAGGTAAAGATTCAGCTGGTGTAAATACGGAGCAACAGGGGGAACCTCTTCCTCCTTGCTGATAAAGCTGCCTTTCTCCTCCCTGCTTTTTCTCTAAAGTCCATAAGCAATGCTTAATCATGAGAATTCCTGAATGTCACTGAATTCAGTGAGGATTGTTTTTGCCTGTGCTGTGAATAAATACTACGTGTGAATGGTGTGATCATATTACAGCCAGTCACACCTTTCTACCTTTGTAGCTGGAAAGGGACTGGCAGCACTATGCAATGCTAACTCAGCCCTGTGGATAAAATCCCAAGAGCACAGACAATGGATTCCATTGCAAATGCAAGTTACATAGGCTCTAGAGACCCAAATAATGCAAACATGTTGGAAACACGAAGCTCCAGTAATCCTTAAATTAATTGGATAGATGTCTGCCCATATGGATAAGACAGCAGGATCACTCCTTCCTTTTTTATTAAATTCAAACCCTTTAAAATTATTTTTTTACAAACCAACGATAATTTCCAAGGACAATGTGGAGCACAGTGAGGTAGCTGGGAAAACGTGAGGCTTGCTGTTACATGTAAGTGGGTGTGAGAGGGCAAGGACAGGTTGCTCTGAAGGAGCTGTGCAGGTTCCTGCAGTCCCTGGCTCTGTCACACGGATCATTACACCAGGCTGGAAGAGCAGCACGTTCCCCACTGGTGAAGGTACCGGTTTGGTACCTGCTCCTTTCCCAGAGCCAGCAAGAGCAGGGTCTGTCATCACAACTCTGCAAAAGCAAAAACTGCTCTTGCTACTCTCAACATTTACATTTCTTTTTCCCTTTCTCTTAGTTGTATTATGAACTCAAGTCATGCTATGGGGAGGTTTGTTTGTTTTGTATAAATTTGTATTATACACTCCACTGTATAAACAGTGGGAGTAAAGGTGGTGCAAGAGGAGGAAGAGGGATAATTTCTTAGAATAATATTCTATTCTAACTTTTTGTGGACTACAAACTACAGACATTTGTTAGGGATTAAACAATTGTTTAATCATGTAGCTTGTACACAGATTTACTCAAATGCTACATGTGCATAAGTTCTGAATTGCATGTTACTGTCAGGGTCCAGCCTGACCTTTCATGACCAAAAAAATGCCCAATATGAAAAGGAACGAAGTCCTATCTATGGCTTTGGAAATAAGTAGACCAATGTAATGTCTTTTATTATCTAAATTTAGACAGCTGGAAAAAATATACATTATTCCAAGGAATTTTGTGAAATAAATACTAGAAATTAATTTCAGTCCCAGGGTAGTAGCAGTATTGAACAGTACAATTGTACAAAGGAAAATGAATGCATTGAGAGAGGGTTGAGGACAATAGAAGTTGTACCAGACCCCAGTGCAAAGACTCAGTAAGACAGGCAAACTGCATTTGCACGAGAATGCAAAGACTTAAGAAAGCTAATGCACAGAAAATAGCAGAGCTATGAGCTGTAGTTTCTATTAGTAGTTGTGTTGGCTACTTAAATGAACAGACAGCTTTCTCTGCCTGCTTTAAAACTATGGGTCAAATTCACCCCTCAGGAAGATGAAAATGCTTCTTCACTGGAGTGATTTTGGGTATATGCAGGTGCTAACAAGAATTTGGGTCCTGTCATTCTGAGCAGTAAGAGTTTGTTGGATACAGCTCAAAGTAGTCCAGGGGAATAAACCTACAGGGCTAAAAGTCCTACACATGACTGCATCTTTCGCAGCAACACCTGTTCAGTCTGAGGAGTGGCAGTTTACCAAACATTCCAGTGTTTAATTAAGCTTTATGATGGGCTGTGAATGTAGGTACAAAGTGCAAACCCCTTGCCCTTCAGGGTGCCAGTTTCAAGCTGTCAAACCAGGAGTCCTGTTTTCTTTACAGCTTTGGAGCCCTATCTCCTTTGTTAAGGACAGTCCCTTTTCTTGATGCAAATTTACATTTAAATTACTAAATTACACAACTCATACTCAGTCAAAACTTGCATGGCCTGGATTCCAGTACAGCTTAGCTGCTTTGCACCAGCTGAGCATTTGGCCCAGTGTTTTCCCCAGACCCATGTAGAAGATCAAGAGGGGTTTGACCAGAGAATGGCACAGGCTGGTGAAGTGGAATCTTTCTAAACATTGGGAGCTGCCCATAATATTCTTCAAGCTGCAGTTTTCAGCTTCTTGGCTGCCTGAAGCCAGGTACTTAAATGACAGGGAACTGAATAGGAGCTGCAGGTGGTAAACACACCTGAAAGCCAGGCTCCTAATTAAGTCTCTAAATATGAATTTCAGTGCTCGCATTAGGAAGTTAATTTCAGAAAAGAAAATGTTCAGGTGTATCATACTGCATGGCATGAGCTAACTTCTTTATGAACAGCTCTACTAGCAGGTGGTTGAAAACCTAATTTCTTATGCTAGGAAAGTTGCTTCTAAACTAGGTATTCTAGTGAGTTTCTAAGATCCTAATGATTTTCTGGAAGTGCTTGCAATCAAATTATAGTATGTCTCGTTTGCATTCTTGTGAGTGAGAAAGACACTCATGTTTGTTACGTTTCCTTCTTTAGCAGCTGTAGTGCTCGCAGGGCTACCACGTAAGTCAATTATAATCTTATAATTACTTGTTCAAATATGAATACAGTTTGTAATGGCTTTTTTCCTTTCTGTGCTATACTATCAAGACATCTGTTGGTGAAAAAGTACTATAATTTTCGGTTATTACATGAGCATAATTAAGAGAAGGCCCAAGACAAGAGATGTTAGCACTTATCTCCACATGGGGTTGTTAGCTCTTACTTCAAGGTAAGAAGCAGGGGAATTTCATGGAGAAGACCTGAAAGGGTAGGTTTTCTTTGCTGTGTAAAAAACTCTGAGATAGTCTGTTCCTGGAATCCTGCATCTGCTTAACAGAAATGCACCTTGAATGGATATTCTTTTTCCGTTTTTTTTTCTGCAGGTTTGTCTCCTCCCAGCCCCTTGCAGAGCAATTGGCATCTGTGTGCAAGATTGCCTTTGAATTTTCCTTAGTGAAAGTTCTATAGTGCAGGAAGGGCTTAGGGAAGAAAAACATTGTAGATTGTTTTATTGAGTTTTTTTAAAAGAACTCTGCATGTGCACAGATTGCTGTTCCCTGTCCTGCCTGTGTGAAACTGGAATGAGAGTCCTCTCAAGTTTGGGCCAGAGTGAAGCTGTATGGAATAAACCATCCCATGTGTTGGGGGATCAGTTCAGTATTTTCACCACCACAGTGTGTGATGCTGATATATTATGTAAATATAATTTTTGCAGGTACTGCAGAGCAGGCTATTACGGCCAGGTCTTCTGCTTACACAACTGCCTATGCCTTTGATATTATCTGGCTTTACCTTTAAAATAAAGGGTAGGTAAATAAGGATGGATTTAAGTACTGCAGTAATGAGTGCTGCAGCTTCTAACTCTGAAGAACTGCAAATCATAGTTGAACATTTGGTTCCTTTACACAAAATTTTAGGACTTGTAGGAACTTAAAGATGTAAATCAGTTAGTGAAAGGCACCTAAACTAGCAGGAGGAAATTATTTTCAAAGAGTTAAGCAGGATCTATCTCCCAGACAACCAGGTGAAAGGAACATTCTTGCCTTCTCTCTGCTAATTAATATTTAATTTATTTCAAGCATCAGCAGGAGTTATCAGAGAATATCTGTCAAAATACTCTCTGAATTGCTTTCTTGAACGGTAGAGTCCAGTCTGTGCTCTGTCTTGGACTGAGGAGTTTGGTGTCATACCAGAGAGGATCCCCTGGCATATCTGGTCTGTTTGCTGTATGAGACTGGAAATGCTGAGCTTGTGAATACAGGCAGCGTTGCACTGCAGAAAGAGTCCAATACCTTGAGTAGCTTTTTCTACCTTCCCCTCTCATGGCCTGAGTGCTGAAACATGTTGCTGCAGCTCCTCTGCTCACCCTGATGCTGCTGTGTATCAAGGCTGCCTGCTGCTCTTCCAACTGCTGTGCATCCCCTGGGAACACTGATGTTCTAGCAGGATCTCTGGCTGCTGATTGTGGGCTGCTGCCTCTGGCTCAGGCTTCATGGAGTGCTTGCCACACTTCTCTTTTCTCTCCTGTATTGGTATGGTCTAGCTGCAGCCTTGGGATCAGCTGCAAAACTGGAGGCACTTAAGGAATGAAAAGCTGAGAGTGTTGTGGATTTTATCAGATAAATATTCTTTATGTCTGAGGCTCCCTGTTGGCATTAGTTACTGATTTATTTCATTATTATCCAACACATAAGCATGCACTGTCACGCAGCACGTAAGATACTTTATCCACAAGGCCTTCAAACAGAGAGCTGCAAAGCTGCAAAGGTTTCAGTCAGTGCCTCAATTTATGTCCCAATAAAGCAGAAAAAATGGGCATCTCAAGTGCACGTGCAAATCTCTGCAGGCTTTGAGTCCCATATTTAACACTACTTCTGGTATCAGAGGTTGATGTTAGCAAAGGAGTGAGATTAAAAATTTAGGTAGAAAAAATTAGTATAAATGCAAAGAAGATGTGGAGGTGATTGATTAGTTCATTTTTAATTATGGTGCAGGCAGGCAGGTGCTGAGCAGGTCAGCTCTCCCATGTTCATTCAGCAGCAGTAATGGTTAGAAAAAGACTGCTGCATGTCATAATTACTGCCATTCACTCTCTTGGTTTCTTTAGCAGGGGATCATTGTTCCTCTTGGAGGCATCCTAAAAGCCAGGTATTTGAAGATAATGTAGGCGGGGGATTTCCTCATTTCATGCACACCCAGCCTTCAAATAAATAACTAGCTTGGATACTGCCAGCTGTGCAGTCCCAGCAGGACAGAAAGCAGCCTATTTTACCTCTGAGCCAGACTATCAAAAAAATCAAATTTGTACTCTCAAGACTGATCTAGACACCTTTTTGTGAACATGTTACCCATGGCCAGTTTCACAGAACAGACAATTAATGTTAGAGTATTGTTATCATGTGAGTAAAGGCTTTGTATTCAAATTATCCCAGACAGATTTGCAAAGTTGCAAATGTTTTATTAAAAGCTGCCAAAGCCTAATGCCCTATTTTTAGGCAGTTAAGCACAGAGCTTTGAAAAAATTATGATTTGCATTTGAAATTCCTGAGACAACAGAAACTGGCTGAAAATGCAGGCCATAATTTATGCATCAAAAGTGCCATGATCAGCTGATGTGGTTTGCTGTTTTATACCAATCTGAATTCATACAGATCAGATTTAGACCTTAATGCCAAAAAATCCTTTTGATAAATTACATGGTGGACGCCCAGAAATTAACAGCATGCCTGAACTACTTGTTAGCATAAACCATCCTTTTGCCCGCTTTTCAGTGCATTTTGGCTGTTTCCATCTTATTTTTCGATTTGTGTTCAGGAGAGTGAGAGGTTGTCTGCTCAAGGTGAGCATGTATTGAGATCTGTTGTTGCTGGAATTGCAGCGAGAGGCCATTTCAGGCAGAAATCCTGTGAGCAGTTCAGTGAAAGGATAAGTTTTTCCTGCTGGGAGTGTAATTTTTTTGTAAGACAATGAATGTTTGTTCAAATTGATGGGAAGAGTTCCAGGTTACAATAACCAGTAAAATAAGCATATTTGGTTATTCATAATCTGACAAATGCCAATAGTCATTTTTGTCTGGCCCAGAATAACCTCAGCAGTGGTTGTGCTCTGTTAGAGGAACCTGTAACCCCAAACAATTAGAAGTTAAACTGTGGCTAGTTATTTCAGCAGTGAAGCCCTAAAGCCAATGATCCTCTGCACTGGTACCCAGGGTCCGCTAGTCTTGGTTACTAGCCTGCATCATGTTCATCCCTTCCTTTCTCTGATGGATTTTTTCCTGCTCAAGTACATATTTGAGAGAATACTTATTTCAGAGAGATATTCCTTATAACACTCTTCTCTGCTTTGAAGGTTAATAAAAATCTAAGCCTTTTATCTACCTGTGAGGTCATACTGCGTCTCTTGTTCAGACCTGCAGTCCTGCACAGTGGCTTTATTCTGTGTCACAACCTATATGTGTACCTTGAATTTGTGGAGCAGGATATACTTGCTTGTGTCAAAGCATACAGGAAAGTAAATGATGAGCTACTACCCTGACTGTTTTCCAGAAGTATTAAGTAATAAAATGCCAGGTCATTTAGACAACTTTAAGTTGTGTAAATTTCTTGCTTTTCTTTCTGTTGATCGTAGCATATAAAGATGGGAGTTTGAGTGGTTTTGAGATCTGATATTTGGCATGACAGCCACAACAAACAGTTCCATTTCAGACCCAGAAACGTAACCCAAAGTGTGCATATGAAGAAGGAAATCAAGCACAATGCTAGTGTACACAAGTTAAATTGTATAAAACTGGTTTTCTCTCTTAATTAACCTTCACTTGACATATTGTTCAGGTATTGTTTTCCTAGGTGGATTTTCAGCCTCACTGAACTCCTTAAACTTCTTGCTCCCATTAAATCAATATCAACTGTTTTGTGATGCAGAGCTGGCTTCTCCAGTTACGAAGACAATATTTGCTAAATTTCTTTTAATGACTTTATTTTAATTGTTTGCCTTGTCACATTCCTTTAGATTAAAAACTTTCTGTCTGTGATTTCTTTGGTTCTTTTTTAAGAGTGGAGTTTGACTTCTGAGTAATAGCATTGGCTCAGTGTTTTGCACTTATCTGAGGGGGTGCAGAATATTTACAGAGAGGAGCTTGTGCACATGCAAATACGGAACAGGTTTTACAGGCAGTGTAAGCTACATTGCATTTACCACAAGAGTGAACTTGGGCAATTGTAGAGGAACTGATGTTCTGTTGGTTTACATAATGGTATTCTTGTACTAACCTAAGAATGTCAGCACAGAAGTCTGACTTAAAAACCCCAAGATTTTAAGATTAATGCAGACTGACTTCCTGTTACCTGCCTTCAGACACGATCTAAAGATAGGGAGTTAATGAATACTTTGGCTAAAACAATGTTAAGCCCAAAGAATGGAGAAGGTGGGGCATGGATGTGCTTTCAGATTCCCTAATTACTCTTTCTGTTGCTGCTACTGTAGTAGTGAATAATGATAATATGATAAACATAATAATAATGATTATGATTTAAAAAGCAGTTTTAAGGCCTGTGTGTGCACCTGTGTATTTATGAGATGTAAGGTTGGAAGTTTGCTAGTATGGTTGGGCATCTGGGGAAAAGTGTGGCTAGGTTGTCTTGTGTACCCAAGAGAGCATTGCTATTCCCAGGTGTGTAGGGTGGATTTGTGGGTCAAAGTTCTTGGCATGTTTGTAAGTCAGGGTCTCACACCTCAGAGCACGCGAGAGAGCCAGCCTAGGGCTGTCAGCACTCTGGGCCATGCAGTGGCAAGACCCAGAGGAGCAGCCTGACTGTACAGAGAGGATTATATGAGCACAGTCCTATGTGTGTAGCTACCACAGGATTTGTGTGGAACTAAGAGTGTATGTAGATAAGTATCAGAAGACCCAGTGTCCTTCAAATGGTCTGTTGGTATAAATGATTTTATTGGGTAAAGCAGCTGCAAAGCTTTGGGAGCCTGACTGCAGTCTCAGCTGGAGTGATTTGCATTCTTTTTATCCATCGTATGTGACTTATCTGTAAAAAGGGAGGTGCCCTGGACATGTACAGCTCAGCCATGAGGTGCTTATGCAATGATTCAACCCAATTTCAGCATAGCAAACACTAACAGCTAACACTGTTGTTTAAACACTGTTGTAATTTTACTGATAAAACTATTGTCATAACATGCAGACATACGCATGTGGAGCCATAGCATGGGAGTCTTCCTTAGGAGGAGTAAAGACAACTTCACTGGAAGGCATTTCTTTGGGAAAGAGCATTATTTCAGCATTTTGTCATGCTTTGTGTTTTAGAGCGGAATTTTTCCTTACATGATTTGTCTCATCCTCCATTCTGTAAGAAAACTGGCAGCAAATACATGTTAGAAACAAGCATATACTGTTCCTAGAAATACAGATATGTACTGACTATACATATTTCATAAAACATCACTTCATATATTGAGTACATATCTATATGTATATATGCTACACATCTTCACAGTTGGTGCCTTCACAGGCCTTAGGTCATTTATCCTTGTATCATCTCCTGGTTTTGATACCAACACTTGCAGGTACCACTTGTGATTCAGCTCAAGGCATTTTCTGACAGCTGTGTTGGCTGCACAGCCCTCCTCAACAGTCCTGTGTGTTTTCTTACCTGATGGGGGGAGAAGCACACCCTGTCCTTCTTAACAAGGGTCCCCTACAATGCCAGGATCTACAAGCAGCTGTGACTTAAAATGCAGGAGAAAGGGACACTCTCAAAGCCCTTCTCCATTTGTTTTTGGGCTTCTGACAAAAAGAATGTCAGAAAATAATAACTTGTATTTTCTGTTTGCCTGTGCTGAAGCACAGGGCTGGAGAAGCTAGGCAGTGAAGCTCTCCTTGGCCAGAGAAACTACTGTGCAAGCTGCTGTTTAATGCATTGTGGAGGGGTTTCCCTGGAACCAGAATTTCCCATATGTGCACCTGCACAAACCCCTCTCCCTGTGTTAGTACCCATGAACTGAAATTTCCTAAGACCAGCTTTGTGAGTCTGACAATAATTCTGTATCTACTTCAGAAAAACATTTCTGCATTTGCTTTTAAAGACAGCAACAACAATCTAACCTGTGCTGGGCCCACATTTAAAGCCCAATTTTTAAATTATAGGGGCTGCTTACTTTAATTGCTGCCAGACTGCGGCACATAGACCTTCCTGTAAATAGGGAGGCTGCTTCTCTCAAGATGTTTTCACAAACACCAACAGGCACTATTTGCTTTGAAATATTGACACTTGCATAGTTAAAAGAAAAGTATCAACGTGCATGACTTACAAAGATGCTGCAAAATAATTGTGGTGCCACAGGTATTCTATATGCACAGCAAACAAAAACACTGATTTTGACTATGTCAGAAGTCAAAATTTTTATGGGTTTTTTTGGGTCTTTGTTTTGGAGGTGTTGGTTGGTTGGGATTTTTGGTTTGGGGGGTTTTGGGTTTTTCTTTTCCTTTTACTGTTAATGCCTAATTAAGCAGAGCACTAGTGAGTACAAACTTCTGAGTGTTTTCATAACTCTTCTACCCTCTTATTGGTTACTGAAAGTCAAATATTATAAAACCCTCAAACTTGTTCAGTGTCTGTTCAGATAAAGATGTATGCCTGTTATTTGAGAATTTTGTGACCCTGGCATTACAAAGGCAGGTAGGAAGGGAATTTTTTGAAATTAGTGCCAATGAACTGTATATTCCCACTGTTCTAGCCGTTCACCAGCATGGAGTGGCACTCTGTTGTGGACAGCGAGCCCTGCTTGGCCTATAGAGTAGTAAATCTGCAGCCATGTAGTGTAGGTTCAGGAAATGCTGATTGATAGCTACTGAAGAGCTATGGGTAACATCTTTCTTAAATAGGACATTGCTTTCTTGTCTTCAATGAGTCTCAGATAAAATTTTCTAGCTTAAACTGCAACAATCACACATGAAAAGGCTGTTTTCATTTATTTTATTTTACTATTTTACTGACTTTGCCAGGTAAGAAAACTCCACAGATGGCAGATTTCTATTAAATATTTATTCTGTATTGTTTTTCTTTCCAAATTGTTCACAGCTGTATACTTTGCTGGGCTTCCCTGTTATCAAATATTTACAAGACTTTTGCTGACTCCACATTATATTTCACAGCATGTTATGCAGATAATTCACAAGTTCACAGGAAGGCTGGCATTGCCTTTGTACTTTATGTTAATATTTAGTCTCTCAGACATATCAATTGCTACCTTCACTCTGGGACATAATTTCACAGGAATCCATAATATCGTGTGCGTGACCTTTGGATCTGTCCACGTATACGAATCATTAAGGAAAGATCATTAAGAAAGGGTAACTAGGACTTAATAATGACTACCTGCCTAACATATTCTTGATGAACCTCTGTAAATTTCTTGTAGTGATAGTTATTATAACATTGCCCATGGTGTAAAACTACCATAGTGTTAAAATTGATATTCTAGTGGTAGAGCAAGAAAATGTTTTCTCACACCATAAATTTTTTTTGAGACCCTAGCTATATTTTTCCCCTTAAAATGGGATTAAGAATCTGTAAGTTTTAAATTAATGAACTCATAATCTGATATTTTATACTATTGATTGAATTACTTTATAATTTCACCTAATATATTTCATTCTGACAGTTTTAATTTTAGTATTGTTAAACATTTTAAGAGTAATGTCATTCCAAAAATTGTTAGATGTGCTTGACAACAGTTCAGAAGTTAGTGGGAAGAAAAAAGGAAGACAAACCAGTAAACACACACATAGAATAGGATCACATACACTCTGTGTATGTGTATATGTGCGTGTGTATTCTGGTGTCTAGACAACTAGCAAATTGACCTTGTAGAAGAGACATCATGTAGGTAAAAGTTTCTGGAGATCTGACAGAGTTTTTAAAAATTATCTGTATGTTTGTGTCAGCTATGAGTTTGGTTTTAGATTGTCTTACATATAAAGATGATCCCAATTATTTGGTTACTGTGACAATACATTAGTGTACAGATATTTTTGCTACAGTGCCTACTCTCTCTCTGCATTGAATTTGTTATTCTCTTATATAGGTTTTAGGGAACAAGCCAGAGCTTCCTGAGTGTGGTGATGATGATGATGAGCTGGCTGATATCACAAACAGGAGAAGTGCTAAACTTTATATGGTAAGTTATTTATATATATACTTACAATTAGGTGTGCTCAACAGTAGTAACGCTTTTATTCATTGCTTCCTCATATATGGAGTTCTGCCTTTATTTACAGAGCTGCTCTTATTTTAGTTCAGTTGCAGCCAATGGACAAGTTTCTCAAAGGATGTCAATAAAGATAGTCCAGGAAATTTGAAGGAAAAAAAATGGATTGGATTTCTGTTTACTCAGGAAACAAGTTAAGCATGGCCTATGAACCATGCAGTGCAGGTCAAAGAAGAATTAACTGCTCTTAAATCATCCTGTCTTCTTAATTTTAACAGGGAGACTTTTAGTAGTCATATATGACTTAGTTACTCTTAGCAGAGTTTAAAAGATGGACAGTTACATTATATCTTATACATCTATAACTTTATTCCTTTCCCCATCATCACTTAACAAGGAGGATTGCTAACAAGTGGCAACACTGGCAGCATGGAGTGCTACTGGAACTAAAAGTGAACTTACAGTGGTGGTAGAGGTTACAAAGCAGATTCTGCAGTAGATCTTACATTTGAGTTTCCAGTTAAAGAACAGCAGGTTATAAATTTCACCTGTTAGTGTCAGTGTAGGACTATTTTATTATGGTTCCAAATGCCGTTGTTCAGTGTGTGCATGTACCTTCGGCTTCAGTGTGAGTTGCGTGGCAGCAGGGACTATACCAGTGGAAGAGAAATGGATTTATTTTAAGAAGTTGCAAGACAAGGATCCAAAAAACTCCCTAAAATTAGCACTACATCTCCCTCTATTGGTTGTAAAATGAAATGAAACAAAAAATGATAATCATTAGTCTACTTTACTTCCCAGCAGTACACAAATTTCATATAGCCAGTTATACAGGAATGGCAGCAGATTTTTATACTAATTTCAGGAGCGGAAATTAATTTGTCTGTGAAAGCCAGAGTTGGTCTAAATTTGAAATTATTGTTTTCTTAGGTGTCAGATGCAAGTGGATCCATGAAGGTGTCTGTGGTAGCAGAGGAAAACCCCTTCTCTATGGCTATGCTTTTGTCTGAGGAGTGCTTCATTTTGGACAATGGTGCTGCCAGGAAGATCTTTGTGTGGAAAGGTGAGAGGTCGCTTGTATTGCAAATGCAGAAGCTAGCAGAGATAGCTGAAGAGTTGACACAGAATTTAATTTGACTACAAGAATTTAATACTGGCTGGACACTGTGCCTGGCACACAGTTCTTCCCTGGCACGGTCTGTGGACAAGGATTACTCACTCATGTATGGACCTCAAGACTGAGTCTTGTCTAAGGACTCTATTTTTGAGATATCTGTAAGCTTGGGTGATTAAATGCTTATCTAAATGGCAAGTAATAACTCTGTGAGCTCTGTACATTATCAAATCCCTATCTTTTGGGACAGAATCTGGACACTGAACATTCCATTTGGGTAAGCATCTCCACGGAGGTGTGAAATTGAAAGGTATGTGTCCAGGGCATAAACTGAAAGCATAAACTTGCAAATACTCCAATGTCTCTTTTCTTCTTGCAAATATTTCTCTGAGGTGTCATCAGTTGGCAATTGCTTTGTCTAAATGTTTCTGAATTAGGTCTTGACACCTTGTAGCTGGATTATTGTAGTGCTGCCATTAAATCCGGCACTGAGTATTTTTATTTTTTTTTGTCTGAGGCAGCTTATTAATTATTCCTTGGCATTTTTATTTTGTTTTACTGTATGCAATACCAAATAATTACTTGATGCATTTTTCAAGTCTCTCAAGTCAGCCCACGGAGCATTGTAAGTGTTTTGTTTGAAAACTTAATTTGCAGTTAGGGAAATATCCTTTAAAAGAAAACATTAGGGAAGCATTGTGCTTAGATAGCCTATGGTCGGTCTGACCCCCTGATTGCCAATTGTCACTCTATATGACAACTCCTAGAAGAGCCAAGCCAACAGGGTCAGGCATAAAATAAATAAAATATGATTTAAGTTCTTTGACTGGGGCCCTTTGTAATCCTTTGTGTATCCTGGCTTTGCTACTGCCGGTAAAAATAATGTGTGGAAAACCCCCATTGGACTGTGAGTCTCACCCTTGCAGGGAGACTGCAGCTATCATCTCTGCTGGAAATCTTCAGGCCACTAAGCCGAGAAGTGTGAATTACTTCGGTAATGGTCTCATTCAAAATGGGATACAAATGATTACTTTATCAGAGCACCTGATTAGACTGTGAGATCTTTGGAATGTAGTCACTGCAGCCTCCTGGGACACACACCCTGTAGACAGTGTCAGTCCCACAGAGACTTCCAGAGATACCTGATACTGAGCAAGGCTGAACAAGGAGCAGTGGATAGGGAAATGGATAAATTGCAAAGCCCAGACAGACAAAACAGGTGTTTCTTTTACTCTTCTGCACTGCTTGAAGAAGTGGGGGCAGTTCAGCTTTATTGACTATATTGCAGCCCAGCAAAAGAAGAGTCAGTGAAAAGACCCAGGGTACCTTGAGCCCAGCAGGTATTATTAACCAATTTTTATTTGCCCTCTTTTCCTCTCGTTTTTTTGTTGGGTTGTGTTTTTTTTTTTTCCCCTTAAATTAACTGTTTTCAAAGCTCTGGAAGTACTGTTTTGGTCATCCAGCTTAATGTGAATCTTCTTGCTCATGCTATGTCCAGCATCTGTGTTTGTTCAAGACTGAGGGAAGAGCAATGTCAAAGAGAACCTGGCTCAAGAATTACTTGTTTTTGGAGGTTCTGTGAGCTTACTGCCCTTTCCCATGTACTGTTATCCTTCTGTTTTAATCAGGCAAAGATGCTAACCCTCAAGAGAGAAAAGCTGCCATGAAGAATGCTGAGCAATTCATAGAGCAGATGAATTATCCTGCCAACACACAGGTGCGATCTATTTACGGAGGTGATACCAAGAGAGCTTGAGCTCTGTTAAAGACATTGTTTTTAAGTCAGCAGAAAAAAATATTTTTCAGGGTTTATAAGACATAAGGGCAATATTTCACATATAATCTAGAAAAGCTTCTGCTTGAGAAAGTGTGTCAGTTCTGTTTTCCTCCTGTTTCATGTGTATGCCTTCATTTCAGATTCAAGTCCTTCCTGAAGGAGGTGAAACGCCAATGTTCAAACAGTTTTTCAAAGACTGGAAGGATAAAGATGAAAGCAATGGCTTTGGCAAAGTGTATGTCACAGAGAGAGTGGCTAAAATTGAGCAGATTGAATTTGATGCTACCAAGTTACACGAGTCTCCACAAATGGCTGCCCAGCATAACATGGTAGATGACGGTTCAGGGAAAGTAGAGGTAATTTTCATGTTGTAATAAATTTTATCTAACTAATGTATTCTGCTACTTGTAATGGGCTAAACTGCTACTCTGTGTTTCAATTTTTATACTGTTGTTTAGATTAGCACCATATTAGTGGACTTGTAACTTCAAGCATCACAAAAGGTACTTTGCAGTAGAGGGTGACTATCAGCTGTATGCTGGGTTGTGTTCTTTTGCTGCTTATGAAGGATGTTCTAGTCATCAAGAGAAATCAAACACCAGAAGTACTACCCCTTCTACACAATACCTTCTAAATATTTTCTTTAAATGTGATTCTTGGTCTAAAGGAAAAACTTCAAGCTCCTATCATCTTGAAATCTGGAATGGGAGGACTTGTGCTTGGCATCAGAAATCCATTCTATGTCTTTATGTAGGTGTCCAAGCTGGTTTCTAGAGGAACCTTCTTTGTCCCTAGTGTGTCTCTTGGGTAACCTGGATTTGGAGAGAAAAAGATGACTGTATAGTCTTTCTAGACCTTTCCATATCCCACTTCAGGACTATCTTTGGACTACACAGGGATAGCATGGCATTGTATCAACGTGCCCTGTTGAATGCAAATTGCATGCTGGGCTTCTGGAAGAAAAGGAAGTACTTCCAGTCTCATTGGTGTATTCTCTAGGTTTCTGGCCTCACACCTAGGATGGTCCATAGGCTTGAGCAGCCAACTGTTAGCTGAACTGGGCTGTAGTGAATGAAATCGGAAGAAATCTGCCTAACACCATGTTATCTGTTTGCAGTGTGCCTCTCCAAAATTATATCTTTGTTTTATGATGGATCATAATGTTGTGCCATGTCATATTGTCACCTTAAGGTGTTAAGAAAGTTCAGCATAGCATTTTGAAGTGATTGTGTGGTGATAAAGTACAAGACAAAGAGAAGTGTATTGCAGTCCCTTGTTGATGGTCATCATTAATTCAGTGGGCACAGGGTGTATTTACCTACTTCATGAAGAATCCTCCCTGTTCCTATTCAATAACACTTGGGAACAGAAAGGACACTCAAGGGATAAGATAATAAAATACTTTGTAAAGAATCTCAGGATGAAGTTCAGCAATCTCCTGTAACTTCCCTGTTTCCCCAGATCTGGCGTGTGGAAAGCAGTGGGCGAGTGCCTGTGGGACCTGAGACATATGGACAGTTCTATGGGGGTGACTGTTACATTATCCTCTACACTTACCCTAGAGGGCAGATCATCTATACATGGTATGTTTGGTTGCCTTTGCACAAGTCTGCAGTGTGTGGGTATCATTTTATGTTGACTTTTATGTCCTTTTGAGTAGAACCTCTGTAAGTGTAAGATTGTTCATGGTGAGTTTGTCATACAGCACAAGCTCTGGGTTACTTTGAAGCTAAATTTAACCATTGCCTTTCTCCTTGTCTTCCTCAGGCAAGGAGCCCATGCTACAAAAGATGAACTGACTGCATCTGCATTTCTGACTGTTCAGCTGGATCGATCATTAAATGATCAGGCTGTGCAGGTTAGTGTCCTTTGGATAAAATCCAACAGAGCATGTGGTATATGCAAAGTTTGATGAGAATTGAAAGGAGGAGCTGGTATTTAAAGACTGGAAATGCCAATTGCTTAGGTCTGTATCAAATCAAAAAGCACCATGGGATCCTGTTAAAGTTGCCAGAGATTGCCCATTTAAATCATCCTTTCTGTATGCAGTTGTCCAGAAGCTGTCCATCTGGCACAGATGTGCCAGAACCTAAAATTGCCTTTTCTTTCCTTTGATTTCCACTGTTTTAAAATTAGGTTTCAGTTCTGCCAAGACTTACAGACCCTGTGCATAGCCAGTGGAGACTGAATTGTAAGACTGTCCCAGGGCAGCTCAATCCAAACAGGAGTGTGACAAGTCAGTAGCCCAGTGGGAGTTCCTCTGTCTCCTTTTGATTATGGAGGAAGTTGTAATATTTAGTCCAGACAAAACACCTGACTTTTAGAGGACCAAAAGTGGGAGAACTGAAAGCCACATGAAACACAGAAGAGGAAAGCCTGCTGTAATTATGCAACAGGGTCTGGCTTTTCCTTGCCTCAGTGAGGAACACAGCTTGGGTTTGCCCATCCCATAGAGCTTGCAGCTCCATGAAAGCAGGACACGCATCCTCACATGCAGGAATTGGGTGTGCAAAGCAAGACACTGGACACTGGCAACTAAAGGGTGTGAGTAGATAAGCTAGTCCTTAGCTTGACTGGGTGCGCTCTCCTTATATCACTACTGAGAAGTGGTGGGTAGGTGAAGACCTGAGAGGTCTCTTCACAGAAAAGCTCGAGCTGTAAGATGAGAAGGGACAAACAGAGATATTCTAGGCAGTGGGAGATAATTCTGTGATTCCCATTTCTAAATTACAAAAGCAAAAGGCTTCCCCCACCCACCAAGGTACAGTTAATTCAGATGGCAGCCCATATTTTTAGCCACTAATCAGTTATGATTTCTGATTGAAATGATATTAAGGAAAGATTAGAACACATTTAGATAATCATTGCTTGAAATATTCCTAACATGTGCTTTATATTTGGACCATGTCCAGCACAATGTGGTCCTGCCTCATACCTAAAGTTAATGTTAATCTTAAAGTAATAAAAATATTACTACTATTGTTAACAATGTTATTACTGCAATAGTAAGGTGCTTAAAAAGTCTTTTTATTAAATCTGAAGATCCATTTCACTGCAGGTAGATGTGATGCTTAAAAGTACTTTCAGCCTGCAATGAATTTAGGAATATATATGTGTGCATATCCACATGTGTATATATATATATGCACATATGTATGTATGTATGTGTGAATTTCTATGCAAACAGATAGAATATATTACCTGTGCCTAACATCTCTATCCACATTATTTGAAAGCTTTAAGTGTGCTATTTCGTGTGGTCACTAGATGGCACGACAGTACAAATGAACGTTGGGCTTGCAAAAATATGTTTCACTGTGCTGTTTGGATGATATGGGGTTTTTTGAGTTTATTTGGGTGGTTGTTTTTTGGGGTTTTTTGTGCTTTGAGTTGTTTGGGGTTTTTTTCCTATTTGTAAAATCCTGCTGCAGTTTGTCCCTTACAAGTATACATGTCATATACACATCTTACCAGACAACTGTAGCAGTCTTACCTACCTGTGAAATAAGTAAAAGCACCTGCTTCTGCCCAGCTGCTGCTGCTGCCCCTCTGGGTGCCCCGGCTCTCAGCTGCCCCAGACCTCACTGAGGGCTCTCCACTTCTACTCTGCTGGCTACGTAGCATGTCTCAATATCTTTTTTCCCTTTCTTTCTGGGAATGAAAGGCAGGGACTTGCAGCCTCTACCTTGGTCAATGGTACGTTATAAAGGAAAATTAAATGGTTACATACAAATAACTTCTATCATACATTAACCTAAAAATTGTCATTCTTCATAGTGCAATGTAGTTTTTTTAGATGGTGGTAGTGTCTTTTACATCTGTAATGGAAATTCATTTCCATCATCCAAGTTATCCTCTGGATGAGAAATTTATACTACCCTTTTTCATCCTCTTGCAGCTAAAATACATACAGAAATAGTGAATAAAATTAGCAACCATTCTCTTCTGCTTAAATAAAGAGCACCTAAACTTCCAAGACAGTTTTTCAAGAGAATTAAGTCATTCTGTGAAACACTGTGAAATGACAGTTCTTTTGAAAATGTGTGACTTTTTTATTACGGTAGATAGCAGCCATTTTAATCAGCTAAATATTGTGTTAGAAGTTTGAATCTTGTCTTTGTGTCACCTTGATTGACAAAAAAAATCTCACGAATGCTCTAACTCTGTATGTCTGGAACTATATTTTCTTTTCAGCTTACCATTTCTTGTTTTTGCTAACATACTCAGCATTGTTGGCTAAGATCCCCCAAGCTATTCAGCAAAGACCAAAAATAACCACTTGTGTCCTTTTGTTTCTTTTACTGCATTTCTTTACATATGTACAGATCCGAGTCAGTCAAGGCAAAGAGCCTGCACATTTACTGAGCTTGTTCAAAAACAAACCACTTATAGTCTACAAGGATGGGACATCTAAGAAGGAAGGTCAGAAACCTCCTCCACCGACACGACTCTTCCAAATCCGCAGGAACCTAGCAGCCATTACTAGGATTGCAGAGGTAAGGTCACCTGCTGGGTAAACCATCCATTCCCAGTGGGAAATGATAGAGCTGCCATGAGCTTCTCTGACTAATCTTGTTGGGTAGTCACATCTGGTAGGAACACAGAACTCCAAATCCAATCCACTGTTCTATTTGACAAACTGGTCCAGAAAACCAAGGAGAATATCCTGTAGCTGGCTGGAATCAGTCTACATTGTTCAGAGGAACTGCAAGAATACACACAGTGAACAGTTAGTTGACAAAGAATAGACAAGTCGTCAGCCCCTATGAAGTAGTCTTTCCTACTGCAAACAGTCCTAAATTTTGCCCTGCAAGTCAGTTCCTTGTCTTATATCCTTCTCTAATTTGTATCAGTATAAAACTAGGGGAGAACTGAAGACCAAAAGCATAGCAGATTAACATGTCTACACATTTTATATAAGCATGCAAAATAGTAATTACATTATTTGAAGAGTTGAAGAATAAAACAATTTCTTTTTTAATCTAGGTTGATGTTGACGCAATGTCACTAAACTCTAATGATGTCTTTGTTCTTAAACTGCCAAACAACTCTGGCTACACGTGGGTAGGAAAAGGAGCGAGTAAAGAAGAGGAACAAGGAGCTCAATACATTGCCAATGTTCTCAAATGCCAGACTGCTAAGATTAATGAAGGCCAGGAACCAGGTTCGTATGAGGCCACATGGCTGCTACTCGGCAGCTGAGAATACACAGCGCTGCATGGAGACAGTAGGTTTAGATTAGATGTTAGGAAAAATACTTTGCTGTGAGGGTGGTGAGGCACTGGAACAGGTTTCCCAGAGAAGTGGTGGATGCCTCATCCCTGGAAATGTTTAAGGAATGGTTGGATGAAGCTCTGTGTATGGAAAGGTGCCCCTGCCCATGGCAGGGGCATTGGAACTAGATGATCTTTAAGGCCCCTGCCAACCCAGGCCATTCTATAATTCTGTGATTCATTCTAGGTACGCAACTGATACTGGTATTTTCACTGCAGGAAGTACTGTAAGAAAAAACCGCATTCATCTTTGAGACAACAAAGAGATTGGGAATTTCTGAAATACTATCTAACAAGCTAAAACATGAAATGTTAAATCAGCTGGTGAATAAATTATATATTATGTATTTTAGAGGAATTCTGGAAAGCACTTGGAGGTAAAAAAACATACCAGACTTCATCACAACTCTTGACAAAGGCTGAAGATCATCCCCCTCGCTTGTATGGTTGTTCTAATAAAACAGGCAGATTTATTGTGAGTATATGATGGATACTTTCTGTTTATATAGATTCTGGTATATTTTGCCCTGGAAATCAGTGGTTATTAAATGAATTTGGAGATCTGGCTTAGTTAGCCAGGATTGGCAAGAACTAGAGAGTGGACATTTGATGCTTTAAACTATCCCAATGCTATGGATGAACAGAATAATTAATATTGCAGAAGGTTGCATCCAGAGCCTGCTCCTGCCTGGAAGGAGAGGCTTGCAAATGCAAAAAGATAGGGCATTTTCCCAGTCAAAACAAATTTAATTCTTGCAGAGCATCACCAGACTGCTATCAATTTGCTGAGAAAGAGCAGGTCAGTGCCTTGCCCCTGACGTGTTTGACAGTGGTGGCAATGCTGCTTGCCAAAAATCCCTAGCAGTCTGAAATTTTCCATAGAGATTTAAGATGTGTAATTGTGCCTTTAAGGTACTGGCCTGTGCTCAAGGAGGTAGGAAGACCTACTTCCGTGACAGAAATACCTGGAGCTATGCACTGGGTATTAAGTCTGTGATTCAGGCTTAATTGCTTACCGTATTCTGGGAGGGCAATGCTGTGTCACCAGTTGGAAAGGACACACTCATTTTTATGTAGGGGACATAGCTGGCAGTCTCCTTAAGGCACAACCCAGTCATTTGGAGAGGGATAAAACAAATAGGATCCTTTAATAAGGACTTTAAAATCTTATGAGAGTAGGAAAGTGTATTCTTCTAACAAGCTTCTAAAATACTCCTGGGAAATACAGTAATAGGAACCAGCCTCTCTGCAGTAGTCTGCTGGGAGCTATGGACTTACTTTTTATTTTAAATTCCCTCCAAATTCTGTGAAATTCCCTTTCCTGTAGCCTTTCTCTAGTAACTGAATCACCACCATTAGAGGTCCCAGAAGAGGCAGGTGAGATCACTCTGACCTTCTTGCCACAGTTACACAGGGTGGGGAAAAGGAATGTCTTTTTCACCATCTGCTTATCATCCCCTTAGCACTCCTACATGACCACATATAGCCAAACCCTTGACAATCGTTTAAAAGTAGGAACCATTAGCTACATTATTATCTTTCCTTCTTATACAGAAGAATATTCAACTGCCTTTCTATCTTCCTGCACATTCTTGGAAGAAGCGAGCAGTCTGCCTTATGTTTGGGGACTAATCCTCAACTCACATTAGTCAACTGTAATGTCCTATTGCTAAGTGACTGGGAAGCTTGGTTGGGTGTGTATTTAATCTCTGAGTTCATCCCCTGCAAACCAAAGCAGTTTCTTTACCAATTAATGAATGTAAGCTGCATGAATATATCAGTCTGGTTTGTTCAAGGTTCAAATTTCCCTGTCTCCTTCTTCTGGCAGACCTCAGTCCCAACTTAACAGTTGGTCAACAGTAGTCAACAATTATAATGTAGATCCTTGCTTCTCCTGAGGATATCTTACCAATTCTGAAAAACCAAAAGCTGATTTTATAAGACCTGCCATTATGTGATCTGTTTCATTTCAGAGAAACACCTTTAACACATTCATCAAATAAGTTTAGGGTTTTATCCTTTAGGAGCCAAAAGTTCATCACCTCTGTACTTAACATTATAAAAATAGGTTAGGTCTTTGCAAAATTGTATGCCTTGATAAATCATTAAAAACAAAAGTGCCCTCAACACGTATTATCCTTTCTAGATTGAAGAGGTCCCAGGAGAATTCACTCAGGATGATTTGGCTGAAGATGATGTCATGTTGTTGGATACTTGGGAGCAGGTGAGCTGTGTACTTGATTACTGCTTTTTGTGATAACAAGGATAATTTATTCTTAATCACTTAGTTCATAAGATGGGAGGAACAATCACCTTGACAGAATGGAAGCGGTTTTGTTCTCTTTAAATTATACCAAAAGGAGCTATACTTCTTGAGCTATATGTTGTGCTGGTGTTCACACATGTGACTGAATTTCCAAGCATATTGAGACCATGGCAGGCACTTCTTATTTAAACCAATGGAGGCTGCAAGAGTATAAGCCCCAGCAGTGTTCTGGAAAGTTTCTCAATAGCATTCTTGACTTTATCACAAAAATGTATTAATTTAAAAAAAAAGTTACTGTATTAGATGTATTTAGAATCCACTAAATCCTTGTAGCAGGAGCCACCTACAAAAAGTCCTAGTAGAGAAAGGGACCAACACATAATGTCCATCATTGCCCAGTTCACTGAAAATTGAGAATGTGGAGAGCTTTTTGAATGACAGGCAAACTCGCTGAAGATTTGGAGAACACATCTGTTTCTCACAGTATATTCTCTCTATGCTTCCTCTTCTTTCGGAGGAAAAGAGGAGAAGGCCCACACCCTGCTTGTCTTCTTTAGCCTAACCCTTAAGGAACAAAAGGCTGAGGTTTTTGGAAATAAGAAGGAATGTCTATGGTTCATGTGAAAAGGAGTGATGGCGGGTGGTGGGAAAGTGCTGGATGGAAAGTAGTTGGGACATACTAACTCAGATAAGAAGTCTTGGGACATGTAGCTGGTTTCTAAGCAAATCCTGGAGAGTAAAAAAAAGGGGTGTAGGGGGTTGCAGATCAAAGCTCTGGTTGTTGGGTGTTTCAGTTGGCTATCTAGCAGTCACCCAGGGTAGCACACATGACAGGGCACAAATGCCGATGTGAACGCAGAGCTCAAATCAGACACAGTATTACTACCTGCACACAAACAGCAATTTCCTTGTAAAAGTGTAAAAGATACCTATGGAAAAAGTAAATAGAGATCCTTTCATCAGAATGAATAAAGGTCTGGCCTTCCAGTATCATAGAGAGCAGTGTGATTTCAGAGGGCATAATTACACTTTCTCACAAGGGAAAAAAACCCATCAGCTGTTGTTTGTGAGAGCTCTGTATCTCTGCAGTCTTTTCATAGCACATATTCTTTCTCCTAAAGGAATCAACTATTTTGCACTTTACCAGCTGTACACAACATCCTTACAATACCAGGGGAGTTATGTCTTTCTTCTGTTTGCAGGTTTTCATCTGGATTGGGAAGGACGCTAATGAAACTGAGAGACAGGAATCCGTTAAATCAGGTAAGTCAAATCAGTTTGGCAGATTTCTGAGTGAAGTAGCATCAATATTACTTAACTAAGAGGAAAATATGATGTAGAAAAAATCTAGTTACGTTTACAGTGTCTCAAAGTGTTACAGAGCTTATTAGGATTTAATACAGCAGATGATTATTTTCGCCTTTAAATGTGCTTTAAAACTCTGTAAGTTTATGAAGGATAAAATTAATCAAGATAGCATTATTGGGCTGCAGAGCTTTTTAAATAATATATAGAAGAGCCCTATGCACTGAAAAGAGAAGGAATTTAAAAGGAGATCCCTACTGACCTGTACCCTCAATAACATATATAGAGAAAGGATTGCTAGCAACTCCTTATAGTGCCACCCTTCACTAAGTTAAATTTGCAGGAGGAAATTCCAATTACAGAACAAATCAAGATAACATACGTGGCACGTACCTCATTGAAAAATCACATGTCATCCCTGGTGTAACTTAATATAGCTGAGTTATTCTGACAAAGTTCATGCTGAAAACCTTTGTGTGTGTTTCCCTGGAGCAGCTAGGGTTATCTGGCTGTGTTTCCATATGTATTGATGTCATGTTGGGATGTCAAGGGAAACTACACTCACTGGCTTTTATATGGGCAAAATGGGAACGAAGTTTGTGCATCCTCACAGCACCAGCAAATGCTTTCTCCTATTTAAGAGCCAAAAGCCTGCTGTATGGCAACAAACTGCTCAGAAAAGCAATCCCTCTGTTTTAACTTCATGGAAAATCCCTTTACTGCCAGCTGTGAAAAATCGGCCTTTACCTGATCATCTCAGTGCCTTTGAAATAATTAATTGAATACTGCATTATAGCAGCCCTGTGTTCTTTCACTATGGCTTTTAATGTATTTTTTATACCAAAGGAATGAACTAATATATTCCATGTTTTATTTCCTCTCTGTTTTTAGCCAAACGCTATATTGAAACTGATCCTTCTGGCAGAGATAAGGGAACCCCCATTGTAATTGTGAAGCAAGGGCATGAACCCCCCACATTCACAGGCTGGTTCCTGGCTTGGGACTCAAACAAATGGAAGAACTGATCTCTCCAAGGAGTCTCCAGCTTCAAGCCAAAGAATGATCAGAGCCCAGCTACTTTCTAGTATTTTTAAGCATAAGCTTATGCTACAATATGATGCATCTGTTGTTAGGCTTTCCTGAGCTTTGATGTATTTCTGTGAATAACCTAGAAGTTCTTAGCACTGGAAAGGATAAATGATAATTATGAACTGGCCAAACAGGATGAGTGGGGCTTTTCTAGTAGTAAATATAGAAAGTGCTACCAATCTTTAATCTTAAAAGAAAGAAATACATTTTCTTTAGCCTACTGATTCTTTAAAGAGAAGCTGTGGGTCAGTTTATTTTAATGTTCTAAAATAGACCAAATTCTTTCTTCACTTAAAAATCCATACTAAGGCCACAAAAATTCCTTTAGATTAAGGTCAGGATAATACTGTGCAGAATTTGACCTGATAGAGGAATAAAACTTACCTGTTGCAAGGAAAGGGCTGCACCTGATTTAATTACTAGACCCATGTATTGCTACACTCATTGAAAATTTCAGATAATGTCTGATCCACAGTGGGAGTTGTGGCTCACAGGGGGCAAATAATGGATGGATATTTGGAGAAAGCTGTGCTTAACATATTTATTTACCCTGTTAATACATATATGTGTGGAGCTTTAGACTGAATACTGTCAGAATATGAAACGGACAAAGGTTTTTTTCCAGGACTGTCTATTGTATTGTAATGAATTCCTTTAGATTTATCTCTGAACCAGCTCCAGCTCCACCAGGTCTTTTTAACTAAAGCTCTCAAACACATTGTAGTGCACTAGTGCTTTGAAGTGGAAGCAAAAGTAACATCTTTGAAAATACATACTCTGCCTTAACCAGATTGCTCTTAAGCCATACTTCACCTCAGCTGCCTTACTCAGCAGTACTCAGTTCTTCAGCATGCAGACTCTTCACCTTGTCATGTGCAGGATGTCTTTCTAATTTTTTGTGCAGGTGTTAGACAAATACCAAGCACATCAAAAGCAAGGAAAGCCCTGGTTTCGGTAGAATTTCTGGGAATTTGGAATGTGAGTATGCACCATAGAATATGGCCTTATCTTTAATCTCAGGCACACTTACTTGAGCTTTTCTTTTATTCTGGTGAATTTAAAAGTAAGTTTTCAAAGTGGCTTTTATTTGTAACTTAGCCAGAAAAAATCTACTTAAGGGCAGCGGGAAAACTTCTTCAAATCCTTAGGACCGCTTTGATCACCTATCCAGTAATGCTTGTTTTAAACAACAATTTGTACAACTGTAAATCATATTGATGTGGCTTTTTAATGACAGCATTTCAGCAGTTTTATTATTTTTGTAAGTTAGGACGGAAAGTGAAATTTTTGTCATTTTTTGTATTTTTTTAACATGCTTGGGGTTTTGAATCAGGGTAATGCAAAAGAGTGAATTTAGTCTGAGCTCATCATATCAATGACAAAAGAATTGTGAAGCTAAGGTATTAATTATAGGAGTTAGCTTTAAATATTTGTTTAAATATCTGCTAATATATCTGGGCTGTATCTGAATGTAATTTTATTTAAAATAAAGTTACAAAAAACAGCATTCTGCCAAGCTGATCTTCCTCTCTCTGACATATTGTATGGCAGTGCTTGCACTGGTGTCTAGCAAGACTTCCTAAAAACCTAAGTATATACCTTCCTTTTGAATGAACAGTGCAGTGAGAAGTTACTTGTTTTTACTTTGGTGCCATTTTACCCAATGGATCTTTAAGAAAAAATGCTATTGTTGTTAATCAAACTCTGGTTTTATAACTTTTTGCTTGCAAAAATAATTAAGTACAGAAACAACTACTTTATAAAATAGGAGGAAATAGGTTTATGTTTGTCTTTAAAGGATACATCTTGCTTTTAATTTGTGAGAGTAGATAAGATGTCCTTCTTCTGGAAGGAGCACAAAGACCTTTTCAATGCCTCAGCCACTGAGCAGCCTGTAATTATCTGATTGTCGTCTTCAACACATACATATGATTCTTCTCATTTTTAAAAAAATAACAGTTATAGTAGCTTCTGAACCAAGGATTAGACAAGATTTGTCCTTCTTGTACATAAACATCTTCCGGAACACTGAGGGCTCTGAACTGGCACGGTCTGCCAGCATATTCTCCAGCACTGTGAAAGCCTCTTTTCAGTTCCTCACACAAGACAGAGGAGCTTTTGTGGTCTCCTGGCCTGGGCTTTTGAGTTTGTAATACATTGTTCTGGTATGTTGATTACTGATGTTGAGAAGAGCATTGAGAGCTCATAAGGGAACAGTGTTCTCCACCAGGCTTTAAGCACAACAGCTGCTAGCAACATTGTTCTTGGGTTTACTTGCCAGTGAGGAAGTTTATTTTTCATACATGTATGTGCAGCACACACAAAGATGTATTTCTTTCTCTCAAGAAGAAGAGGAGAAAGGACAGACAGGATGGACTGTGAGTGCTTGGAAATACTAAAGATTAAGCTGTTTTCAAGAAAGTATTTAAAAACCTAACATTATGAATATACATATCAACCTTGTCTGCCTTGTTTTCATAATAAATTTTGTAGATGTGTACACAGTCAAATTCAGCGAAGAATAATCTATGTATTGCAGTATTATCACACAGTAATAATATGTTCACACTACTTGAAATGGCAAAATTAGACCCTGATTTAGGAGTTTCATTATGCTACCAAACAGAAAGCATTCACGTTCCTTTGGTTGTAAACAAAACATCATTTTTCATCTTAATTTCATTGCAACAAAAAAGTGTTAGGAATCCTTAGAGCTAACAGGACATCACAGTACTATGTAGTATTTATAGTACATAAAATACCATCATCTTAGAGTATAAGTACAGATTATGCATGGGACAGGAGTCAGTTTCTGGAATCACTGCTCTAAATACCCATTTTCACCATAGCACATACTGCTATATAGAATTAGATTTGCTGTAAATGGTTATGTTAAATGCAGCTAAATTCAGTTGAATGGTTTGATTTCTTGCCAGTGCAGACTCACACAGGCTTCAACTGCAGCAAGAAAATACTGGTGCTGGGAGATGGGAGACAGTAGGATTATGGTACTTTCTCACAGGAGAACTGAGGAATCATACAGAATATGTTTTGCTCACTGGACTATAGCAGGAGATGCTCTCAGACATCTTTAGAGATCTTTAGAGGCTAAAGGAAGACTTCTTGTTATACACTTTGTAGTCTTCTTATAGTCTTCATTTTTACTGAATGGAAAAGAATTAAAAAGAAGAAATTGGCCCAAACAAGGCTATTCTTTTCTATGGACTCAAATTATTCTTCTGAGTTGACTTCTCTATAGGAAAGCTTCAGAAAAAGCCTTCAAACTTTGCTTCAGGATACTACTGCTTCAGCAGCATCTCACTGAAGTTCTGCTTTCATGGCTTAATTGAGCCAAATGCAAGTATATAAGCCAAAAAAATTATTATCTAATAAAACCAGAGCTAGATAATACTCTGCTGTGCTAACTCTACAAATCCTTGTTTTCCCTTCTTACAGCTAGGAGTTCTGATGCTAAAATCAAAGGAACTTCTGAAAACACAATCAGATCTTTAATCTACTACATGTCCTTAATGTCTAATTACATCCTCTCCTGACAGGCCTAAAGTTACTTTGACCTTCTCTGCATATTAGCCCATTACCTTATGCTAAAAGTGAATATACTACACTCACTTCAGTTAAAGCTTCCAAGGTACAAGGAGGAGAAGGGCTGACCCATGGGAACTGGGAGCCCCACCATGGCATAAAGTATTATTATTTTGGCCCTTCTCCCTCTGCTTGTCATTTTCCTCTTGACATTATAGCATATTTGCATTGCAGGGGGAAGAAAGTTGCCCCTACAGAACAGAATTTGTAAGCTGATTTTTTTTTAAATAATAGCAGACAGGGTTATTCCAGGGGAGTAAGCAGAAGGTGAAAGAGTCTATATCAGGCTTCGTCCTAAACACATCCACACTTCCACCCTGTGTGTTCTCTCCTCAAGGGGTTGTTGTGAGTGTACTGAGAACCCCAACACTGTACATTTTACCCCCACATTTAATCAGTCAGAAGTGAAATCTGGGCCTTTCTGCACATGTAATTAAAGCATCAATTGAAAGCATTGATTTTTATTATTTGTTAGACTGCAGATCATTGCCTCAAAAATTAGCTGCATGGAGGCAAGCAGGGGAGACTGGAATAATCTAAACAGTATCCCACTGAAAGGCCCAGAGACACACATTTGCTTTTGCAGCAACAATGCTTTGATTATTTTAAAAAAGCCTCTTGACCTTTGGTGCTAGAAGAGCACAGCTCTCCTTCTGGCTCTTCAACAGATACCAGAGAGGTGACTCAGGGTGATTTACCAGCATTTGGCAGTACTAACATCAAGGCTGGATGCAATCAGGTGATTTTAGTATCATTTTCCCAACAGTCCACCATGCTTTGTGTTGTCTGATACCCTTGCTATAGAACAAGCAGCTACAGAAACAATTGTGATTAAAATAGACCATTGATTAGAAGATTACAAATTTCCCTCGAGGGTTAGATTTTCACAGAAGTGTCTCAGAAAAGTCACAGGTTTCCTGTAATGGGCTTTGCAGCACATCAGAGTCCCCATTTAACCAGCTGAGTGGGCAGATATCTCTAATGGCACCAAAGGTTGTTCTTCCCAGCACTAACCAGCTACTCTCCTAACCTCCTACTCTCCTTGGGTAAGAAGTGGCAGTGAATGTCCTAGCAAGAAGCCCTCTCTAACAATCCCCTACCCTCTTTCTAGATAGGCCCAGGCAGCCTTCTACTACCAGACTCTGTCCCATCCTAGCATTTGCAGATGAATCTCAGCATCCAAATAATCCCATGTGTGAATTCCCAGAGCTCAAAAATCAAAGTGATTTTTTTAAGATTGTGTGACGAAAGGTGATGAAAACTTAACTGAAAAAAGTGAAAAGCTTGGAGTTAGGACCACTGTGGTGACTGCTAATGGCTATAATTTTATCTCAACTCTGAATTATCATGGGTCTGAAAAACATAGCAGCACATACATGCTTCATGTGTCAGCCTGCTGTGCATTCAATCAGTCCTCTGCAAGGACTCAAAGATGAATGATTTGCAGGGAGTGCAGTGATGCTAACTTAAAAATCCCTGTATCTACAGTTGTGCTCAGATGAAAGACTGCAGATATCGGTATCCCTAAGCAGAGGGGCAGGGCTCTTTAAGTGACCCTCAGCAGGTAAAATATCTCAGATTTAGTAACAGGCTTTCACAGAATGACCTATGGCTTCAGAGGCTTTCCATCAGTAACCAGGTGGAAGGGATATAACAGTTTGTTCTCTTTAAAGCTTTCTCGTGCTTCCTCTGAAGATTCAGTTTGGGGTTGCATCTACTCGTGTGCTGAATGTATCATATATTTATCATATACCATCTGAAATACAAAATCTTCAAAGCATAAAGACTTCCTTAAAAATATTCTTTTTGTTTACAATATGTCTATGCCTATTTTTTCTTAATTTTTCTTTTCCTGCAGTAGAGAGGCCTTGAATAAAATAATCAATTAGAAAAAAATGGTTATGGTCATAGTATCCCACTGCTGCTTCTGCTTCCTAGAGTCCTGCTGGACTCAATCTTCTATGATCTGTCCTGGTAGAGGTGAAGAGGAAGGCCTTCAGAGAGAGGAAAACTGCAGAGCTTGCCCTTGCAGCACTTCAGCTGCTGGCTCTTGCATTACTGCCTCCATTCACTGGAGCTCAGTAACAAAATTAAAATCTCAGCTAAACAATCTGTTCCTCCACAAGTTTATTTGCCTTCCTTACTTTGTTTAAAGCCTGCTAAGTAGTGTGGTGTGGCCATGAGAGCAAGAGAATGGGAAACCTATATTCTGATAAAATGCTGTGATGTCAACAAAAGGCTTTAAAAACTATGCATTTAAAAATTAGTATTTTGGCAGGGTATTATGCGACTTTAGAATTCTAGTGGCAGAACCTGTGCCAAATTCTCTGAAAGGCTTTCAATTTTCAATATTACGGAATTGGAATGTATGATGTGATTTGTTTCCCATATTCCCCGCGAGAGGAAACCAAACCTGATTTTGCAGAGACAGGTTTCATAAGGTCTTCAAAGTGAGTTTACTGTTGTTACCCCTCCAAGAATTAAAACCTAGGATGTGAAAGAAAGCTTTCTGCATAGCACCCCTGTGATTACCTTTTGAATCAATTTTCAAGTGACTTAGCTTTTAACATTTAGCCAGCAATAGGCCTAATCTTGCATTCACTGAAGTAATTTTGAGATTTACTGTTAACTTAAAAAGGAGACAGGGTGAGCTGATAAGAGTTAAAAAATCTAGACTACAGCTGAGCAAGGAGATGAAATTACTCCTCCCTACCCACACAGTGATTGTTTTCCCTGAAATCTTATCATCCTCTCTTTGGTTTGTTTCTTCTTTCCTTTTTCATCTCATCATAAATACAAACCTGGGAGCACCCTAGGATAAGGATTGATTTTCCTTTTCCTATAACATACTGTAAGAAGCTCAGATTTCACATTGAAACTCTTAAGTATTGTAACTGAGAAGAAGAATTCTCTTTTTTTTTTTTTTTTTTTTTTAAATTTGGCTTAAGTTTCAGAAACTGCAACAAATATCCAAGTATTTGTTTTGAGTATGTAAGTATTTGAGTACTTAAGTATGAGATGCCCATAATTTCTCAATGGAAGAGACTGAAACCTTCATGCCACAGTTCAGGCGAGCTGGTGAAACTGTCCATGCCCTGAGGGGAAAGAGCTCCTTTGGAGGCACTGAAACTCTGTAGTTCTTATCAGTGGCAGCCAAACAACTCTACTGGGGCTTGAGAAAAATCCAATCTAGAATGTTTAGCACTCATTCATATTATGCTGACTGTAGTTTACTTTTCATATCAGAAATCTAAGCAAAGGAGTATTTGCTCTTTCCATTCCCTCCTGGAAAGCTGATTTTTAACACCTTCTTGCTCAAAACAGAATTTAATGTATTGGTCAAAATCCAAACCTGCACAGGGTTTGGATGCAGCTGCCACACAGCTGGCAAAGCTGTAGGACCTGCTATATCAGGGCTTGCATGTACTACACTTAGGAGTGCTGTTGTGTTGGAATAGGGACAAACATTGTCTTAGCTCAAAACTCCTAGTGCCTGAAAAGTCTCCAAATGAAAAGCCACTCAGAACTATGACCTTCTTTGCAAGCAAAGAATTGGGTCATATATAATTCTGAGTGCAAATTTTTCTTTTATTTTCCTGGTACATGTTAAGTATTTCGCTGTGCACTTCATATGCCTGTTGACTAAAAAGATGAGTTAAAGATCCAGCCAGTGACAGTTTTTGAAAACTCACACATGCCTCACAACTGTAGAGCTAAAATCAAGTGCCTGGGAAACACTTCTGGTAGGAAGCAAAGCAAGCATTGCAGAGAATGAGATCAGTGGACTGCACGGATGCTCAGCAGGCTTTACAGTCTTCTGTGGTTTAAAAAGACCAAGGTAATTTATCTGTTAAAACATGTATTTGTTGTTTTTCTTCAGGAACATTGTTAATCTTTTAATTACCTCATAAAAGATATTACAACTACATTTAAGCTCAGTTATCTGACTAAAATTAATAATAAATCATTTGTTTATTAAAAAAATAAAAGTAAACCCCTCCCCTCTATCTATAGAGCCAGCAGGTCTCTCTTTTCACTCACCTAAGAAAGAGATGCTTTCAGAAAGTCAAAGAGTAGTTATATTCCATACTATTTGTTCTGTATGTGACCAGGAGTTATAAGCAGCACTCGCAAGGTCCTGCTACTAGGAGCACTGATAAATTATCAAACAGTGGTTGGAGAATATCAAACAAATTGTTCATGGTCTATTGTCTCAGTGGGGACTTACTGTTGCCTCTGAGCACCAGGCTCAAGGAGCTAGACATTATCACTGTACTATCTACATTATTATACACTAAAGCAGAGGCTTCAGATTTTTCACAGCCCTCCTGGGAGCTTAGGCATATCTCCCATAAAATTTTATTTCCATACAGTGCAATCTCTGTGAAATCTGTTTCTATTGCTGCTGTGCTTTTTTAGGAGAGATGAGCAACTGAATTTCCTCATCAAGGTGTGCACTTAACTTGATTTACACTAAGTTATTACAGATCTACAGCCTGGTTGTTCTCACAGTGAACCCTGTATATTGGATGGGCATCACCTCTCGGTTGTTGCCACAATGGTGGGAACACATCCAAGAGCCAGCTGTGCACACCACACAGGCTCAGGCTCCCTGCTCCAGCCAGCCACAGGAACAGGCCAGTCCCTCCAGATTAGTGGAGCTTCAGTGCTTGTCTTTTGTGACTGTCTTTGAAATGCTCTCATGGCAGGTTTCAGTGAACTATATTTGTCATTTAAGCATTTCATTAACCATATGCTAACTCCGACTCTGTGAACCGAGTGCTGTGTGCTTCTTCCTCTCCTGGCACTTCCTTTTGGATATATACAGCACCTGAAGAACAAAGCATAGCTTTTAAGTAAGTAACTGTTGCAAGCAGATGGATTCTTAGGAAATAACTGGCTTAAATGAATGTTTCATCCCATAAACGCTTAGTCAGAAGCTTCAGTCAGAATTTGTAACTTTTTATTTCACTATAGTAAATCAACTGAGATACAAATTTATCAAAGAAAAGCCTTCTTTGTTCTGATGTGCAAGGTCTGTGTGTTTTTTCCTATCTATTACATTTCCAGCAAATAGCGGCACCTTTACATATGTTAAATAGTTATACAATATTTATAAAGTTCTTAAAAAAGAAAAATATTTAATAGCAGTTTTTTCTTTCCTTCATTGTTACTCTGTGCTAGCAATATCTCAAACATCAGTATTTATATTACCAACAATTCCACTATTATTCTGAATCTTCACATATTAAATCTGTCTATACAGGAGCAAAATAAAACATGCTGCTCTTATATTTGTAATTGTAGTACTTTTATTCTGCTTCCAAACTGCTCCTATTAAAGTGATATCTTTTAAAACTCTGCAAACCTTTTCAAAGGAAGCAATGTAAGAAGATGACAGCTGATACTGAAATCTCAGCTTGATAGAATTTTAAACTGTTTAGAATTACTCTGGCATACTAAAAAACAAACAAAAAAAAGCCCAAAAAACAAAAAGAAAACCACCTCTAGAGTGCCCATGGCTTTTTTGAGGGGAAAAATACTGGGGAAAAAAAAAAAAAATATATATATATATTGGAAGCCATTCTCTTAACTGGCAAGATTTTCAAACAGTAGCATTGAGTACCACTGCATTCTCAGCAAGACTATGATGACTCCAGTCTGTAGTTCCAGAGGGAAAAAACCCTATAAAAGCAAAAGTGCCATCACAAACCTGGGGTAGGAGGTGGGGAACCTGTTGCTGAGGTGAAGGTAAGTTTTTGATCAGTATACAACCATTGAAGAAAACATGCAAACCAAGGCTTGCTCATATGTAGTACCACTGGAACTGCTCATGGTGAAGTCTTACCTCATGTAATGAAGGATTAAAGTAGGAGGTATCTTGTCCATTTATTAAATAAACATACTTGCTGGGGTTTTTTTTAGCACCAGCTTCTTAGTGAAGTGGGGGTGGAAACCTGGGGTTCCTGCAAAAAAATGCTTTTTTCTGTTCTTTAAAACTGCCCCATATCAAGTCCTACATCGAAGTTTGTATTATGTGATTTTAAGTTTTGTATCATATGAAGAGGGCATCTGTGCTAAACCCTTATTAATTACACTCTGCTATTAAATGAACAGTCAGTGTGGCTGAGCGTTTTGTGATACAAGTCCTTAACACAATGGTGCTGTTGGGGACAACCCTTCTGCTGTGCCACCCTTTCACAGAAGGTGCATTACTCATACAACCACATGTACACTACGTGGTCAGACTGTTCCCTGTGTTCCACAAACATGGAGTCACCACCATTACAGCCATCCCATCAGAGGATGAAACAACCAAAATTCACAGAGCTTGGAAGGCACAGGTTACAATTTCAGTTACCCTGAGCTAACATTTGCTCAGTGTGACCAAGAACATTTATGAGTTAGTACAGCTTGCTTTCAGCTAACACACCTGAACAGAAGACGCAACAAAGTTTGACTGTCAGTATCAAAGAAGAGGCTTTTTGTTCATTAGTCTAATATGTGGCATTATGTTTATTTACGAAAATGAAAGTAGCAAACCATAGATGTTAGACCTCAGGTAGAGATATGTATGAAATGACAGTAAGTTTAATGAACTGGTCTAATCAGAGAGGTAAATTGTAACACAGAGCAACTCCATCTCCTACTGCTCTAAGCTTATTTATTGTGAGGAAATAAATTAGATTTTCTACCACCAACTACTTTTTAATAATCAAAGCAAAGTAATTCATGCAGCATGTAAGTTATCATAAAAGGATTCAGCTGACATAGCAAAGATGATAAAAGGCTTCTTTGTGCAAAACATTTTATACATCAATTTAAGAGATAGTCTTAAACCTCATGTGTTGCAATTTGTCAGCTATTTCATTCTTACTGTTCATATTCAAGGGAGTTCTCAAAATTCATGGTGAAACTGCTGTAATATTTTATGTGCTATGTAAACTCAAAGCAATACTTTCAGAACCAAATAATTCAAAGCAGTACTTTTTTAGCTCTAATCTGAGATCTAGGGTATAGTTTTTGAATGTACAACTGAGCTACAGTTGGTTACTGTTACTACTGTTAGTATACTAATAAACATTATTGGTATTACACAAACATTAATACATATTACCCCAGACTAAGTCTGCCATGTCATTGTACTGAAATGCAACTGATTTTCATACACACTGAGAAATCTGTTTGATTTCCACATGGAGCAGCAATAATTGGTGGTGTGAGGCTGTTAACACATCTCTCTCATGAAGAAGGGGCTTGGGGTCCCATTGCTATAGGCCAGCTACCGGTAGCTGGCAGTGTACAGTTCTTGCAATAATTCCACTCTTCTGATGACTTAATTCCTTTCTGTCTGACAACTAATTCAGTTCTGTGATGCAGGTGGCTCCTTCCTATCCCTCCTTCAGCATTTGCTTGTATTTGCTTCTGTCTTCTACTGTTCTTTAGTTCTGGCCATATTCCTCTGCATCTGCAGTGTATGGCCTCAGGATCATTTGTCTGATGTTTTATTTTTCATTTGATTTGCATCAAATTTGCTACACATAACAGGTGGTGCTATTAAAAAACAACTCTAAGGTGATTACCTATTGAACTGGATAATAAATGCCATTAGCCTGTTCTTCAGAATGATAATATTTAGTGAAAACAAAAGGAATACTGTGCTTATCTGGCCATGGAAAGCCCACTATCTTTGCTTTGGAAGGAATTTCTCATCTGCTGCATCGCTAGATGTGGCTGTATAACAACAGTCATACCAACTTGAGTGGAATTTAACTTTAAAATGACCAGCACTAATGAAGCTCTGATTTAGTGAACCTCTCCTGAACTGCTAGATTTAATTTCCATTAATTTCTATTTACATATGAAAGATTTCTTATGAAGAATACAAACAACTTTGCAAGTAGGTGTTTGATGAACCTTTGCATTTTTGTTATCTGGGCACTGTGACACAGCTCCTGCAGTGAAGGAGATGATATGTATTAAAAGGTAAACTAAGTCTCTGCTGGGTAATAACATTAGAATTTCCAAGAATCTCATCTTTCCACTGTATGCCAATTTTTTCTTGGCAACACTTCAACCAATTTCATGGTCCATATCCCTAAAAAGGACTATCTAATTTTCTTAGAGGCAGTTAATAATTGCAGCATTGGAAGCCTGACCCTCTTAAACCTGCCCTGAACCAAAATTATCCCCAGGACATTAAGGAATTAAAAAAAAAACCTAAGAAAATAAACCAAAAAAATCACCCCAAATTACTTTGCCATAAGAAGCATGCCAGAAGCTGCAAGTTATGCAGGTATTGCTTCTTTTTCTTGAAACACGATGATTTGTCCCAGGCCCTGCCCTCTTCTGTGTGGAAAATATTTATAGCATATATGTAAGAAACCTATGTAGAAAATAATATATTGCTATTTACACTGATAAACTGGTATCCAAGAAAGGGGAGAAGGTTTTTAGCCAGAGAAGCTGAAGTTACAGTTGTTTTCATGAGCTAAGGAATGCTGAGCCAGAAAGAACTCAGATCTGTAGAAATTAAACAGGAAATGAGAAAAGTTATCAGTATATGAAATTACCCCTACACAGAAATTAGGCACATCCTTATTTTGCATTAAAAATTTTGCACAAGGCTTGAGCCTTTCATCATTGTTTCCTCTTACATGTATCTGGCAGTTATTTTCAGCTGTCACCTATGAACAGCCCACTCCCTCCATTTAGCTGAACACTTGAAAAGTACACTTCTTTCTGTACACCTCCTTCATTCAAGACTTCTACAGGATAATCAAAGCCTTGCTTTACCCTTACCTTCAATTATCAGAGGTTGAATGTGTCAGCTCTTCTACACTCTCACTAGTTGAGATACCAGTACTCCATAACACCTGCCCAGTCTGCACGTTTGACTTCTAAAGTAGCATGAAGTGTATGGGAGGAGTTGATTCACTTGGATTGTTATTTAATAGATGTTTTGCAGAAGTGCCTACAGGCATTAATTAAGATCAAGGTGCAAGGAAGACTGCCAGTGAAAAATAGTCTCAGCCCCAGAGAGATCATAATTCACTTCATGGCAAGTTACAACAGGTAAATGTGATAAATTAGCTGTAGGGAGTGTCCAAGCATTTTCTGCAGAGCATGAAATTATTTCCATGTATCTATTTACAAATATAGGTATGTTCATGTTCAATATGTTAACTTCTGTCTAATCTTAAAATGACCTCCCTGATGTCATAAAACTCTTTTTCCATAGAAATGTATAATTTATGATATTCCTTCTCCACCTACTGTGTTGGATATGCTATACCTTAGAAAAAAACATCATTCTTTATCCCTCCCTTTTCAATAAAATATTATATATTGACTGTTTTTCAGCAGAACAAGAGAAAAAAACGAACCTTATGCATTTTATGTTTAAAATCAAAATACCTTCCATGAGGATAGGAGCTAGCCAATATCCATTCTCATGGAATTAATTGTAAAATGTATTAATAGGAAGGTGTGTTAAAGTTTAGACAGATCTTGGTAACAATGAGACATGAAGGTTTAGGAGACCATAATATCTAATAGACTTATTTTTCTATTAAAAATAGGGGATAGTTAATTTGGTAGGTGGAGATAAAGGTCAATTTGATTTATTTCAGCTTGTCAAGCTTCATGAATAAATCCATTATCCGCAGTAATATTCCTTAACAAGGTATTTCTAGCTGGTTTCCTCCAATTTTGAATTACTGAAAACCATCCATGAAATAATTAAGGCCCACTTTTCCTGTTACTATAGATGTTTTTCTATTACACTGTATGCTGTAGAGTTCTTTATGTTATGCAAAAGTACTGTAAAATACTGCCAAATCAGAAACCTTACCAGCTGGCCTTAGGGGTAGTAACTTACCCCATCTTTCCATAGATGTAAAATCACCTTCCTATACAAACAGGCCACTTCCTCCAAAGAGAATCAGCTACAAGATCAGGATGTAAATAACAAACAGAGATAAAAGCAGTGAAATATTAATCTCAGATGTAAGCAAATTAGAATTTCGCTATTTTTAGTAGGGCTAGAATGGGTATCTTAACACTTTAATAACATGAAACATTGCCTATAGCACATGGTGAATTTTATATTTTTTTTTCTCTTATATGTCCCTTTAAATTAAATTACTTCTCTTTTACATAAAATTCTCTGTGATTTAAAATATGGAGTATAATGCTTTCAAAGGGTAAGAAAAAGACATATGATTGTCTCAATATTCTTGTAAATTAACCCTTTTCAGCAGCCACGTCAAGAAATCTTAAAGTCCTCTAGGCAAAAAGGCAAGACTAATACTGAAAATGCCACTCCTACTGAAGCCCAGCTGGTGAAAGATTTGGGTGGTTGCCTAGAGGAGCTGTGGATGTCCCATCCCTGGAAGTGTTCAAGACCAGATTGGATGGAGCTCTGAGCCACCTGGTCTAATGAAAGGTGTCCCTGCCCACAGCAATGGGGTTGCAACTAGATGATATTTAAAGCTCCTTCCAGCCCAAACCATTCCATGATTCCACGATTTGTGCTATTGAGTACAGAACATACACTTGGAATGGCAGACTAGAGTAGCACAATTAATTTAGCTAAGAGTTAAATGTATGCTTTTTATCATAAAGACTGATTTATTAAATTTTTATCTAAGGGCTATAGATGAAGATTTTGGTACTATGCTCTGCTCTGATCCTTCTGTGTGCTATTTTACACTGATCCGGGGTGCGTGGGACACAGGCAGCAGTAACCATCTGCATAGCCACAGCTGTGCAAACTGCAATGCCAAAGGTGGTCAGTGAAAAGAGCAGTGGGAAGGAACACAACCATGGCACGGCAGCAAGAGGAGCTGACACAAAATACTCCTCCGGGCCTCCTCTAACACCTGTACACTCTGCAAACAGTAAATGTAGTAAATGTGTTATCAGACACTGGTAATTAGTTCTGGGAAACACTTCACTGCTCAAATCAGCCTGAGATATGAAAATGCAGGATTACTTAACATATCTCTGTGCTGTGGGAAACCTTTCGTGCAACCTAGCCAGGTGCCACTGGGTGTTCGCTCAGACCCGAGGACGGCTGCCATGCCTGTGCGCAGACGGCCATCAGAACGGCGTCATCCACTACGCTATTCCCGGCTCCTCCCGGGCTATGTCTCCGGTTTCGCGGGGACAGGCCAAAGCCAGACACCACACGTACGATGAGCACAGGGCCGGGCCCGTGGCACTTTTATTGAAGAAGCACTTCTGAGACCGCCCGTGCCGAGGGCACTCCCGGGGCCCTCAGCGGCGCAGGGGCGCCGGGAGCCGCCGCCAGGGGGCGCCTTAGAGTGACGGCACCAGCGCCCAACGAGCGCGCGCTGTCCCGGAGAAGGGGCGGTGCAGCAGGGGCCGAGCCGGCCCAAGGCCGGCGGGGCCGACACGGAGCGACAGCAGCCGCGCCCAATGAGCGCGCGCCCTCCCGAGAAGGGGCGGGGCGCTGGGCCGCCGGAGGGGCGCTGCCGCGGGGCGCGGGGGTTACCGTAGGCGGAGGGCGCGGCAGCGCTGGCTTCCCCGGAGCGGGCCGCGTGAGGCAGCGGCTCCGCCTCCCGGGGGGAAAGGAGGAGCGGGGTCCGTTCAAGGTAGGGCGTGGGCGGGGAGCGGCCCCTTCCTGCGGCCGCGCTCGGCCCGAGGCGTTCGACTGCGGACGGTACGACTCGGGCTCTCCATGAGTGGCCGGCGCCGCCGGCCAATGGGCGAGGCGGAGCGCGCCTCTCTCCCCGCCCCCCGCGCGCGGCGAGGCCAATGGGAGCGCGCGGGGAGGGGCGCGCGGGGCTAGGCGCGCGCTGGGAGGCGCCCCCACCGCCAGATGCAGGGGAGAGGCACGCGGGCGGCGGCAGCAGCGGCGGGAGCGGAGTAGCGGCTGCGGGAGCGACAGCAGTAGTGGGAACGACAGCAGTAGTGGGAACGACTGCGGGAGCGGCAGCGGGAGCAGGAGCAGCAGCGGGAGCGGCAGCAATAGCGGCAGCAGCGGCGGCAGCAGCGGCGGCGCGTGGGCATGGGGTCGCGGGCAGCGCGCACCTCCCCGCGCTGAGGGACCAGCGGTAGGCTTGGGGCGCGGCGAGGGGCGGCGGGGGCGCAGGTGCCGGGAGCGGCTGCAGCCGCCGGGCGGGGCGGGGGACGTGCGGCGCTCCGCGTCGCGCTGCCCGCGGCCGCCCCCGCAGTCGGGGCGGCGGCGCCGTGTCCGGCGCGTTGCGGCCGCGCAGCCCCGGCGCCGGCGGAGCGAGGTGTAACGCCGCTCGTGTCGTTGGCAGGATCCGAGCGCAGCCGCGGGAGCCGCCTCTGCTCGTGGCAGCCTGCTGTCACCTTCCCTTCTGGCAATGGGGAATGGACTCTCGGACCAGACGCCGATCCTCTCCAGCCTGCCTTCCTTCCAGAGCTTTCACATCGTCATCCTGGGGCTGGACTGCGCTGGGAAGACGACGGTGCTCTACAGACTGCAGTTCAATGAGTTCGTCAACACTGTCCCCACTAAAGGATTTAATACGGAGAAAATCAAAGTGACGCTGGGCAACTCGAAGACAGTCACTTTCCACTTCTGGGATGTGGGCGGCCAGGAGAAGCTGAGGCCGCTGTGGAAGTCCTACACAAGGTGCACCGATGGCATCGTGTTTGTGGTGGACTCCGTCGACGTTGAGAGGATGGAGGAGGCCAAAACAGAACTTCATAAGATTACTAGGATATCTGAGAATCAAGGAGTGCCTGTCCTTATCATTGCTAACAAGCAGGACCTGAGGAACTCTCTCTCCCTTTCTGAAATCGAGAAAATGTTAGCAATGAGTGAGCTGAGTTCTTCAACACCCTGGCATTTGCAGCCTACCTGTGCAATCATTGGAGACGGACTTAAAGAGGGACTAGAGAAACTACATGATATGATAATTAAGCGAAGGAAAATGTTGAGGCAGCAGAAAAAGAAGAGATGAGTTCTTTTTTGACCTTTCTATTTTAGTTACATGGTCAAAATTTGACGTAAGACAGCTTCCAAACCCAGGCCTGCCTGTTTGGATGCCGTTAAGCTTAGTTATGTTAAACAATCAGTTGCACAACCTTGCTGTGTGCAGGAAGGCTGTGCAGTTGTGGAATATTTTTATTTGTTTGTTGTTTTTTTTTAACTAGTCTCTTCTGAGTTTTTTTGGCTCTGTATTATTTCAGAAGCCCTAAAAAATGATGTAATGCTATCAGGAAATGGATGGGTGGGTATATGTGACATGGATGTCTAAATAGCCAAATAAAACGAGGGTTTTCTTCGTAGTGTTGTACTCATATGTTTGAGGGTGCCCTCTGCAAGCAATTTGCATTGAAGGTGTTCTGTGTTTTTAAATTTCTAATGCTCGTAAGTGGAGTGCTTAGGTGAACATTTTACAGCTTTAAAAACATGTATGAAGCTAGTAACCCATAATTTCATTGAGGCTGGTTTTTTACTTTGTTTGAGGATTTCTATGAAAGCTTGGCTACATGTGTAGGTTTTTTTAATTTGGTACTTTTTGAAATTGAATCATACTCAGTTCAAACACTTGAAATTTTAAGTGCTGTGGATTCTTCAACTGGTAAAAGAAAGACTTTGACAAGTAAAAACTGTAAACAACATGATGGAGCATGAAAAAGTGGTTTCCCAACATATAGCATGTTTTTTGGTATGTAAGGTTTTTACTTTTTAGAAGTAGCCATTCATCATTATACAGTGCTAATCAGGTTTAAACTGTTACTCAAAATTAGTAATTTATTTCTGAATGGTGAGTATTATGTCCTCCTAGTATCAAAAGTCAATGAATTGCAGTAAAGGAGCTATAAAGAACAACTATGGCTGCTGTGGTTCTAACCAGTGCAGCATTCTTTGCCCTGTTGATGACTTTCCTGGCAATATAACGTACTTATAATGAAGTAAAGATGGAGTTAAAATTAGCAGAGCACATCTTGTATCTCCCCAAAATACCCCATTTTATTAAAGTGGTATTGCTATGTCACTTTCAACGTATGCTTTTTCTGTTGTGACTCTTACAGTATTTTGTGGTTAGGAATGTAATAATGCTTTATACACTCAAACATTAGACACTACCGGGGGCGGGGGGGAGGGAAAGGGGGAAGAAGATTTTCAAGATGGGCCTGTGTTCTGCTTTAATTATGCTTTAAGCTGTTCTTGTTTACAGAGTGTGCAAACAGTGTTAACTGGGCAGGATAGTGCTTGACAGAAAAGGGAGGGTAGTTTTTCTTACTGGTACAGAGCTTCAAGTGACTCTTTAGATACTTGGTTAGCAATTAAAAGGGCTAAAGCAGAGCCTGGATTTTTAAGACTAACTGTAGTGGTGCTGTAGAAATTCATCAGAATGTTAGATTATCTTTAAATTTTTGTTGGAAATACCAGATTTAAAAAAAAAAAGTAAAAAATAGCAAAGTCAATTTCCTCCTCTCAAAGTTACCAGCAAAGTAACACATTTTTCTTACCTGCTGCCATGTATCAGGAGGATGACAGCTACAAACCTGAATGTCATTTGATGTAATTTAGCTATGTTAAAAAAAAAAAAAAAAGAAAAAATCAAGCTTTTTAACCAGCAGCTGTTAGACCAGGAGGTAACCAAAAATGCACTTTAGTGTCTTCGATAACTGAAAGTGACAGCTGTTTGTTTTTTTTATGACATCTTGGTCCTTTTTGAATAAACTGAAGTAGCTTCCAGTGGAGCTTTTGTATGTTGGTTATATATGTACCTGCACTGGTGACATTGTAAGTCACTTACTCAAGTAATGTCTATATTTATAGAAATGTGGATGACTTCTTAAACCTCAATAAACAATTTAAAACAAGCCTGCAGAGAGAAGGTGTCTGACTTCTTGTGCTGCAGTGGTACAACCAGTGGTTCAACCTCTGTGCACATAGTTCTGCTGTTACTTGAATCAGTATTTTTGTTGAATAACCCAAGTCTTAAAATGTGGTGAGGCTAATAAATCTCACGTTGTTAGAAACTGGAGGTATCTCATAGAAAACTTTTGATCAGTGGTATGTAGAAGTAGAAGAAGTAACTGCTGCCATGACTCTTCTCCAAAGTGATGGTTCTTGCTTAATTTGAAATATCTTGTATATAGCTGAGCGTATTTTGTGTTATGTGCAGCACTTAATAGGCAATGTTGGGCACAGATCACATGTACTCTCAGGTGGTACTTGATTTAGTGTCTTTAGGTTTGTGTATCTGAAGCTGAGAGCTGAGGGATTCATCTGCACTTAAGCCTTGGGTGAATTTTCTTCTGGGATGTTGCAGCAATGAGTTGAATGTGTTGACATAGCAAGCTGCTAATTAGTTTCAGGACACAAGCATAGACAAGAAAAATTTTGTTTACCTGCAAATAAAAATGGCTAACTTTGAACAAGAACACCCAATCCTTTCTCAAAACCCTAATATTCTCATTTTTGTTTATGTAACTGGGGGCACATGAAAATGTAGGTTACTGTCAGTCCTGAGGAAAAAGCTGTATTAGTGATGGTAGGTCTTATGGATTTGGTGTATAACTGGTATAATCTGGCTAATAATTTTCCTTCCTACTGGATGCACTGTACTCCTAGACTAAGGAAGGTGAGATGGCAGGCTGGCTCTTTGTACCTGGCAAACAAACTGATACCAAATACTAATTGCTTCTTTTTCAGTACTCATTAGCCTTCTGTTCAGAGTAGTTGAAAAGGCATACTGCTTGAAAAAAACCGTTTTGTTCTGCATATTAAACATACTAGTGTTTTATCTGGTGGCAGTCTCCCTAAACTCTCATATGCATAAAAACAGCAGTGAATGATTTTAAATACAAAGACTTGACAGATCTGTATTCTAGCACTCTGGAGGAAAAAGTGAGAGAAGGTAGAGGGTACTGTTTCTGAAGTGTCATGGTTCTTAACTAGTCTAATACTGACTTGGAAGTAGAAAACTCTAGGGGGATGAGTTTTAAATTCAAGCTATGCCTTTGTCTGTACTAGAACTTTTTGGCTGGAATTTTACAGTGACAGTTCTGAGAGTACAGTATATGAAACTGTGTTTTGTATTACTATGACAAAGTCTTCCCACTACGAGCAAAGCAAAGATTGCAGGAGAGCATTCAGTATCTGAACTGATTGAGCTCCTGCTGGCATGGTCCTGCCAGTTGTGGATCACTTTTTTCCATGTGATGAATTGTCAGTTCTGGCCTACATACAGGTATTTGTAAGAAAATATTTAGAGTAGCTGAATAACCAGGTGTCATTTTGTTACAATGTTGGAGCTACAAATCTTAAATCAAAAATACTTTTTGCTGAAAGGGCTGCATGTGAACACTGTTCTTCAAGATTTCAGGTAACTATCTTAACCTTTAAGGAGGCAAGGAATTGCATCTGAATTTGTGCTATTGAACAAACTACAAGGTATTGTCACCTTATCACTTGTTTTAGCTTACAAAAGTTTGCATAGCACTGTCTTGGCTATTTATGCACATGCAATCACAGTTAACCAGCCCTCAAGATCTGGTCTGTGTTTTCTAGCTGCATAGCTGTTAGCATCAGACTGTTGCAAGTAGGAAAAATACTGCAGGATGATGAGGTTCCTTCAGGTTCTCACATCACTTTTAAGTTGTATTGCACCGAATGTGCATTTATATTTGGGGAAAAAAAAGTGAAACATTTTGCTCTTCTAATTTTCATGTTTTAGTGAGACACAATTGATCCTTTGTGTGGAAAACAATACCCACAGCCAGTTCACGCTTCCCAGCCTGGCTTGAGTGCTTCTGTGGCCTTTGACACAGCACTGGTCCTGCAGGAGTTGATTACCCAGGACTTTGTGGTCGCAGTCAGGTGGGGGCTAGCTAAGCCCTTCTGGACCTCAGCACGTCTTAGTGAAGGCAGTTTTGTCTTCTTGGGGGGATGTTATCTGTATCTTGGATCATTTGTTTACTAATAGCAGAGTGTTAATTAGTGTCTGGCTGAAACTTGTTGAGAGGGGAGTGTCATTCTTGACATGGAGAAAGGATTTAGATACTACAAATTGATGCTACAAAGGACCTGGTAAGGCAGAGTGAGAAAAACATAAGTCAACCTGCATCCACTATATATAGGGCACTAGTCCTAACATGCAGTCGTGAGTCAGCTGTCAGATTGCAGTGCGTGAGAGCTGGCAAATATGTGCTCATAATGCTGCCTAACTTCTGAGAGAGAAATCCAGGCATGAATCAGTGCTTTTAGGATTTGTATTTTCACTTTACTGGTGGCTGACTCGTCTTTTGAGAGGGTCACAGTTTACAGCCTGCTCTGAAAGATTTTTGTCCCCAAGCCACAACAGCCCTTGTTGCTGATGGGAGGGATGTGTAGGGTGCTGTTTGTTTAGTCTGGGGGTTGAGGAAAGCTTTTTTGTTTTTGTTTTTTTTAATCCTGACTGACACAGGTATGTGAAGGCCTGCCCCTCATGTTGCTCTGCAGGCTGTGATTATTTTTAGGAGCAGTATGAGACTGCAGAGCTGTGTGAATAAACTGAAGGGAAATACACAGCCTGGCTTCACAGCAGGGTGATGCTGGGGGTTGTCATGTGGGCTCCCACAGCCGTCCTGCCTATCTGAGAGCAAATTAAAGGGCCAAGACATAGCTAGTACCTTGCCCTTCTTTAAAGCATTGGCCAGTCTTCTTAAACAATCTGTAAAGAAGCAAAATTGCAGTTTTGTAGACCTAGCTGACACAAGACTCACAAATGAAGGACTTAAGTTTCCTCCCTGCCAGGGTCCTGTTCTGGTGGTGCTGGCTAGGTGGGTGATGCTGCCTGCCTGCTCACCATGGGACTGAGCAGTCACACACTGATTTTATTCAAAGGCAAACCCAAAATTTAAGGTGAAAAAGTAGGCAGGGAGGCTAGACAGTACTTCCAGGCTAAATACCTGCTTGCAAACAGCTCAGGAAAGTAAGAGAGAGACTAATCCCTGAGCTTTGAAGATTATGGTTTCTTAGTTCCAGCTATATTTACACAGCTGCTCCACTAGAATTAAGGGCTAAAGATGACAGAATAGTTAGAAAGGAGAAGGTCAAGTACAGTTGTTGGCTATGGGGTGTGTGGAGGGAGAGAGGATTTGAAACTGTTGGGTTTTCCTAGCTTTTCAAGACACATTGAGCCCTAGGGAAATAGATATGATTTCAGACTGCTTAATTGGTTCAAAATCTTTATTATTTTATACACTGTAGCTTTCCTATTGCTGAAATGAAACAATACCTCATTTAAGAAAGTCACCTAATCACTGCATTAATCTCAGTTGACAAAAGAGAAAGCAGGGTTTTTGAGCCTTGTTAAATGTGCTGAGGACTCCTGGCTGGCTCACAAGCTGCAGTAATTCAAGGTTCTTTCTAAAAATACCAGAATGGTAGAATTTAGGTCAGACAAAGTAAAGGTGTGAAACCCGATACCCCAGACACTACACATAGTCCAGAGGTACCACCAACCCTGTAACCACTTATCTTCTGTTACAAGTTTATGAATGATATTTTAGGATGATTTCCTTTGGAGCATAATGTTTTCATCCCTTTCCTGTTTTGGTGTCATTTGCACTGAAAGCTTTAACAGGTTGTTTTGATATTTGGACATCAATGAATTGGGTGTCAAAAGCATGAGTTTGTGAATGGAGAGGATCAGGAAAGAGTGTTCACCTGTGCTTTAGTGACTTGGTGAGGTAAAACCAGTCTTTTTGTAAAGCAGGCTTAACAGGATGAAGATGACCTTAAAGAGGGAAATTTCCTAAAAATATCCTCTTGCTTCTAACATTAGCTGAACTCCACTGGTCTTAGAATTATTGTATGCTGTTGAAGCATGGGCTGCTGTTGTTCTCTTGACACCAGTTGCATGACGCTTTCAGCAGTTTGCAGACAATAGGTGTAAAGTCTCCACAGTATTTCTGAATTTATATATTTCTTTTTTGTATATTTTCAGTTGTCTTGAGGTGTTCCTGTGGATCAATTTAGTTTCTAATAAAACCTTGATTCTTTGGGAAACATATCAATATCTCTGCAAACACACCTTTATGCCTATTTGGTTCCTGTTATAAGGCATAGAGTAAAATGGCAAGCTACGGATTTTTAGTAGCACTGTTAACCTCCCTTGAACTCTAGCCATGAATTTCTATTTAAATCATATATATATATATATATGTATTCCATTGTTCTTGATTATGCTGTATTTAGTATAGGAGCTGAATTTTGCTAACCTTAGAACTACTAGTCTCCCTGATTTTAATTAGCTTAGAAAATTGACTTGTACATTTAAAGTCACTGTAATTTAGCTGTAATCAGTCATGTTACACTGGAGACAAATGGGATTCGTGGACTGTGGCCACACTGATGCTTTCTGACAGCTCTCCTATTGCCACATCAATACACATCCCTCACTGTTTGCTATGGTAGCACTGGTACCAGCAAACTGTGTTTCTACATGGTTCAGCAGTTGTGTTTCTGCCACTCTGTCATAGAACTGGCTTCTATACAGAGCTCACTTATGTCCTGCTGCTGCTGTAATCATGAGAGGAGACAGAAAAAACTCTCTACAAAGACTCAGGTGTACATTGCAACTTTAAATTACATTCTTTGATGTATTTGTTTTAAAGTCCCACAGTTAATGCAGGAAACTGGAAGTTTAAGACTGAAGATTAGTACCTTCAGCCCAGCCACTGTTGGTTGGTCATTTTATCTCTGAAGTTTCTTCATCTATGTGTAAAACAAAAATCTCGTAGTTGCTCTTACATTTAAATTCATGCTTAAAACTGCTGTGAGATATTAGGATATTTAGAAATGCAGTGAAATGGGAAGTAATAAACTCTGACACTAATTCAGATTTTTCAATTGACTTGAAACATATTTGTGTTCAATAGTTATGCATCAGGAAATCATCCTATTTCAAAAGTAATGCATTTTAGAGTTTAGAAATACAAGTTCAACGTACTGTATTATCTCTGCATGCACTTCAGCTTCACAGAAAACAAAAATATTACCATCGTTGAAAATAATAATGTACTTTATATGCTTCAATGAATAAATATTCATAAACTGTATTAGTTTATGATCACCTGATTTTTGTTTGAGTTTGACCACAGCAAGTGGTGGTCAAAAGTGGTCAAAATTATTTGGTTTTATGTCTAAATTAAATAGGGATGAACATATGGTCTTCCAAATCAGGCGTATGAGTGTTTTCAAGTAATGGTGATTTGCAAAGATCTTGAGTTAAAATAACATACTGTCTTAAAATAAGCTTTTATTTGGAATAATTACAAACATGAGTAGAATTGCCTTTGAAAAAGTAGCTTTATTTTATGTAGTGCACTCAGAGAAGTATTTTAGTGTGATTTCAGACCTCAGGGTTCAGAGGGTCTCCTGTTCTCGCAGCCTTTCTTGGCTGTAATGAATCAGTCTGCACAGGATGTGGCTGCTAACAGATGATAATGCAAAGTGAAGGGCTGGGCCATGAAAAGCCCCAGGGTGGCTCAGCGTGGTGCTGAGTTCTCACGAAGAGCTGATTGCTTTCCAAAAATAAGAACAGGAACTAGGGCAGATAATCCATGTAAAATGCACTTTCCACCCTTACCCCTTCACAACAATTTATTATTTTCAGTATTATAGAGCTTTACATGTTGATTACATACATAATCCATCCACGCACCCACATCTACCTACACACATTTCTGCTGTATTCTTGCAAACCCTGTTTGTGAGAATTTCTCTGGGATCCTGTTTTGTGGGTGTAACTTGAGAATATATAAATAGATTCATGTTTTCCCATCTTTTAAACCTAAATGTGACTGCAAACATGACAGTAGAAATAGGATTCTTTGAAATTATTTCCTCTGTTTCGAATCTTTCATTTTATTAGGCTATGGTAACCTGGACTGTTCACATTGCATGGGAACCATGCTCCTGTTGGTGGCATTACCACTGCTCAGAGTTCAGGCTGTGTCAGCACTTCTTTTGTAAATATAAGTCCTTATTTCAGAAGCTTAATAACATAATAAGCCTTGAAATTTCATACGTATCTGAAACTTGGCACAGAGTATTCATTTTGCCTTTTACCACATTAAATAAAAGGAAAAAAAAGTATGTATTAGATGTGAATGTAAATAAACAAAAAATAAGTTTGTGTTTTGCTGCTTCTTCTATCTCAAAGTTAGTTTTGTTTATGAAATGAAATGGTTTGAACTTGCAGCTACAAATGGAAACCTTTGAAATTTTTTTCTTAAGTCACAATAGTTAGCATTTGCAAATCAGGCCTACACACATCATTCAAACTTGCAAAGCTCACTCATAGTGAGTGAAATTCTCTCATCAGTGTCAGTAGAACTGTTTCTGTGCAGTAACAGTTGTAAAATTGAACATATACAGAGAACAGAAACATGCTTTTTGTTTGTTTTTTATTTAATAATTTCAAGTCCTTGCCTTAAAAAAGCACATTTTCTTAAGTGGTCGTGTTGAAGTAAATCAAATGCAGATTGTTCTCTGTCTTGTGGAAAAAAAAACCCATGCTTGTATAATGTCCAGGCTGTTTTCTAAACCATAAAAAAAAAAAAAAAAAAAAAAAAAAGGAGGCTCTAGTCTCAATAGAAGTATTGAATCTTTTGATGTTTGCTCATCCCTTCTAGATAACCCTGAAATTATCCTGAGGGTTACTAAGAGCAGAGCTTGCCTGTGTATAATATCTTCTTGCATAGATGTATATTTTTTCTTAAAGGCAGAACTAGTACAGAGGTCCTGTATTAATGATAGCTTTATTCTGACCTAAATCACTTCCGGCTTTTTCCTTATGGATTCACTTAAGCCTCTGCACAGGGGGTGAAGAATCAGGCTGTTTGAATCTGTAATACTTTATTCTTCCTTTGCATTCATTTCATCTGCACGTACATGCCCGCACAAAGCACTCTTCCTCACCAAGGAGCATTGATCTGCTCAGAAGCCTAGACATACTCTTCAGTCTTTCTTTGACCAGCCAATTTTATAAAGGGTACAAAACCTCTAGACTTTGGGGGGGAGGGAGAGGAGGAAGCAATAAAAAGCCCTTTTTTTCTCCTTCCATTCAAATCCCACTTTCAGTGGGATGGCCAAAGTTATCTACTTTGTGTTGCAAAACTTCCACCCAACCTGATTCTCTTATTTACCTATGGAAAGCTTACCACATCAATAATATCCTCGCAGAAGAAATGCTGTGTGTTTTTAGTATAATACAGGCACAGCAGTCAGAATTCTACTTACTCAATATTACAGCTATAAAAATTAGGCATTCTTTTTCAATTTAGGCATCTCTAGGTCTTTTTACAATTCATGGAAATAAACATGCTTGTCAAGGGTGTGATTCATATTAGTTCAGGAGTGCTATATAAGGGAGGTCAGATAAATCACCCTATGCTGTGGCTTGTTTCTGCTCTACAAAAAGCATAAGCTGATTAACTCAAATATAGACACCTGCCTTTTACACCAACTGTCTATATTTATATCTGAAATGATAGCCCCAAATCTGTGCCAGCTCCTCTGCTGGAAAATGCAGGTGTCTGCCATTTGAAATCTGTGTCAATCTATGGCAGCTGAGAGCCTCATGCAGTGCTTCTGGGTCTTGGTCAATGGCAATGCCCTTTGTAGAAGGAAAACACAAAGACCAGTATATTAAATAATATCTATTTTACAAAGTGCAGTGAAACGTTTTATTTACCATGAAGGCTACATTTCACAGTCCAGATATTCTTGTTAGAGAAATTGTAAACCAAATTACTTCCTCTTACACTGTCTCAGTTAAGCTACTTGTGCATGCAAAGGTAGATTTTCTGTCAAATTCAGTGGGTGGAAGATAAGGCTGTATAATTGTCCAATAAAACTGTTGTCTAGAAAATCATCTAGAAAAGCTTTTAAGTATTAAACTTTGTTTCAAATCCTCATCTACCCATTGATACTGTAACTGAGTCTAGAATCATCTGCACCTGCTTCTGCTCATGTTGGGAGTTGCAATTGCTCTGGTGTGACCACAGAAAGGCTATTGGCAATCAGCCTGAAATTGTTAAAGGGTGGGAGGGAGGTGCTGAGAGAAAGTTTGCTAGCTGGCCTTTAGGGCTGACCCGGGCATGGAAACAGGATGTGAGTGCAGAGCTCCATAAGCAGAGGACATTATAACCTGCTGTGATGTCTCCAGGTTTTCTTCTGCCTAATAAGGTATGAGTAACTGAAAACTTTTCTGATGAGAAATCCCTAACTCTTGGGGAGTATGAAAAGGGGGTTTCCTTGTCCCTGTATTGAGAAAACTGTGATAGTTTCTTATTTTTCAAAAAATGATCAAACTTCTTGTTGCCTAAAAGGTTTAACATCCGCTGCAGATAATACTCTGGAAATACACATAACTTCTTTCTTTAGGAAACCCAGCTGAAATGCTGGAAGCTGGGGTAGAGGGAGGACGATACCTTAAAAGAAGAAATTTTAGGGTATGGTGTTATGAGCTTTGGGTTTTAGCAAATGATTAAATGGAGCGTATTGTGTGTTCCTGTAGGCTTGGGGAAAGCGTGAGACTTTGTTTTGTTGAAGTAATTGCTTGATCTCAAAAGAAAGCTGTTGTGCAGGCTTATGGGGATTCCTACATCCCCTAAATCATCCTATCATCCTGTGAAAGCACAGTGAGGGTGTACCTCCTGGGGGCTTATCTCTGATGTGAGACCAGGTGCTATGACATCCTATTAGTTATCTCTAGTGAGAAAATAACTGTACATAGTCTCCAAAGCAGATATGATCTGCTTCCCTAAACATCCTGTTGACTCTGTGTATTGTGTGGATTAAACTGGGTTGTGAAGACATCGAAACTGGAGCTGAGATTCCTGCTGGAAACCTGCACTGTTCCTGTTAGCTCACCTTCTCTCTTCTACTGCAGATGTGCTAAGAAAGCCTTTACCTATTGCTTCTCAGGCCTGGGGCAGTGAATTAATAATGCATAACATAGCAAATTCAGCACTAGTAAGTGGTTGCACTGGCATTCAAAGAGTTTTCAGTTCTGAAAAAGTGGAGAGTGGTGCAGGGGTTAGACTCCTGCAGATGACTAAGGGCCCAACAAGGCTGCACTTGGATGTTTTGGGTAGAGTGGTCAGGAGTTTTCCTGTTCTTAGGATTGGAACCCAGCAAGCATTCATCTCATTTCTAATATGGAGATTGTTGGGCCATTGGTTTTTATTTTTTTTAGCATGCTTTAATTATTACAAAATGAAACGTAGAGATGTGAGAGCAAAGACTTAAACCAGTCAAAAAAAATACAGTCTGCAAAATGATGTGACAATGTTTGGGAGCTATTGTTAAAACAAAATAACAACCCTCCCTCTCCCTCCCCCCCCTAACCCAGATAAAAATTTTAAAAATACTAAAAAGCCCAAAAAATTGTTCAGCTAACAAGTGACTCTAAGTTTTGTTTGGTAATAGTAAGATTTTGTAGAGTGAGGGATGTTGGATTTGTTGGGTCATTTTTGGTGAGGTTGCTTTTTGGGGTTTTTTTGGTTGTTTTTTGATAGGGGTTGGTTTGTTCATTGTTCAAAGTGAACTACAGTTTTACACTTTCTGTCAAGCCATTTTGGGTCAGCATTAAAGCTCCATGGATGCAATCTGGAACGGGGCTGGTGGTGAGCTTGGTGGCAACACAGGAGAGATGCTTTTTTTCAGCATGCAGAAATGATAGAGGTGTTAGGTTACTCTTGTTGCAAAGCCAGAGCTTGTTGCTGGCAGCCAGAAACCCTCCTTTTAACAAACTCTAGCATGGCTTCACTTCTGTGAGTCTGCCTTACCCAGCTCCATGGTGGGATCCCCCTAACAGCTCTGAGCAATTAAAAGCTCTTTCAGTGCCAGCTGCAGTGCCTACCTGTGAGTGAGGATCCAATTTTGTACTCCCCCTTATGTCTCAGGCTCCTGTCCCTTGCAGTGATGGTGTAGGACTCTAATGCATTTCCATCCATGTACTATACTGTACTGTGACTCTGAAAAGCTCAATTTAAATCCTGATGCAGATCAAATAATCCCATATCCAAGTAGACTGCTGAATTTTCTCCCTCTTTCTTGCCTTTTAAAGCTCACAGAGAACACTGAGGGTATTGCAGTGACCTTGCTACTCTTACATAAGGAATGGGAAACCAGGGTAGGATCTCTTCAGAGATATTTTGATGGGGAGTATAGTGACTCATCTGTTGTTGCTGTGTTCAAGGAGCCTTTTGCTGCACTTCTTTGGTCAGCTCTTGGGGTGTATGAGCTAGAGACAGCGTGGGTGTCTCTGGCCTGCAGAGCAATGCTACCCTCTGACTGATCAGTCAGAAGCTTCATCTGACCTGTGAGCTCCAAAATGTGCCATGCTGCTCGCAGTCTCTCCTGGGGAAAGGGATTACAGCCACTCTGGCATGAGCTATTGGTAGGATGCCATCACTGCTGGTGATTAGGGCTGATTATGACTTTTCTGGGCACCATGGTGCTCTCCTTTGGTTTGTACTGGTTTGGTGAAATGATCTGTTTTTTGCTGAGGTTAATATGGAGAAAAAGGCAGTGACTATTCCTTATGATTCCCTTTTGGATACTTTCACTGGTGGCTCTTTGGCTAATTGCCAGTCTTTGGACAGGCTTTGCTTGCAAATGGATGTGTCCTTTCCTCCAGGGAAAATTTGGGGAGTAGGGACCCTCAAGAAGTCCCTGCCTCTGGGTGATGGTGCTGGAGGTGCTGCCCTCTCCCAGGGTATATCCCAGGTAACACCAGCATCACCAGGCTGTCCTGCCTTTCCTCAGCACGGTGCCAGGTCTCCTGGCAGTTCTGTGTGCACTTGGAGCGGAGCCTTGCCGTGCTGCCACGTGCAGCCACAGCCTGTGGAGGAAGCCCTGCGCTCCAAAGTCCTCTGCTCCCTCCCGTGGAACAGCCACGTGTCAAGAGGGGTGGGAGAGCCCAGCCTGTGGAGTCAGGAGTCTGAGGTGTTCCAGGTGCTACAACAAGCTGGGATGGGGTGTCTGGTGTGATGCTTCTGCCCAGCTCCTCGGCAGGCAGGGCTGGAGACCAGCTCCGTGCAGATCTTACTCTCTTGCATGGGAGATATTGGCAATGACAATAATTTTTTCTCACTTTGGAAGATGTTCAGATAGAGATCTGGCAGAGGCAAGCCAGCCTTCCCTTCCCCCTCCCTCCACCTTTGCCCTTCTAATAATCAGTGGGGAAGCACTTCCTTTGGAAATGCCGTGTTAAGCCTTGCTCTGAACAGTGGGTCCTGGTGCAGCTTCTGACTGAAACATTTACAGATCTTATCTGCAAGCTCTTCATTCTCTGTAAGAGATCTGGAGATGGATCTGTTCTTACTCACTGCCTGTCCAAGGCACGTGGAGAAAGCCAAGGCATGTGGAGAGGTCTGGTCTGGGCAGTGTGTGCTTGACACCTTTTCCTTGTGCTTCAGCACAACTCAGTGCCATTTCTGTGGTTTGCTGTGTGTGCACGGTCTTTTTCTGGCAAGCTACCTCAGTGTCTCTTCTTCTTACAAACTTGTCTGTGGCTTCCAAAAATTAACGGTCTCTAAATTTCTTCACTGTGATGAAACGAAAGGGATATAATCCAATGGAGTGCTGCTTCTCCCAGGGAATATTGTCTGGATAAAGGCTTTCTTGTAACCAAAGTTTGCTGTCTTTTAAGACTGTCATTTCCAGTATTAGTATTTCCCTATCAATGGTTTTCATGATCTTTAAAAGTAACTTGGGAAGTTTGTTCATTTTTGGATTATGTATTTATTTCTTCAGCTCACTATTAAGGCTAGATTTTATTTTATTTTATAAATGGGATCTCTGATTTGTGAACATGCGTAGGATGAGGCTGAAGAGTTTAAAAGTTTTTCAAAAATGTAAACAACTAGATTTTTTGTCTGTGTGGTATGAAGCATTCAATAAAAATGTTGATTTGTGCGCTGTAGCTGTGCTGGCACTGTTACCTGTGCAGCTGTATTGTGGCCCTCACAGTGAGCTGATCTGGCTTCAGTGAAATTCCTGGGTTATCTTCCAGTTTATCAATTCAGACTGCAGCTGGCTGGACTCCATGCCAACACAACTGGAGGGAGTCATGCAGAGAAGATAGGGCTGAATGGTGGGAGTGCCTTAAACTTATGCTGTTGCTGCTGAAGAATTCTGGATCGTGAAACCAGGGCTTTGATGTTTGTAAAGTAGTAACAATGTGCACAATACATAATTCAGTGAAATGTTACTTGCTTGTTTGTTTGTAAATCTGAAAAAAAAATGTTACCGACTTGAAAGCCTTCCTAGGCAGGTATCATTGGTCTCGCTGTCATCATGGAAGCAATGAGCAGGAATTGTTTTAAGCAGATGTAAGAGCTGAACCTTAGTTCTTAACAGTGTCTGCCTAAATAAAAAAAGGTTTCTTATTAATGTTATTTTGATATTTTCTTCTGTTATATCACTGTACAGTGTGCTGGTGGCATTTTTTTTTTAGTCTCAAAGCAAAGATTCTGTATTTCTGAAAACTACAAATGCACAGTTACTGTACTTATTTATGGTGATTTTCTCTCTGATTCATTATCAGAGTATGAGCTTGTTTTTCAAAACAGAAGGAATTTTGTGGGCTAGTATCTTATAAGCCACTTTTAAGCTTCTAAATAAAAAGTCTGGAAAGTAAAAAGGGTAAAATCAGAGGCTGAAAGCTCTTACTACATTTTAAAATTTCTGAGGTACCAGGAAGTTTGAGGTCAATTACAAGATGTGATGACTGTTAAAGAGTTGGAAAATATTTTTTGTAGTACTTAAGGAATTTTTTGGGTTTTGGTGTGGGGTTTTGTTCGTTTTTTGGGTTGGTTGTTTTGGGCATATTTTTCTTAACCTTCAAGGACAGAAGGGTTGAGAACCTGATCCTCTTCTGAAGGCAAATAAAGCCTGGAGACACCATGGTGGTTCAGGGCAAGGAACTGAGGTTTAACTGAGGGTTGTACTGCGGTACCTCAGCCTGAATGACTGTTTCTTGATGTGCATAAGGAAGGCAGGCCTTGATCTTAATTGTACCTATGCTTTTCCTCTTCTTGTTCGCCCACCAACTCTGTTAGGAAAAAATATGATACCTTAGAAATGTCATGCTTTCTTAACTCCTTGCTAGGTACCTTCTCTTAAAGCTTTTTGTCTTCAGTTAATCAGTTAATTCAGTAATTCAGTGGGGTTGCTCAACATACACAATACCTGACTTCAGTATTAAGTAATATTTATTTTAATATTGCAGCTTAAATTTTGATGTGAAATTATTTTTCTTCAAATTTCATATTCAGTTTCTGAAGCAGTATTTGTAGAAATATCTAATAGATATTGTCTACTGGCAGCTTCAACCCAGTTCTTGGCTAGAGAATTTAGACATGTATGAAATCTTATGGTGATAACAAAGCAAAATATAATTTTTACTTCCAGTTTCCTTAAGTTTTTGAACTGAATGTTTGAAGTGAAGCATTATTTGTTTGGCTCAGATGTTTATTTTCTTTTCAGATGAAAGTGAGCTGTAGATTCTTTGGAGGTGGGTACAAATAACTCTTTAAAAGATGCAGTTATGACAGTGTTGGCTTCTGTTACTCTGTTGAATTCTTTGATTAGTAATTAGATTACATGGTAATCCAGGAGAGGAGGGTGCAATTGATCTCTCCTGGCACCAGAGCTTTGCCATTCTCTTCCTTTCCCAGCTGGAGGGGCAGCCCATGAGGCAAGGGGCAGCAGGGGCTGCTCCTGGGGCTGGAAAAGAGCCATGTACCAGAAGGCTGCTGCATCTGGGCTTCTGGACAGGTCAAACAGCTGCCTGTGAGGTGCCACTTCCCGGTACTTTGAGTGGTTTGGGTGTTCTCACTCCAGCATGAGGAGGTGCTCTGGCAGAGAGAGAGAGGGAGAGCATCTGTCTGTGTTGCTGGTCACATCTGACCCATGGGAACTGATGACTCACTGTTGAGGCCTCTCTATCTCTGGTGACTGCATAGACTGGAACTCACGCAGAGGAGCTCCCTCTTTCGTGGTAAACCATCCTCTCATTTCCTGTGTGTGGACTTATTAGGCTTTAAAGATGTGTGGGTGTGTCCTTAAGGAAGTTTCAGCTTCTTCATTCTCTTCTAAATTAATAACTTGTTGTGACAGCACTAGGAGTTTGGGCTGTCCCCATTGGAAGCTGCATGTTCCTTAGGCTCCCTGGCAGTGCTGTTGGCTGGGGAATTGTCTGCCACATCCATCTAGCCCCTGCCCAGTCAGCCTGGGGCTCACCCACTTGCCTTCTGTGGTGCTGCCTGTGTCAGGCCAGACACCTGAGCTAAGAAAGTTGTACTAATGTATTCATTGTTTTATAAATACAAGCACAACTCATATTTGGTCCCTCATAGACTTTTACCTAGTCTTGTCTTTTCTAAATTTATTTAGACAAAAAAGAAATATAGTGAGGTTCTGCTGTATTGTCTAAAGTGAAGCAGTCTTAGCTGAAGAATGGGGTTTGCCTTTAAATCTGGCTGACTTCATTGTGATTTCTGTGTCTGTTTTTGTAGTAGAATGACAAAAGATCTTGAAATTTCTGAAAACAAGCCTGCTGAGATATATAACAATAATAAAAAGAACTTGTATGATTCTCCTTACCTTAATTGTGTGTCTTGTGATGTACAGGTAAATATCTGTTATGTTCTGTTTAGTCTGTTTTGTATGAGGTAATTGTTTTTTCTGTCACAATTCAGAAATCAGGAATTTATCCTCAATGGAATTGACTAATGGATGCCATAATCCTGTTGCATGAGAAGCATGTCTTAAGCACTTCAATAGGAGGCTTCACTGTTTTTATCTATAAACTATCTCTATTAAGAATTGAACTTATGGAATTACATATAACACCATCTGTTAATTGTTAGTATAGTATAACACCATCTGTTAATTGTTTGGTATAAATAGATGTTCATATATACTTTGTAAGGCATGATCATTTCTTTAATATGCTCAGCCTCCTAAAGCAGAATTTATTAATGGTAAACCATTAATGTGTGTGTGTGTGTATATATATACACACATGGGATTTTTAGGGACATTCTAGTTGCCAACAATTGAATTCAGGTTTATTATAATTAGCTACCCTTGGTGCCTACTTGCCTACACACCTGGACATTAAAAAGATGCAGTACCTGCTTTTAAGGTTTACAGACTACTGGGCTAGACTTGAAATTAGTGAGAGAGCATTGAGGAAAAACAGGGATAGCTGGAGGAAAGAACAAAGGCTATGCTTGCGTGGTTGTGTGGCTTACGTCACTTTGTTAAGCAAACAGGGTGGTTCTGCTAAGCCCTCCAACTTTGTAGTTGTGAGGATACGTGCCTCTTGTACCATGCCAAACCATCCCACTGATAGAGAAGCTAAATTGTTCTCCATCTAGCTGTCATCTTGCCAAAAAACAATGCGTAGATTGTGATGTGGGGGATAAGATCAAATGTAAGGGATCAGTAGTGCCTTTGGGAATATCTCCCTCGCTCCTTCTCGTGGGAGACTTGCCTTCTTGCTGTCCCCAGTGTTATCATTGCACTGTTTGTATTTTGAACACCCGCTCTTTTTTAATCTTTTCTGCAGCAATCATTCTCTGATAGGTGGTATTAAAAAGGAAGATCCAACAAGGATGTAGTTATATCTCTTATATGCTGGGATTTGTGCTTCTGTCTTTGAAATTTCAGCTGGCAAAGCATTGATGCAGGATGACACTTTGGAATTTTTTTTTCCGTGTACTGGTGTTGTAGATGTGATCGCAACAGACAAAAATGCTTGTGCAGGTATAATTTTGCTGGGGACGTAAGTGAAGTTAAAGCATTATACCACAATAAAAAAAACCCTTTACTCATAACATGAAGTTGCAGATAAGGAAGGATCTTCCAGTTTTACTAGTCTATCTTGGGTATGTCTGTGATCTTAGTGGGTCTTTCTCATCCTGCCTAATCTGAATCTGATCATATAAACTAGTAGGGATAATCGGTTAGAAAAGATTCATTTCAAAGGGAAGATTGTCACTTATGCTCGAAACAAGATTCTTATCTGGGAGTCTTCTCTTTCTTTCCAAGGCTTGTGAAGGTACATGGGACCAATGCTGGTGCATTTGTTAGCACTGCCATAGCCACTTGCATGTATGGAGAAATCTCTGCCAGTGCCTAAAGGTTATCTCTTTCCTTCCAACACCCTTAGCCTGTCATCTGCCACAGTGACTGCCAAGACTTGATCCCTCAATGCATCTTGATGTTACTGCTCTGCTACCACCACATGCCTTCCTGGCTGTGTACAGTGGGCTTGGGGCTTGTCTCCAAGACTCATTTATTGTCCAAGTCCGTTATCTCCCTCTGGAATGTGCTTGGGGTGACTCTGGCACACCTGGGAGGAAATGATGGCAAATTTGCCCCCATATTGTAGACGTTATGACACATGCCAGGGTACAGCAGAGGCAAAGTCCTTTCATCAGTATCACAGGACTAGGTCAGGCAGCTGTAATAGCCCAGGTCTGATCTACATAGGCCAAGCACTGCACGTTTCAAAGGCAAATGGGGCCTGTAAGGAGCCTGAACAAAACTAAATAATGAAGCTGGACTTTCAAAAAAATTGTGGGCTTTGTACTCTTCCTTGGTCAGTGTACTTAAAATAGTTAATTCTGGGTAGTTTGCTTCAGACAGACAGGTAATGGTATACAGTCTTTCTTGCTGAAATTGTATTGAATTCTGAGGAAATCTGTCTTTATATCTGAAAGTGCACTAGGCTCTGGACTTCTTGTAGCAGGAGTCTTGGGCCCCTACTTGCTCTGTCTGATGCAAATGACTGCTAATGGTGTCCAGCATTGTGCACAGGGGCAGCTCTAGGTTGAGGAAATGATTCTGGAGTAGCTTATCTGGCTAAACCTGGCAGCTGAATTATGTTAATCAGCACTCCTTGCTTAATGAAAACCAAAATGAGTTATTGAAATATCAGTCACACTTCTTGATGCCACCTCAGCTGATGTGACCACTTTTTGGATGTGATCCGAGATCTTTCCTTCAGCACTTGCCTCACAGTCATCCATCTCTTATTTTCCTTAGCTGTGAGGAGGTGCAAGTATATATGACTGTTACTACAGTAACACTGTGATTGAAATTTCTAGTAGGAATGTGTTTATCTTAAAACCTATCTTTATCCTTTTGTGAACAGTCTCAATTTAGCTAAGACACTTCCAAAGTGAAAGTTTAAATTTATTCCACTGGAAGATGCTTTCTTGCAACAAACTTAGAAATATATTATGAACAAATTGTGTGTGCAGAGGGGGTGTTGTCTGAAAACTGTTCTTTTTAAAAATGAGGTAGATGCTTGAAATATCTACCTACAGTGAGCAATAAAAACCATTAAACTGATTTTCCCAACCAGAGCAATGTAACAGGTTGAACTAAGCTGAAGAAGCCAGAACTGAACTTCTGGGTCTGATTTAATGGAAGTGGCCAAAAATAGATATTTTACTTACTTGCACGTGCTTGCATCAAGCCTCGAATTAGAAATGGAGGAGAAAAACAGTGGGCAGAAAAGGATGGGAGCCTTTACACCACTTTCAGCTGATGTTGACTCAGATTCTTATTCTATGCCCTCTTAGCAGAAAGACGCTCTTGTGTCAGCAAAGGAGAACCACATCCTATCTCCTTCCTTCCATCTGTATTAAGTCTGTGGGCCTGCTACAGCAAGAGCAGAAATAAGCAATCCACTGGAGCCTGTGAGCTATCTCCCTGTTAAGTAAATACTGCCTATCACAGATGGAGCTTTAGGCTATAAACCAGACTTGTCTAGCACTGGGAATATTAATGAGCAACCATGGCTGGAGACAGGACTCTCAGGCTCATGAAGGCTAGGAGTAGTTTTCCTTGGGAGGGGTTTTTGGCTGAAATCTCTTGTCCTTGGTTGGCCACTGGTTAGATTTTGTTTCACTTTTAGAAGCCAGACTGTTTGCCTTTTTTTGAGAGAGAAGTTCAGGTGCAGAATGTGGGAGTATGATTTTATTGCAATTCATGTTATCACTGGTGTCTTTGTTCTTAGAATTGAGAAGCAGGTATATTAGAACCTGTAACAGGACCAGTGCTCTCCCAGCCAGTTGATGTAACTGGTCTAATTTGTATGAGTGTTTTACTTGAGATCTACTTATGGACCTACATGTTATTGTGTAAAGGGCTATGCAAACACATCCCAAAATCTCAATAGTCAACTCTGTAATTTCAATAAGATGACTAGGAATTAGAGGAATACAGGATGGTGGAAAATGGGAAGAGAGCAGTGTGCTATATGGACTCATGTAAGACAACCATCCTTCAGAACTGGGATGGAACTACATCATACTGGTAACAAAACAAAATGTGGGGGCTACTTTACTTTCTGAGGCTTCCAACTGTTGATATCCAAATGAGACCCATTCTAATAGGAGTAAAGTGACTTGAATACTATATTGTGGTTTTTTGTTTGTTTTTTGGTTTTTTGGGGTTTTTTTGGTTTTTTTACCTCAAAATTAAAATGCCTTAGACAACCATGCTGAAGCCTCTTTACTCATAGGTTTTGTCTTGGGGACTGGAGTGGGTAAGACAGTTCCAAGGATGTACAGGAAGAAAACGGGAGATTTTATTCACTTCTGTTGATGTTCACTTCCATGCTAATGCTTCTGACTTTGGAAAGAGGTGTTAGTAGTCTGTGAGAACTCATGCAGGTGCAGTATCTGCAGTCCCTCCCCTGGGAAATGATTTATCAGCAGCCTAAAGCAATAACTAAAACAGCCACCTGCCTTATTGCAATATGCCTTATTGCAGTTGGCAGTAATGTTACTGTGTGAAGGTTGCCATATGTGTAGAGAGGCCACGGTCTCTTCCTGCTCTGATCAGGAAAGAACTGTGCTGAAAGCAGAAAGTCTCTTCCATGCTACTTGAAACTTCAAGTTAATGATTTGTTTGACTGACTGGCTTGCCTGTAAGTGCATTGTTGGGTGATCTTATTGGAATGACAGGGCAGGAGAGCTCTTACCTCTCCTACTATTACTGTTTGTTTAGGCGTGTAGGTATTTCCTGCAAAGCCAGATCAACAGAGCAGCTAGAGCCTGGCCGTGCAATCATTTGTAGTGCAGGAAAGCTAAAAGTTCAAGCTGTTCTGCAGTTTACATAGTTTACTCTTTTGAACTTGGCAGTATAATCTCTTCTGCATGTTTGTGGATTCTGCTAAGAATCTCCAGCACACTGGAGTTTATCTCAAAAAGTAAATGAGAAGTAGGGAGAACAGAGTGCCTTTGAAAATCTCACTTTGAGTTATTTCTTCCCTTCTTTAGGTGAAAGAAACTTCATTTGAGTTTGTGCTGGGCTATCTTCTTGGTCTTTGGACAATAAAAGCCTGGATCTCAGCATTCATGATCCTTGAAACTCTTGCAGGATGCACAGTCCAGCTCCCAAAAGCACAGCCAGCTCTGAAGCTGGATACAGCTGCTGGAGCCTTGCCCAGTCAAGTTGTGAATATCTCTAAAATACTAAACCAATAAAACACAAGGAGTTCCACCTTGATATGAGAAAGAATTACTTTACTGAGGATGGCAGAGCACTGGAAAAGGCTGCCCAGTGAGGTTATGGAGTCTCCTTTCTGGAGATATTCATAACTCACCCTTGTAACCTGCTCTAGGTGACCCTACCTTGGCAGGGGGTTTGGACAAAATTATCCCCAGAGATCCCTTCTAATCCCAACTGTTCTGTAATCTCAAAGGATTCAGATGATACAAAGGGCAACCTGGGCTAGTATTTGGTCATCTTTGACCCCTCCCCATGAGACTCAAGGGCTGCTGCTGACTGACTCTTTCAGCCTAATTAATGGTACAATTAATGGCAGTTCTCTCCTTTCCTTATATGCCAGCCATCCATTCCATAGCTCTGACTTGGCTGGTGTAGATACTGAGGGAGACTATTGGGAAAGCTTTGGGAGAGCCAAGGTAAAGGTTATCTACAGGTCTTTGTTCAAAGTCACCTTTTTCTTCATGTAAGGAGATCATATCAGTTGAGCACAATTTCCTTTGGGTAACTCCCCCTGTTGACAGTTCTCCATGATCTTCTCATTTTTGTGCTTAGAAATTGCTTTGAAGACTTCATCCACAGTCTTTCCAGGGACTGTGATTAGGTCTGTGGTTTCCCAAGATAATCCTCGGAGAGGAATCTGACCTTTTTGCATTTCTAAAGTAATTGAGCCCTCCTGGAAGTGTCACCACCTTTTAAAGACAATTGAGAATAGCATCTCAGTGGTGCTGGCCATCAGTCTCACTGGCCTCATTTCTCACATCAGCCCATAGGACCAGACACATGTTCAGTCTGCTCTCCCAGACACTTCCACTGGGCAGAGGAAGCAGGCCTGAGTTCAAGCCTCACCTGTAAAGGCATTTTCTACTTTGTTAGCACCAAGTTTCCACAGCCCATTTAGCAACAGAACCGTGCTTTCTATAAAATTGTTTTTTATGACTCTGTACCAGGAGAATATCTTGTTGCTTCCTCTTGCACTTTTTTATTAATTTTGGCTCTGAGGCAGCTTCAGCTTCTCTAGGACCCTCCCTGTACATCAGCATTATTCATGTTTCCTTAAACCTTCTGCTTTTAGTATGCTTTTGTGACATCTTATCAACTCATTCAGGGACGAGTTTAGGTTTTTTTTCCAAACTAACAAAGTAAAATACCTGCTTGGGATTTTGCTTGAGTAAAAGATTAAAACTCAGAAATAGTATTCTGACAGCATACATGAATACCCAGGGCTGCGGTAACTTGCAGTGCTTGAGACAGAAGTATTGTGTGGGCTGATAAAGTATTTGTGGGTATGTAAAGGGACTGCTAAAGGTGATCTTATTTTTGATGAGAACTTATGAATATTCACTCACTTCCTTTTCAGTTTTAGTAGCTATTTCCTATTGCAGCCTGTTGTGTATTGAATTGTTGGGGGTGTATTCTACACCCACTCTTCAGGTGTTGCCAACTCTCACAAGCATTCGTTCTGATTAAAGGAATTGCTGGGCTATAATATCTGAATTCTTTTGGCCTTATATTCATGTTAGCCTGAAGGAGGAGGGAAGAAAAAGCACGATTTTAAGGGCTTCAAAAGCCACAGCACAAGCAGCTTCTACCAGTGTGGTACAGGGCAGGATCAAGGTAGGTGTTCCAGCCAAGCTCCTGATGACTGGTTCTAAGTCCAGGAAGCAATTACTGCACTGCTGGTGCTTTTCTCAGTGCTCAGGAGGAGGGGTTTAGCCTGTGCACTCCTTAACCCACTAATTTGGTATCCATACAGCCTGCTGAAACACTTCTGGCTGCAGAATCTCCTGCGAGTAGAGCGTGAAGGAAAAATATAAAATTTCTCTGTGCTAGAATGAATATCAAACTTAGCAGTGTGCTGCTTGACAGATAGCTCTGTTGGAGATGAATGGCTGAATGAGAGCTTGGAGCTGTAATGTGGCTCTTAGTGCTTGAGCATGTTCCACTGGCACTGAGTTTAGCTTTATTTAGCTTGGGAAAACAGACAACACTGTGACGTCCATTTTATAAATCTATTACTAAAACTGACTTTTTTACAGCTTCTGCTGCCTTCAAGGCTGGTAGAAATCCCCAGGATGAAGCCAGAAAGAACATAATCTGTTGAACTGTGATGCTGAAGCAGATTTGCAAACATCAATAGTGAATAAAATATTCTGCTTAAAAACATAAATCACTACAGTTGCTGAAATAGCTGACTATGATAAAAAGGCAATGAATTTTTCATGAAGTACAGCAATAGCACCAGATGGCTACTGGGCTTGTGGGAGAATCTTTCCATTTCACATTAATTCTGAAAAACAGTGAACTAAAAACAGCATGCAGAAATGAACTGGTCACACACAATGTTAGTTTGGAGGTAAAATAAGTGGATGGAGTCAGTTTTGTTCTAAACTGGCTTATTGTCCTGGACTTCTACTTGAGATCTGGCTCCATGAGTTCTTGTCTACACAGGTCTCTCTGCAGTGTGTAGGTGGGTGGGGTTTGGTTTCAATTGCTTTATGCTCACACAGTTGTCTTCTGTCCTTTTTTTATCTTGTCAAATCCTGCTATAATTAACTTGCTTTCAAAGAGATGTAGTTTCAAGACAGAATGGATGAAACTACTGTAAAAGTTCATGTGAACTTTACCCATGTCATATGAGCTACTGTGGCAGTGTCGGCAGTGCATGGCTTTGTGATTTGAAAGCCATCTTAGTTTAGTGTGATACTTTACAATGCGGAAGCAGCATTTTTATTAAACATTGGTGTGTGCCTGTTACTTAAATTTATGGCAGTTTCTAGCCAGGAGTGCATTTTGTCTAGCATGTGCTGCCCTTAGTCATGCCTGCTGACCTGCTTTGTCATCCCTAGCAGGATAATGAACTAGAAACCTTAGAGTACAAATTGCTGTTGATGTAACTCTTAGTGAAGAAGTAGTTTGGGACTCAACTCTGTGACCTGTCAAAACCAAAGAAAAATGCTCAATTAAGGATTCCTCAAACAGAAAATTTATTGTCCAGAGCTTTTGTTTGCTTCTTTTAAAATTTTTTTTTCTTCAAACCTAGGTCATATTTCTAGACCTTCATTTGGAAACCTAAATGAAATTTTAGCCACCAACTGTGATTTTTGATTATTCTTTTTCCTACCTTTTTATTTTCATAGTGGCATCTCAGCCAGTTTAACAAAAGCAAAACATGTTTTTTATCTGTTTTACTTCTGACCACTGTACTTCTGAGTCGTGGGAAATGGATTTGAATATGTGGTGGCATATGTACAAGCAATGACTGCCTTAAACAGACTCTTACTCTGTTCCAGAGTAAGATTTAATGAGCACTATCCTATATTAAGTTAAACTTTGGGTTTTTTCAGTCATGCAAATTTATTTATTTTGTCAAGTGCCCTTCACACCCCCAGCAGGAGAGCCTTTTTATGGAGAATTTATCTGTGTGTACTTTGCCCTCATCAACCTGCCAACACATGGGTGTGTCCTGTCTTGGAAGTGAAGCTCAGAGTTCCTGTTCAGCTGTGTGGTGGCTGACGTCCATCCACGTGGTACAATACAGTTCATATGAGCTTTGGGGAGAAAACCTGTAGCTGCATTAACCTGATGCTATTCCTCAGCTCATGTGCCAAGGTCCTGCAAAGTTAACCAGTGAGGTTAGCTGACACAGCTTCCTAACTAGGGGGGCTCTAACTAACCAGGATATATATTCCTGAATATACTTTTCAAGAGCTACACACACTGATGAGGGAGTACACACATACCAAGGCAAGGTATAGTTTACATTTCTGTGTATAAAATTGATTAAGAAAATTGAGTCTAAATATTAAATTATTGCTTCAGATTAGCCCTCAGATTATGTTAGCCTGATGCCACTGTACTCTGCTTGTGTAGCAGATTAGCATGTGTGGCTTGGAGGGTGGAATGAGGAGGGGATAGAGGGCACCTGATGTCCAAGTCTGGATCCATAGTATGTGTCTAGGATTGGGCTGGGAAGCAGAAGGCTTGGCACAGCCCCTCTGGGGCAGGTAAAGCACTGCACCAGAGAGCAAATGCTGTCTCCCAACACCAGCAGTTTAGGGGCAAATTACTGAACAGTATTTCATTATGGGCTCTTTCTGGCAACAGACTTCTGGTTGGATTGGTGGTGTTTTCCTTGCCTTCTCTAGTACTTGTACTAGAGAATTGTACTGCAGTATTATATAATAATTCTTTGCAGGCCTTAGGCATGCTGCACGCTGCAGAGCTGGCCAGCTTGGATCTCAAAGCTGGGGCTATGGCAAGAAGTGCTGGAGCTGCAGGGAGAGTACTGCGTGTCCCCTTCCTTTCAGGAAGCCGGCGTAGTTTATTTGTTGGAGTGTGCTGTTATCTGAGCTGCAACTCCTTGTTTCTGAGTTCATGAGTCTTACCTAAAAGCAAGTGACCTGTAACTCCTGGGTTTTCTTTTGTTTAATTTGAACCACCTCAGATATGACCCTGAAACAAAATGAACAGGAAGATTTAGGAGCAGACTTGACAAAGCCTACTGAAAAAAAAAAAAAGGGTAGGGAGGCGAACTGAAACTGTGCCAAGCAGTTATGGAGGGGTGAATGGACTAGAACAAGAGTGGTTTGAAGTAGAGGAAGCTGGGCATTATGCAGAAGCAGACTTACAAAGAGGTAATGTTACTCCAGTGTAAATATGTGCAACATGCTAATCCAACCCAGCTCTGCAAGATTCTTGTATGAACACAAGGTTCAGAGCATTGCCATTCAGTGGAGTGCCCCAGCAGAACCAAGAAAATAAAAGAAGCACCCTGTCAGTGTTAGTCACTGTGGCTCTGTGTGTGTATGTTGATGATTGCACATACAAGCTGTATTTCAGATGTATTTAAGTCTGTGTTGTAACTGTCTTGAAATGTACTCTGAAGATTTTATTGTCATATTTAACTGTGTAAAATTAGTAACAATGCAACTGTTCACTGCCAAAGTCATTCCACCTTAAACAAAACAAACCATTATCTTTCTCTGTCTACATTCTCTGGGTATAAACACAGGACTGCTTTTGCTGGCTGGAGAACTGCTCTGGCTATTTATAGCATTGCAAAAATCTTTCCAGATTCTTGTTACCTATTAACAGGCTGTTCTTTTTGAAATGGGACAAAATAAAAAGTGACAATGATCTCGAAGTGGACAGATAGAGAAAGGCTAGAGAATCCTAGGAGATGCAGCATTTCTGTTCTCCTTTTAGTTTTTTGTCAGTTGCTCCCAAATCACACTGCTGATCTACAAGATACTCATGAACAATTCTCTTGTCTTGTGAAAATACTCACTGAAAAGCTTCATGATTCCGAGAAGAGGAAGATAAACACCTCTAGGGCTCTCACTGCTCCCTGATATCTTGTTTTACTGATGAATGCTGATTAGCTGGACCTCAGAAGTGGTGCTCTCATGAAAACAAATGCAGGCAGCAGGAAACGGTGTGGTTATGTTGCTCTCGTTTAATGTTTCAATTTTGTTTTGGAATATTTTATTGCCTTCCAAGTTGTGTCTCTGTGTCTGCTGGCATAATGCATGTAAAAAATACTATACTTTAGTGTAAAGAAAACATAGCTGAACATTTGAAAACCTGTCTAAAAGTGAAATGAGACTTTCTGAAATAACATAGGAGAACTTCATATTTCAACTCCATATTCCTGACCTCTGGCAGCTGTTTAAAGCATACTGAAGAAATGAACTCGTGGTGTTGGCGGCTCAGAGGTCTTCAAAAGTAGTTTTCAAATAATGGTGTGTATACCTGCATATACAAACACATACACAGGCGTGTTTGGGGTAATGTTGTGGGGCTGTCTCCCGCTCCCGTCTCCTGGAAGCCTGCATGCTGCAGCTGCTGGAAGCAGGAGGCGGGGCGGCTCCCGGCTGCTTTCCCTGCCCTGCCAGGGTCCCCGCTGGGGGAGGGAAGGTGTGTGGCTCCATTCGCTCCTGAATTGTGCAAGACTATCGTCAGCATGAGGTCAAAGAAAGAGTCAAGCGCATTGATGCTATATCATGTTTTTTCTTCCAAGTGGGTTTTTTTTTTCTTCCTCCTTCCTGACCTTGTCTAAGTTTTTTGGTTTTTTTTTTTTTTTTGGTTTTTTTTTCCTCATCCTGGCAGTGCCGCTTTCCTCTTCTGCTATGACAGCATGAAGCAGGGCAAGTGTGGCCTTGGTGGTGTTTTGAAGTGGAGGTTTCCTTTCGCAGGGCAGAGTCAGAGCGGCGGGGCTGCTGCTGGCGGCCGCCCCCGGCCGGGCTCGGGGCCGTGCCCGCTGCCCCACGGACAGAGCGCTCTGTCTGTCTGTCTGTCCGTCTGTCCGCCCGCAGCTCTGGACTGCGGCCAGGCCCTGGCATGTTTTCAAAGCTGTTCCATTGTCGCTTTTCCTTTGATGTGCGAAGCTGAGCAGGAGTGCGAGTGCCTGTTCCTGCAGCGAAGAGCTCGGGAGATAACAATGTTATCGGAGCGTGAGATGAATATCCATGTAATGCTGGTAATATTCAGATAGCACCGGCTTCCCAGAGATCACGGGAGACGGTCTGACTTTCGGCCAGGATCTTCTGCTTGTAACATGTAGGCTGGACTAACCTACTGAGAAAAAGGGATGTATGTGAAATTTCTGACCTTGATTTAGTGTAGTCCTTAGGACAACCAGAACCAACCCAAGCTCAGCTGCACATATCCTTCTGTATGTAATTAGACAGGTAATTAGAGGAAGTTCCACAAACATACACATCATACAGATGCGTATCACTGCCCACAGCTAAGCAAAGCACACACAAGGAGCAGGACTACTTCCCTGCTCTTCCTCATGAACAGGGGAGCTGAGGAAAATGTGGTGGGCTAGAGAAGCCTCAGAAGAGTAAACAGCAATACTGTTGATTTTCTGGTGGGGAGAGGTTATTGTCAAGCTTTTTTCATCAATAGAATTAGGGTGAGGTGTATGGGCAAAATGTCAGGAGTAGGACAAGTGCATTAAAATTTTAGGATAAACTATGCAGCCTTCTGCTCTTTGGGTGGATGCAGCCCTTGAGAAGGACATCTTTTAAGCCAATGGGAGGTCAGTGGAAAGATCAGAAGATATGTTCAGAGATTGCTGTTCATGCAAAGAAAATGAAGCTCCAGCACAGTCTGCTGCTGCCTTTACAAACCACCCATGACTGGTGGTGATCTTCAGAGAGGGTATTTTAAGAATTTTTTAAATTTCTTTTTTTGTACCTAAGGTGGGTCCAATAGCCTGCCTTGTCTATTAATGTTATTTTTCCATTCTGTGTACAATTTGAGAGATAGGCAAACTAATTTTTCTAGATGTTGAATAGGTACCATTGCCTAGATTTTTTTTCTGCAGCTGCAGGGCTAACTGAACCAACAAACACATCCAAGATCTGTATTAGATGGTATAATAGGCTCCTGGTGCCTTTGTAGTTCCCTTGTCCTTTGGTTCTCAGAGCAAGGGAGTGAACTGGGGACCTGAACTACACTTTCCTGTGCAGACAGCAGGTAATGCTGAGACACTCGAGTCTCTGAAACACCTAATATACACCTACAGCATATCATTGTGTTGTTGTGTGCAATACTTTGGTTAGATTTCTGAGAGGGAAACGAGGCATTAGGACTATGCAGTCTCTAACAGCCATTATCATTAATAATGCATTAAAAAGCAGGTTTATAGCCCTGAGGCTATCATCTCAATGCATAATCTCAGAAATGTCAAGGTGACTCAGGATGATGTGATGGACCATGGCATCTCTGAACTGCTCTGAAACATGTTGTTCCAAATAGCACACGTGGCAAAATGCGCAGGGTGCTCAGACAAAAAGGTTTTGTTGCCCTCCAAACCATAAACACTCTTCTCCTTGGCAAGGATACATAGCAGCAATGGTGTGTATTGTCTTTGCCTTCTGAAAATGTGGTCTTGTTTTTATGGTCTGCAGCTAATTTGGCACATGAAAGCTTCTGTCAGCAAATAATAATCTAATTTCTCCCTTTATTGGGATAGAAGTACTTTTTGCTCATGTTCTTAGTGGGGGAAGTTAAGTATGGCTCAAAAATATTTGGGCCAATAAGGACATATTTGCCACATTGTTGCAGTCTAGCTGAAAGTTCATACAATTAACAATGTCTGCCTGTGTTAGTTTTTGGCTATGTCACCATAGGTCTCTCAGATAACATTATTCTTTTGAGGACAGCAGCCCCTTTTCACACAGTGGGTTAACTAGCACCATGTTCTTGTTTGTAAATTGCATGAGAGGAGATCTGAGCTCTTTCCTGGGGTCAGTGCAAATCAAGGTTGAGCACTGATGCCAAAACCTCACATCTATTCTTTGACCAGTGGTGGTGTTTGTTTTTTTTTTTTTTTTTTAATTAGATATTTTGGTGACAGAATTCAAAGTGACAAAAAAAAAAAAAAAAGAGGTTGATGATGTGAAGGGAGTTGTAGGAAGAAATTAATTGGAATTATCCAGACTATAACAGAAGGTTATCTAAAGGGGTAGTTCATCTGACTGTTTTCATTTTGAATATATAGTTGCAAATCCTTAGTAAATGGCATTCCTAGTAGGGACCAGGTGGTTGAGCCACTCCTCCCACCCCATGACCTGATGCTTTCATTTTATTTTTATACAGAGGCTTTTAACAATAGCCTTTTATTATGTTTAGTGGACTTTTTTTTTTTTTTTCTTTATAATGGGCTCAGCTTCCTGAGCAGCAGAACATCTACCTCCCTTGATAATTACCCAGGAGTTTCTCTGAGAAAGCTCTTCTCTTAGAAAGCTTTTCTCTTTCAGCACATTGTTTACTCAATAAATTTGATCTGCCTTTTGCATTCTAAGTGGGTTAGTCCATTTCAGCACCAGTTGTCTTTCTAAATTAAAATAGCCTTGCTGGTATAACAATGCAGGTGCATATTTGTTGAGTTTGGAACAAAACTGAGACGGACCCTTGCCACTTCCAATTTTTTATGCTAGAGGACTAACACCCAAGTTATTCTTGGGTTCTGGTGTGGCTGAGGCTGTGCAGTGGGAAATTTGGCTCTGCCCATGGCGTGTTACAGCACAAAGCGACTTTGGGCAGTGTTAATGCGAGTCACAGCTCTGTGGTAAACATCTGGCTGGTTTGTAGCCAAGCTCTCATTAATTTCTAATTTCTATAGAATCAGGCTTGTAAATCTCTCCTTTTTTTCCCTTCCTCCTCCAGCATCTGACACAAAGGCACATATGAGCACAAACCTGCCTATACTTTCTGTTTTAAAGCCAGGTGACCATGTTAGCTGAGGTAGGGCCATGCCTGAGGCTACAAAGTCATGGTGAAAGGCTTTCTCTGTATCCTGGCCTTGGTGCTGTCCTGACATGCTCATGAAGACACCTCTTTTCCAAGCATGGCACATGAACTGAAAAAAACTCTCATCTACTTGGCAGAAGCCTGCAGTTTGCAATGCAAACAAATCCCTGTCTGCCATCCAAGTGAGTTATACACCAAGCCTGAATTCCTTTCTTCTTCCCAGTTCTTCTCTGTAAAATGATTCTTTCATCCTTTGGTAAGATGGTTTGGATGAAAGGTGTTTAATCGATGTAAAATGTAACTTAGGAATGTACCTCATTGTTTCCAGCTGCTCATACTGGTGACATACAACCCAATTCTTTTCCTCTCAGGCATTACTCCAGTCAGAATAAGTTTTGACTGCTCTTCAGGCAGTCATATCCCAAGCTCATGACGCTGCTGCTCTTTGTCATTCAATGAATGACTTTGGTTTTACTAATGCTTTTCCTAAGCCTGATAAGAAAAGTAACTTTTGCTTCTGACAGTTGACTCTAAATATGTTCGATTAACTACCAGTAAAACTGAGGCTTTCTCTTTAGTTAGGAGGTTTTCTTAGCAAGAAGCAGAGCTGTTTGTATCTGAAACAATCAGGTTTCTTTTCTTGCTGGCTTTGTCTCATTGAAACTCTGCTCACTGAGTGTGGGGATAGCAACTTGTTCTAGAGGTCATTGCTCCATCAGCAGTGTCCCGCTGTAATCAAATTGCTTCTGATGCTCCTTTTAAAAATTTCTTTGTTTTCTTTTTTGGCCAGGAAAGGTTGCTACAAGTGCAATAAGTCCTATAAGACAGTGTGTTTTGAGGAGTTCTAAGTGTCTATAAAGTTTAATTGTCTGGTTTAGTCCATGGCACAGATAGCTCTAGGACTCAGAAAAGGCATGGATGGTAAAGTCACAGGAGTGGTATGGACATGTTACATTCTTCTGAAAAAAAATCCCAAATTAACACCCAAACAAAATAACTTCGTATAAAATCCTTTCTAACTCTTTTTTCTTTTCTCTCTTGGGCCTGTGCTGCTCCTGTCAGAGACCTGTTTGGATTACAAGTTTGCTCTTGGCAGGTCTTACAAGAGCTTGATGAGAGAGAGGAGTCATTACCTGCTATCTGCCAGCAGCTCCAGGAAGAGAGAAACGGAATTTGGGTCTCCCTGAAGGTGTCTGAATTAAGAGAAATCCAGCCTTCAGGTGCTTATTATGTATAATCATATAACCAAGGGTTAATTAGGAAAGCCCCTGTGGTATTTCAAATGTTTGAGGGATCTCCTAAGGCTGAGCAAACCAGGATTTGGGATGGAGACTGAAGTCTTAAGAGGTAGTCCCGTGGGACTTCTGCAACCCTACGTGACTCTCACTTTCACTGGCTCAGCTTGCTCTTTTCTAGGCTGTGACGCAGGTGTTAAAGCAAGAACGGGGAAGTATTAACGCCTGATAAGCAGCATTTTGCAAAGTCGCTAAGTAATTGAGTTTGAAGCAGATTACCCTATTCACAGTCTGAATGCTAGCACGTATCCTAGCACACACACCAGCACAAATAGAGTCTTGTATAAACAGTCACGATATTAACTAATTTAGTACACGCTTGTCATAGGGTGTGTATTGTTTTCTCACCAATGCCAAACTGCAAGCTAGCTCTAGCAGCATAGGATGTGTTAAAAAAAATGGCTGAGGCGAGGGAAAACCTTTAGGTACCAATAATTCACAATGAGGAGTCCATAGGTACTGTAATGTGTCTTCTGCATCTGGTATGCATCAGATTTTTGAGCATTGGCTTGATAAACTTAGAAATGCTGACTGCATCCTTGAAAGCTGTGTAAGAATAGTCTGTATAAAGGGAAATAGTCCCTCTTGTAGGAATATACTTCAGACAGGTGTGGAGCTCCTACTGAAATAAGGCTCTGTTGTGAATTTCTTTTGCCTCATCAGATAATCTTGACAGAAAGTCCTCAATTCATTTGCCTAATGACATAAAATAATTCAAATGCTATAAGGCACTCCAGTGATTACTGCTTTGTCTCTAACTGCTGTTCTAGGAGGGTACATGTCCCATAATGTCTGATTAAATATACAACCTTAGGTCTTGGATATGCCAACAAAAATATAAAGCTGTGGTACACCACAAAAGCATAAGGGAACTAATTTCCTCTTTAAGTACAGTACTGTGAAAAACTGAAGAGTAAAAATTTTTCAGTTTCTTAAAATACAAGTTTCTCTATCACCTAACTTGCTTAAGCAGCTGAAAATCTCTTCACTAATGATATAAGGGCTTTGAAGGTGGAAAATGCTTTGTTTGTTTGTTTTCTCAATGCCAGATGCTTTTCAGCATCTCCAACCAAGAGTTTCTAACAGTCTAGGATGTGATATTAGGTTTTGTGGGGTGTTATTTTTTAATAACTTTCTTTGATCTCATAATTTGTTTCCTTAGTTTTAATCAGTAACGAGTTAGTCCCATGTCACTCAATTCTCGGTTGAGATCTGTGTGTTTATAAAAATCAAGATCAAGCTGCAGCATGTATTCCCTTCCAGAAGTATATTGTGCAAGAGAGCAGCAGTCAGCTGTGCTCAGGAAAGCCTGTCTGAGAGCACGTAGCTGGAAGCATGGGCCATAGACCATGGAGCTGCACAGACCTTAGGGCTCCAGCATCACGGAACAGCAAACCTAGGCAGATGTTCTTTAGCAGCGGGTTTGATGTGTGGTGTTTATGACAAGTAAACTCGTCTAAACTTGTGTTCAAAATCAGTTGAGCTTAGATCCTACAATTAAACACTCCCTCACTGTATGCTGCTTAATCTCCTTACTGTCTTCATGGTAGAAACTACTTCTAAAATTATTGATGTGAGCAGGGATTTTCCCTAGCTTTAACAGAGATTGAACTGGATATCCACTCTTATTTTTGTTGGGATTTTTTTAACAACTTTAGCCTGACAATGTTTGTGCAGTCAAGACTATCTTCAGAACTACATCAATTACAACCTACAAAGGATCTTACTGTTATCTGTTAATGTTGAATAAAATAAGAACACACCCAACTTGCAATGATAGCAAAATGTGTCAGTGGAAGGTGTAGGCACAGAAAATTAAGTATTTTTCTCTGTCTTGGCTCTTTGGTCAAAAATGTACTCTGCTCCTGAACCCAGCTCTGCCAGCTATTATTCAGGGAAGTTGTGAAGACAGATTCTCAAATGTATCACTGCTGGGGGGAGATGTGGAGGCTAAAGGCAGGGAGGAAAGACTATGAGCTCAAACTTGACAAAATCTTGTGTCTTTGAAAGCTGAAAATGTGAAGACTTACTCTATGGATTAGCAGCTGTCAATTTTTCATTAAAATTCTATGAGCAGGATTTAGTCTGAGAAGGATGGTTCCTAGTCAGTGTAGCTCTGCTGTTCTGCAGCTGTTACGGTGTTTACTAGGTTACTTATCCTCACAAGTTTGAAGCTGCAGCTAATTATACTGTTGTAAATTCAACATGAACTTCTTGTATACTGCCCTAATCCTTATCATACTGTACTATACTTTGAGAGAGCCAAGCAACAAGAGTGTGCTATCCCTCTTTTTCTTTTTTTTTTTTTTTTTTTTTTTTAAATCATTCCAGTAAGTGAGAAGGTGAGAAGGATAGGTCAAACTCTGTATTTGTCTCTTGTGGCAGTGTACTTCTCAACAGCAGTGGGTTATAGGTGTTCAGTGATGGGGCACCTGGCTGACAAAGAGGTTAGAATCTTGCAAAAGAAGTTTTCTATAGAGTTATGTGTATCATGAAATGACCAAAGGTTTTACGGGAGTGTAGATTTAGAGGTAAGGGTAGAACCCAAGAAAATGGTGGCTCTATCTCCATATAGTGGGTGTTTCTAAGAAAAGTGATCTGTGCTTTCCTCCCAAACACTGTGATGTGTGGCCCAATGGCACAGGCCAGGGGTGGCAATCGGGAAAAGCATTCCAGATGTGGGCTATTGCCATAAAGCCTTTTTGTTTTGTTAATTGCTTGCAGGCAGAGAGGGGGCTCCAGGCTTCTACATCAGTGCACAAGTACCTGATCTGCTCTCGTGCCTATTGCCTTAGGGCAGCACTTCTCTCTTTGGGAGAGATGCCTTCAGAAACTGTTAGCTGATGTTTAGTGCTGCTGAATAACGATCAGGTACTTTCTCCTTTCTTCCTATTTTCTTTTGTTTTATTCTGAAATTACCTCCTCTGTGACCCTCAGCCTTTCCACCCCACATACAATGTTATCTGTGTTTGAACTCTGTTCCCAAGGTTTCTTTCTGGTTTTGGTGAGGACTTATTAGGATATATCTATTTGCTTCTCTCCTACGTGTTTTTGAGATGGACAGTAGCCAATGTCAGATACCACAGGGAAAATATAAAGACTCCTCTAATAATTCTTGTAGCTCTGGAAGAAAAAAAAAATTGCTTTTACGTAAACCTCCTCTCATGAGTTAATTTTTCATTTTCCCCTGTTGCCCGATTTGCTTTCCTAAGGGCACTGCCTCCCACCTAATGCAGGTGTGAGACAGGTGTTCCTTATGACTGAAGATGGTCTATTTGGGGCAAGCATGTGTCAGCCAAAGTCCCCACCTGCTTTCAGAGTGTGTTCCTCAATGTCAAATTCAAAGGATGGTTTGAAGGTCAGAGAGGATTTTGTGGCTGTTTGTCTTTGGTTACATGTCTGCATCCTTGTTATAGAAACCAGAAAAGAAAAACTGAGGGAAGTACAGATAGCTGAATTCTTGACAGGTGATATAGATTGAATGTGTTTCTATACATGTAGAGGGAGGCAATTTCATGAAAAGTGCAAAAATGAGTCTATGAGTGAAGACAGACTTAGTTGTTAATACTGGATAGCTGGTGCTGGTTTTGGCTGGAGTTAATATTCCTCGTAGTGGTTAGTATGGAGCCATATGTATGTAGTAGGTTAGTATGGATTATTGTGTTCATCATTCCTGAATAATCTTTCAGCTTCTACTGAGCAGTGCCTACCCTGAGCCAAGGCTGCTTCTGCTTCCATCCCAACACTGAGCAGCTGGGGGTAAACAAGGATTTGGGAGGGGGCACGGCCAGGACTGCTGACCCCAAATGCCCACAGGAGTATCCCAGACCGTATGGCATCATGCTTGCCAATAAAACGTGGGGGGAAGTTTGACTGGGGAGCTACTGCTGAGGGACTGGCTGGGTATTGGTGTGTTGGTGCTGAGTGATTGTTTTAATTAGTGTCTCTTTTATTTCTCAGGCTTTATTTTTCTCTTTTTACTGTTTTCATTTTATTATAATTTGTTGTTTTTATTTCATTTCAGTTATTAATCTGTTCTTATGCAAACCCATTAGTTTTCTCAATTTTGCCCTTCTAGTTCTTTCCTCCAGCCCACTGATGGTATTGAGTGAGCAGCTGTGGGGTGCTTAGTTGCCAGCTGTGGTTAAACCATGGCATAGCTATACCTAATGACTTGACTTTCTCTTGTACTGGAGAGTATTTTATTTAACTGCTCTGGGTTTTCCTAGAGAAGAAGTTTGTCTTATCTTTTTTCTTTTTTTTTTTCCCTGCCCCTTTCTAGTTTTTTTGTGGTGTGGAGACTGTTCCCTTAATTTAGTTTTTTTTTCCATGGGTGTCAATGACAGTGTTTGCACTCTCTGAAAGATCAAATTTAGGGGATATTTTGATGAGCAAAGTGAACAAACACACCAATCCAGTGGGTATATAAAATGGTATTGCAGCAATTTTTTTAGCCTTCATTTGAAGTCTGTCTAAACTGACTGTAACACAGAAATATGTCCATTTCCAAACTCATCGGTTTCTTTTATTTTGCAGGATCTTGGCATGCGTTATTTCACATATGCAAATGTGCTCCCAGGTGTCTCAATACATATTACATTTTGGTTAATTTTCTATGGAAAGTCAAGGTCTCTGAAGAGAATTTATTATTAGAGCTGAATGGAATTAGAAACTGAGATATAGTGGTGCTACAACGAGGACAAATTTATACCAAGGGCAGCTCCAAAATGATTTGCATAGCTTTGGTTGTTTTCTGCTACCTGGAAACGTCAAGAGGCTGAATATATTCTTACATACTTGCAACTTATAAGGCCTATAGGTATCTCTAATCCAGTTTTCTTTTCATACAACTATGTTTTCCATTCCTGAGTCTGGCCTCCTGCTATATTTGTGTAGATAAGTAAGGGGTTTTTTTTTCTGCAATATCTTCGGGCGTGCCTGAAAAATGTTTTCTTTTGATAAAGAAGTAGTGCTTTTTTTTTTTTTTTTTTTTCATAGTAGCCCTCACCATAGAAACATGTTTTCAATTTAATACTGATAGGAAGCTGTTAGTTTTTAAAAAAGTTACCAAAAACCCTACCTTTTTTTATTGCGTAGTCACCTCAAGATGGCAATTTGCTAACTCAGATGAGTAGGACCACAGGGTCAGGATGACAGTACTGCAGGTTTGGAGGTCAGCATGCTCCCTTTGAGAGGCCACTGCTGATAGTGCCAGTCCAGGAGGGTTTTACTGGAAGCCTTTCCCTGTGTTCCATCCAAACACGGTGCTGGTGAAATCCTGGTTGTCAGAAGTGCTGGTGTGACTGAAGAGCTCTGTGTACGGCACTTTTGGACAGTGCAGCTGTGTGAACTTCCTGATGGAGCCCCAGCAGCTCATGCCCTTCCTGCCCAGTGCTGGAGCTGCCTGATGGCATTCTACCTCTTGTAGCCATCCATGCACCCAGGAGAGAGCTCACTTGCATAATCCTCCTTTCTTACACAGGGAAAGTCCCTTTCTTACACAGGGAAACAGAAGAGGAGGTGGAGAGGAATAGACAAATGAAAATCCTGACAAGCGCACCTGAGCAGGGCTGTGCTGCAGCACTGCGATTCAGATTCTGTGTCTCATCTCTCACCTGGTCCTTAAAACTGCTCCAGTTGGTGGTTTGGCTCCAGAAAACAGTAATCATTGCCATGAGAGTCCTTTTGGTACCCCTGGTTTTGATCTGCTTCTGGCTGCATGGAGCCCAGGCTGCAAGCCTCAAAGTATGGGGCTCCTTCTTTGGGAGGAGAAGCTCCTAAGCAGCTTTCCAGAGAAAGATCATTTATCCCCAAGGAACTCCCTTTTATAGAAAAAGCCTTGGTCTGCTGCTGCTTTCCTAAGAATGATTTGAAAGCCTTTGATATTTGAAAGCTGAGCCGCTGTGATCAGATAAATCAGATAGCTGGGCAAGAGTGTTCAGTGTTAGGCAAGATCCCAGAAAAAACACTTCAATTCCTTTCCACTGTCCCTTTCAGCAGGGCTGTTCATGTAGTCTGTGACTTCAGTTTTGGATAAGGTAACTATGGGAAGTCCTACAAATATTGGGATTACTGCATCAAAATTTGTTTTTTCTAAACGATCTTCAGTGTTTGCTTTTAATTTACTCTGAATGTCCACATTGGCAAACTTATTCTGCCAACTATTTATAAAATATGCATGCAAACAAACAAACCCCTGAGGCTCAAACTGAAAAGTTTTTGCAGATTTCATTGAAGTGTGTTTACTTTTTATTTGCCTTGTATTGGTTTATTCCCTTTCGCTAAGGTGCTGAGGCAGTACCTTGGAGCAATTTTATTTTATTTTTCCCCTGCTTTCAGTTCTGCATCTTGGAAACACAAGGAAGAATATATAGAAACTGTGGCCAAAGGCATAATTTTTCTTTGCTTTGTGTCCAGAAAAACTGAGTTATGAATTTCATGAAAATGTGGAGTCTGAGCTGCACTGTGCTTTCTCCCATTCCAAACAGTGATGTGGGATCCATGGACTCTGTACCTGGCCACACTCTCCAGAGTGCTACCATGAGGTACTTGAGTAAGAATTAGTGAATCAAGACCTCAGGAACTCTGTTTCATGGAAAGAATATCAAGACAGGTGTAATGAGAAGACAGTTGCAAACAACGTCACTTCTTAGTCTTGAAGATTGAATAATTCTGTATGTATTAGCAAAATAAATTACAAAGCAAATGTGCTCAGGCACTGCATCCGGAGAGACTTCATTTTGCAGCTAATTTATTACTTGTTTTTATGTCAGTTGGCCTGTCAGAAGATCTACTTATCTCCTGTATGAAGCATTGTCATTCTTGCTGGATGCTGTTCTCTGCTAACAGGAATAATGTTTTCTTAGACAAAGAATAAGATCCTATAAAGCCTGTGAATGAACAACCTAGCACTAGGCAAATACCATTTACCTAGCAAACAAATGTGCCTTTTCAACTGTATGTGATTGGCTTAGGTTAAACTTTTCCCTGATGGTTCATAAGCAGAACATTTCAGAGTTGAAGGTGAAGGGACAGGACCATTTTAAAGCACAGGGTGCTAAGGAAAACCGTCTGTTGTGTGCTGGGCAGGAGGCAGATGCTTGTCCTGCTGAGACATTGGCTGTTTGGGTTTTGTCCTTAAAGCCTCAATTTCCTGAGTCAGGGAATATGTAATTAGCACAACGTTTGTCTTTTGTCTTGTAATTGTACAGTTGGAAACCCAAGAGCTTTGCACCGTTTCAGTGCACCTCCCTAACTTGAATGATGCAGTAAACCTGAAATACAATCAGAGGGTTGGTGGAGTTTTTTCCACCACCACATATAGTACCTGTGCCTTAAAGAAAAATATGTCCCTCGACTTGCTGCAAAATCATCAGAGCTGGCATGCTGGGTGTAAACAAACCTGCACAAAGTGCAGCAGGGTGTGCTGGATGGCCTTCTGCTCAACCTCATGGCAGCACCCTGCTGGGACAGAAGCAGAAGCCCACAGCTTGTACCCCATGCTGGAAATGCAACAGAGCCTCGCTTCTGAAATGTGGTTTAAGTCTTGTTCTTGCTGGCAGCTCTGTTAAAGCATTTCCTTTTAAACAGAGCAATAGTGTGGCCATATTAGCTTGCTCAGGCATCTGGGTCACTGCTAGGAGTGTCAAGCATGAGGGGACATGAAGCTTAAATCTCCCATAAGACCTACAGGTGAAATTGAGTTTGGTGTGCACATCAAAACTCTTAAAGTCTTCCTAGGTGAAACTGATGATTAATTCAAAATGTAGTATCTGGCAGCAGTTCAGATTCAGAAGGCCATCCAACTGCTATTCTGTTCTGGGGTATTTTGTTTTCTTTTTGTCTTTATTTGTATTCATTGCTGGCACAGTAAAGGAATGTGAATTCTTTCTTTTGTTTTTGCTAGGAAGCCTGGCAAGCTTGTTTGCCCAAAGCAGGTTTGCTGATTTCAAGTGAAGCAGCATCATTTAAGTGATAATCTCTTATTTTCTTCCAGAGAGGTGTAGATGTAAATAAATTAGTCCTGAATTACTGCTGGCAACCCTCTGTTCAAGTTCAGGCATGCTCCTGGCACTTATGCCTGCATGCCAAACAGTTCTTGGCTAATACCTATCAACAGAAACCTCACTCAATGCAGGCATCATGAGTTACCAGTTCCTAGACTGGCTCAGATGGAAAGGATAGTATTTCACCTCTTTTCCCTATTAATTATAGGGCCAGGTACTGAATTATCCAGAGCCCTGTCAGGAGAGGTGGCCGCTCCCCTAGGAATGGAATGCTGTTTGCCCATCATTCTGAAAGCATCCCTTGCCACCTTATGGCTTATGGTTAAAAATAAAACCTTTTACATCCGGTGTATTGACAACAGATACATGCTAGAGACAGGTGTGAAGAAACAAAGCAATTCTTTCCTATTTCCAAAGGATACATTTGAATACCTCTTCCTCTGTATTTTATTGTATTGCAACATTTTTGGGGGTACTCATGAGAAATATGAATGCATCCTGCTAAAACTTGCCTTTATTGAAGGGGACTTGGCAGTAAAAACGTTGGTTGTCCCCCTTCACATAAGAACTGGATAATCTGAGTGTGTACTTGACATTCTTTACTCCCCTGCCATAAATTTCTTGATCAATTAATAATTTGTGATGCTTGTTCTAGCGTTTTTTTATACCAGGTCACTGACCTCTCGACTTGCAAAGGTTGGAAGAGATTGATGCTGTTTGGATCAGAGTAAAGTTGTTCCTGTCAGAGTAATGACTTCCCTGATGCTTACTGAACTGAAAACAAACCACAGAATGGATTTTCTGCCTAGCAAGGACATGTTTACAGCAGTGTATAAGCCTAGTTAGGCACAGAAGGTGTTAAACCATATAAACATATAAAACAAATGTTTTAGTATTATGATGAGTATAGGTGATTTGACTCAAATATGAAAAATCTCCAACATTAATAAATTTCTGAAGCCACAAAGACTGGAAGTTAGGAATCTTGGAAGTAAGTAGATTTTTTTCATCTGTGTGGTTTTCTCATTGCAGAGAAGATTCTAAAAAATATTAATCACTCTAAAACTTTTAAAATTACTAGAAACCAAAAAAAATCTCGTTAAATTATAAAAGCTTGCCTCTGTAATATATTTAAAGTTCATATTTAATATATGGATGTAGGAGCAAGTGGATTGCTGTGGTTTTAGAATGGAACATGTTTGGCATGCTTTTTGCCAGTGGTGGAAAAGATGTGAGATTGAAAAGATCTTGTAGGACATGGAAGACAGAAGAAGGAAGGACTTTTTTGGGAGGCTGACTCCTAACACAGGGAAAGGAGCTGGCACAGAGCTGAAACTCCAAAAGAAATGCACACCAGCTGTGAGTGACAGGCCAGGAGGTGAGTGCAAAGGGAAAACAGCAGGAGAAGGCATGAAATCAACAGGTAACACTGGTTATTCCAGAAAGTTCTGGGAACTCTGCTTGCAGCAACCACGCAAAAAGGGAAAAAAAAAGTTCTTGGTGACCCTGATATATGTAGTAAGCAATGTGCAAGTTTTGCTGAATAACTTTAGGCATGTTTGATCTTAAGTCCTGTTGGAAGAATAACTTGAAAGGTCTGGTTTGGACGGGATAGAAAATGAGTCTTGTAATGAAGAGGTGATTTGGAATGCTATGCACATACAAAGAGGTCCACAGGATGCTTCTCTACACAGGACAAAGGGTGTGTGTAACTTCAAAGTGTATACAAGAGACAGAAAGGGATTGACTTAGATCCCTTTTTATGCTTACAAATAATGAGCTTAGAATAGAGCTGTTTATCTTCACTATGGGCCTGAACACTTCCCTCCCAAATACAGTTAGTCAAGATAGTATAAACTATTTCTGCTGCTCCTTCCTTGCTGCTTGCAGGACAAACAGTGTTATTGTTGTTGTTTTATGATAAGCTGTAGGTATGTGATTATCTTCATGAAAGAAATCTAAAATAACTCAATTTTTTATGTGCATGGTCCTTCCCCCATTAAGTTTAGCTTTCATATCTCTGAGAAGAAGCTCCAGTCCCTGGGGCAGCTGCAGTTTCTTTTGGGCCAATGCTAGCGTAGAATGGAGCAAAAATGAAATTTACTGATTCATTTTTCACTATTTCTTTTACTGAACTTGTGAAATAAACACACATTATTTAAGACAAACTACTTGATGGTTCCATGACGTTTTTCCACAAAGTTTGCAAAAAGGAGTTGAAATTGATGGTACCCATGTGCACTGAAACTCTTTGCTGATTAATGGGGAGGAGTGTGTGGTAGAAAATTACTTCAAATGACAGCAGAAATTTCCCTTCCAGTCTTCAGCAACAATGTTGAAAGTAGCCATAGTTTGCTGACTGTTTTAAAAGATAACCTGATAGCAGAGGCAGGCATATTGTGTTCCTTGAAGAAAAAGGAAGAACAGAAACTTGCTTTGTTCTTTAGATAAGACAGTTCCTATTTTGTCTTTCCTACAAAGTCTGGAGCTGTGTGCTGGGGGGAATGCCAGGGTCCAATTAATCTGTGCCTCTGTTTGAGATCAAGTGTACCTAGCCCTCCTTAAAACATGTTCTGCTAGCATCTGCTAACAACTGCTCTTGAAAAGCTTCAGGAATGATTTTCCAGTCTCCCTAGCTAGTCTTAATTTTGTGTTTCATCTCTTTCTCAGTGCCTTCAGAATTCACTCTAGTATTTAACTTGAGTGCTAGTTATTGGAAATTAAACTAACATTCTTGTTTTCCTGTTCCTAGTGGCTGTGAAAAATAATTGCTTTCTCTCTTATTTTATTTGGAAACTGATATTTTATCTGCCTCTGGCATGATATTTTTTTTTACAAATCAGGTATGGCAGTTGTTTCGTGGTTTTTACTGCTTTTGTTTGCCTCTGAATTTTCTATATGAAGTTTTGCTGCATAAGAAATGGGATCTTACGGATCAGGTCAACTTTGCCGAGGTTGTATTAGAGTTCTAAACTGAAGTGATACACTTGTAGTTATAGTATACTTACAGCTTCCATTTTCTGGATTTTCATTCTAGATATACAAATGCCATTTAATTTCACTCTGTCCTTTCCACAGCCCTCTTGCATGCTCTCACTTGGTTTTCCTATGCTCCTCCCAAGGGTGAATTTTACTGTAGTGTTCCTCCAATTTAACATGAACAGCTGCTCCATCAAGAAGGCAGAGGGAGAGCTTGCTAAATGGAAACTAAACTATTCAGCAGCCTTTGGACTCCTGCATAAGTGTAAACAAAAAAACTACACCAGACTTTCCTGTAGGATTCAAGACGGGCTCAGAGGTCTGAACATCAGTCAGACCCTTATTATCATCTTTAAAATTTCACCCTGCATTTCCTACAGGAATCTTGGTTCTCATGGCTCAGATAGGGCAGAAATATTTAACTTAATGCCAGATGCCTTTTTCTAAAGGTTTCAAATTATTGATGATATCATATTCACTGTGTAGAGTTCTTGATTAAATATGACTGTGGAATAACTGCGCAAATGTTATTTCTAGTTTGGGATCCCCCATCAGTCCTTGCCTTTGTTCAGCTATTTTGCGCTCCCTTCCAATCCAATGTCCTGTGCTCCTTATGGCAGAAAACATTTGCTTTTTCCCACCACATGTATTTATCAAATCACCTAAAAAACCAGTAAATCCCCCACCATAGATGTGGTCGAGGTTTATAATAACATTTGTAAATGATACACCTCAAGATGTTCCAAGGGGATGTCTGTCTTACGGAAAGAAAATTGACTGAAATAATGCTCTTTTAAGTCTCTCTCCAAAATGGGATCCCTTGCTGGTTTATCCCTGTATCCCTGTAGCTGTGAACAGTGGCTGTAGCAAGAGCAGAACAATTTAAAAATTTTGGTTGTGCTCCTGAATGTTGAACAGAAAGAAAATGTTTCACTTACACTGTGTGAGTGGAACAGCCAGTTTCTCTCCCAAGGAGAATAAGTACAAAGCTGAACTGAAATTAGTCATTGTTTGTTGCATTTGCATTCAGCAGGAGTGCTGTGCATGGAGGGCCTGTGTTGCTGAATCACTGACTGTGGTTTGCTTTCCTACAATAGTGAGAGGTGATGGGTATGAATAATGCTAAGGTCTAAATGTGTATAATTCTTATGCTGTCTTTATTCTCATGGATATGTGGGACCTTGACATGTCAACAGAAATTCTTCTCTTCTCTGCTTTGTTCCCAGCAGTCATTTATAAGGCTATTTGCATTTGAATCCCTATGGACACCTCTGGCAACACTGGGGCTGACCTACTAAAAGTAGATCTCCTAGGCTTTCAATCATCTTGCCGCACATAATGGCTCCATAATCCTGCCTGACTGCAAGAAAATGACTGTACACTGAAGGAAAGGGCAGATCAAGGTTCTTGCTCTAACTGCTCAGATAACCCATGCTGGTGGTGAGCAACAGATCACACAGAAGCCATGAAGATCAACTTCCTGACGTGCTGATACCATCCACCAAATTGCTCAAGGTATTGCCTGCACTCATTAAGTTAAGAAAGGGTCCATATTTCCCTATCTATTCCCTCAGGGACTCCTCTGAATAACCCTGGTTTTGAACTTGTATCTCTGCTGACACAACTGCGTAATGGGGTCCGTTCTTCCCCTTAGGGGGGATGCGTTATTAGGTCTTGGACATTAGATAACATCACCTGACAGCTAAGCCAAAGTGTGGCTGCAGAAGCCTTGTCTGAGGGTTGGTTGGTAGCACAGCATGTTGCAGTGAGGAAGGTGCAGGCTTCAGGAGAGTACCATCAGAAAATGTCATGCTAAACACTGTTGAGGATTTGGATTTGGAGCTCTTATTTCTGCAAAAGTGGAGTTTCACCCAGAATCTTTTGTAACTGTTTCACCACAGATAGCAAGGAGAAAGCAGAATTGTGGCATTTGTAAAGCTGTTTTCACGTAGAGAAGGGTGCTGTGAGTGCAGCTGTTGCTGGCAACAAGAACAGCTTGGAATTAGGTTAGGCAAAGTGGCATTCACATAAGGAATGTGAGGGGGGAAAGACTTGTGAAAAGCAATTGTAGGAAATGCTGTTTGGAAAAGTGTCTCCAGATTCATTAGCATGCAACATAATTAATGCTCTGCCTGTTGCTGAAGCACTTGTGGTTATATAATAAATAGAGGCTTAATGGGACAATATGTAGTGCTATCTCAGCAGAATAATTCCTTATCATAGAGCAAAGAGGCTATCTGTCAGCTGATATTTTTATATACTGCCCTTATCAAACTTTCTAGGCATTGCAAGATGCAACACAGTGCATAGAGTAAGAAGTTAGGAGCAGTATTTTTTTCACTTTTAATTACAGGGTTAATGAGTTCTTGGAAGTTTTAGTGAGTGCAATGCACTCCTGATCATTTTCCAGGAGTGCAGTGGAAGTCAACAAAGCTCATTTTTCAAAGTGTTCATTTGTTCAGAGTTTCATGATTATGAAAGAAAATGAGAGGATGCTCCTGAACATTGTTGTCTGGTTACAAAGGGTAATGGAATGAATAGATAAAGAGAGGGGATAAAATGATCAATTTCACTTTTTCTAGAGGCATTTATTCCTGGTCTCCTCATGGAGGAGTCTTTACAGTTACTTAATTACAAGAACTGTGGGGAGAAAAAAGTCAAATACATAAACTTTGAGGTTATGGAACTGCTACCTCTACACCACCTGATAGTAAGCTTTTCTGTGTTCTGGGTGTTGACCACTTACTTCTGACCCCCACTTTTCTGATAGGATTTCTAGAGATTTTTTTTCATGACAATTATGGTCAGACCTATCTATGGATATAACTGGGGATTTGATTTTTCTCTTCTCCTAGCTTACCTATGCAAAAAAAAAAAAGAGGGAATTTTAACTCTATTAGGAACCAAACTGTCTTTTCTAGAGTTCTTGTGCTGATTGTAGAGAAGCATTTTGCTTCTGTGACTTGGGAGATGTTTGATAAATGGCTTATTCATGTCAGCATAGGCTCTGAAAGTAAGAGCTTAACTGATGTCTTTCAGCATGGAAAACCTTCTAATTTTCTTGTAAAATAATACTGTTTTCCTGAAACAACTTCCTTATTATTGTTGAGTGTGTTTCCTGTGGGTTTTTTTTCCATCATCTCTGGGATGCGAGGCTAGCTGTTCTACTCTTCTAAAAGTAGACCCTCTGAAAAATAAAGTGAAAGAATTGAAATATATTAAATTAGTAATAAAGTTGGTGATTTTTAAGCTTTTTTTTTTTTTTCTAAGCTAAATTACTACACACATGTGTAAGGGTTTTTTGCTATGGTTTAAATAAATAATTTGGACTGCTGATTTTTTTTTTTGTTTTGCCTTCTCTGGGCATGGCTTGGGAAAATAAAGACTATTGTCTTAAGGATGCTTCAACTTTCGCATGCAAATATGCTCATTTACTTCAAAGATAGTAACAACCTCTGCAAGTTATAGTCCTTTTTAAGTCTTTGCAGAAGCATGGTTATTGTTTCTGTTCTTGGAATCCTTGGAGGGTACAAGTTCCACATTCTCCTTGAACAAATTCTACCAAAGCTGTTCTGTTCTTGCAGGTAGATGTCAAATCTTTTGTTGCTTGCAGTGGTGCAAGTTCCTCTTGCTGTTCACATCAGAAATAACAAACAATAACCACTGCATTTCAAGACCACCACAGTTTTTCAAGCTCAGCAATTCTGTTCTGTGCTTCCAGCTCTCAGCCCCACAGAGTTTTTGAAAATTAAGGAATTGAGGGTCTGTCAGGCTACATGTGCTGTATTCTGCTTGGGACAGGAAGACATACTGGGTGTTAGCTTGTGTCAATTATCATCCCTTACCCTGAAAGAAAAACTTCATATCTCAAATTCACATGTGCATTTTGTTTGTATGCTTAGAAACAATTTTTTTAGCCAACAGGGATCAGTGAATTTTATAACCATTAATTCTAGAAGTAGCTGATAAAAATCACAATGAATTTACAATGCATTCCAGCAACCAAGACTCAGTCCCTTGATATCTTATTGCAATTCTTCTCAGGACTTACATTTATGGAGAAAAATAATGGGAGAGTAGAGGAATTCTCCATAATTTCTATGTTGTAAAGTTTGTAGTAAAAACAGCAAAATAGATGAAGAGAGAATAAGCAATGAATGGTAAAACGGGATATTCTTTAACAGTCAGCATATCATCTTCCTTATGGTCATCTCTAAAGAAGAAAATATTGTTCTAATAATATTAGAAATGTACCTTACTATTGTTTGTCTTGTTCAAGGATGATATTGAAAGAGAACAAGTAAAAGAAGAGGTTTTCTGTTTTGTGCATATTCTACTACTTACCACATAATGCAAATTTTCAAGATAACTCTTGGATGGTATAAAAAGACAATTTTGAATTGTCTTCTAATTGTCTAGTTGTCCTTCTAATGAAGGACCTTTATGCTTTCTTTGTGATTTCTCTATGCTTTCTACTTTCAGAATGTTCTTTCCTGAACTTTAACAAAATAAGGTAAAACCTAATGTTGGTTTGTTGTTTTTTTCTTTTTTTTAAAACTTCCCTTTGGGGAAAAAGGGTTTTTATAATATCAAAGATTTCCACAAAAAAAAATAAAAATCTGCTGTGTCTTCAGTCACAAAGTCCAGAAGAACTAAACTGAGTGTTAAGCATTTTGTAGGCTGTAGGGTAGTACCTGGCATCTTTTTTACAGAATATTTTAGTTCCTCAGGTTGTATGGTAGAAGTGATGCATCCATTTTACAGTCCAAGGCCAAATGCATGCTTTTGCAAATATGGTGTTTTTTATTACCTAACTTATCAAAATCTACCTAAATTACTGAATAAAGTGGATTCTACTCAGAGCCTTTCAGGATTTGCATTTCTCTGGTGAATAACCAGTTTTCTTTCACTGGAAAAACCTGGTTTGTGCAAGGATCCTCTTGGGACTCTGTGCTTTCTCTCAGAAGAGATGGATCTCACTGTTGCAAGAGACTCAGGAGACAGTGCAATGCAGGATTTCTTCTGGGAGAAAGCACAGCCTTCCTTTGTGATTGGAGGAATCGATTCCTATTTCTAAGTTATTTTACATGCTGTGATGAAGGATAAATGCATTAGTATGTATACTCTATACTAGACTAAAGAGAGAGAATAGTGTTAACAACCAGGCTGTGCTTTCTGAAAGTCCAATAAAAAAGCCTTCTCAACCTTTAAAACAAATTAAATCATTAAAGGCCATGTGTCAGAACCCTTGGAATGCTTCTGTTCCTCTGGAAAATCTACTTTTGCCAGTAAATGTCCTAAGAGTGATCTGACTATTTCTCTTTGAGAACTAGTTTTCTCTCTTTGTTACTGAGTCTCTTAAGTTCTCCTTACTGAATATTATGTCCTTTAAAGTGACAGTAATTTACAGAAATATTTAAACCATTACTCTCTTTCTCAATGAAATGTCATTTACACAGAACCTTCTTGAACAAGTGTCAAAAAATGTATTTTTTCTCTTTACCTGTAACTTTGAGTGTTCTTTGATATTTTCAACCTTTTCTTCACAACCATTAAGTCATAAAGCTACAACTAATTATTTTCAAAGCAAACTAAATGAAAGTTGAAGTGTTCTTGTAGATACTCTTAAAATAAACTTTTGCTCCCCAGCACACTCAAGTTATAGGATTTACAATAGCATGTTAGCGAGAAGACATTTAATGGTGATTTTAAGGTGTCATCATGAAATGGCATGAGTTACCTAAAGAATTCCTCCAATAGATTCCCATAATAAATATGCTGCAGTACAATAGATAAACCAAATTTATTTTAAGATAATGCTTGTTCTATCTCTATGGGCACACATTGATGACCTAGTCCTATATTTTAAATTAGGGGTAGCATTGTTTGTTACATTTAATATCTTTTCCTAAATATTGCTGGCAGTAGCCTTTCAGCACCTCTTGTATGGTTCCCTTCCAGACCTCTGGTGCCTTGTGCAGGTATATAACAGAATAGCAGACTGTGTGGCTGTGTCCTGAAGGACTGTTTTCTCTTGGTATTGCTTTGGAGCTGTTTTGAAGTTGGGCTCTTTTTGAAGAGCAGCCTCTGAAAGGGAAATGTGTAATGATTGGTTAGCATATGTTTCCTGTGATGAATAGTCTGAGACGGTGGTGAATTGTAGTCAAAAGCTTGATGCCACAGGACTGTGCTGTGCTGGTTTTGGGTGGGGTAATTTTCTTCTCAGTGGCTAGGAGAGGGCAATGTTTTGGATTTGTGTTGAACCCAGGGTTGAGAATATACAGTTTGGTTTTGTTATTGCTGAGCAAGGCTTACACAGAACCAGGGCCTCCTCTGCTTTTTTCTACTGCCAGGCTAGCGAGGATGTTGGGGGTGCACAAGAGCCTGGGAGGAGGCACAGCCAGGACAGGTGACCCAAACTGACCAAAGGGATATTCCAAGCCATACAACATCATGCTCAGTGAGGGGGAGAAGCAAGGGGGGGATGTTTGAAATTATGGCATTTGTCTTCCCTATTGCCTGTTGCATATGATGCAGCCCTGCTCTCCTGGAGGTGGCTGATTTAAATTTCCCTATTAAAATACCTTTATCTCAACCCATGATTTCTCCATCTTTTACTTTTCCAATTCCCTGCCCTATTCTCTTTTTGGGGGAGTGAGTGAGTGGCTGCTTGGGTTTCAGTGGCCAGCTGAGGTTAAACCATGACACATTTCTAGGTAAAAGTAAATAACTGTTCCAGTCCTCAGAAGGAGAATAAGTAGGAGAAGGATCTACTATTGTTGAAAACTTTTTTTTTAAAAAAGGCTATGACTCTAATAATTCAAAGAAAAAAACTGCTGCTGCTTCTCTTGAGTATCCTCTGGCATCTAAAGCCTGACTTCAGCTTTGCATGTCCATTCCCAAGCATGCTGGAGGACAAGAGTGTTTGTTTTGAAATATAACAAGAATCTCTTTTTGTTATACTATAAGAATAGCTTTTATTCAACTTCAGCTACCCAAGGTTATGTGCCATTTTATCCACTTGATACTGTATTATCTCATCAGACATCTCTGATGCAGAGAAATCAAAGATCAAGCTAAGTTTCTTTCTTCCTTGGTGTTCAAACATCTAGTTGATGTGGAATCATTTTTAAATTGTTTTATGAAAGAAAAGTGGAGAGCAAATAAATGCAATACAATGACATCTATTATCCTAGAGGTGTAGTGTGTGTGCACTTCCCCACTCCTCTTGCAGTGCAATGTGGAAGTATGTCTGGAAACCGCAGCTGTGGGACACAACAAAACTACCCCAACAACTTGGGGTAATAGAAACTGGTTCTTCTCTGTCAAAGGAACAAAAGCAGGGGAAAGTCTGCTAAAGCAAACATCTTGGATTGTGGCAGCAGAACTTGAAAGACTGGACCTGACTAATGACAGTCTGCAAGTCCTTGCTGAATGAATTTATGCAAAGTGCTAATGAAGACAAACAGTCTATTTAGGCGTGCTGGAAGGCTCCCATTCAGCCAGCAGCTGGCATGAATGTTGTCAGTCAGAAGACACAAGCAGATGACAAATAACTGAATATGTGGAGAAAATGAGATGACAATGAGCTGATTTCTCATTAACACTTCTTTTCTTCTTCTTTAGATATTATAAACATATTATTCAGGGTTGGTTGTAATGGCTTCCTCAATGCCAATAAGTCATGCTGAAGCAGTGTGCGGATGGGAGGCTGCTGTTGGAGCTCTCCACTGGAGCTGCTGGGCACTTTGCAGCCCAAGGTATTCACAACTCTCTGTGCTCCCAAAATAACTTCTGTGGAGTACAAGAAAAGCAAGTCCTAAGTAAGCAGGGTCACTGTTTAGTACTCAGCGACTTTTTTTGCTCTGATTACAAAGGAAGCACAATTTTTATGAAAATTAGGGGTAGGTTTACTGTCAAGAGCTAGCAGAATACTTTAAAGAGCATTATCAAAGTAGAACAGTCTTCTATATTTTTTTTTCTTCAGTCTTCACATACTTTTGCATGTTCTTTTTCTTAGAATAATTGAAACCATCAAATAACTGAGAATTAAAAGCAATTAAAACTGTTGAGGAATTGCCTGGAGGAGAGGCCTTCTGCTGTATATCAGCAGTATAAATGGCCCTGGCCTGCAGTGCTTGGGATTCAGCTTGACATCCAGTGAGACAAACAGGACTATTGGGCACAATACTTAATTATACCTTCTAGAAAATGGAGATTTGATATTTGATTCCAGTATCCTGCCTTTCTTCTTCTTCTTGACTCCCATATCTGTCAGACTTTCCTTGCACAGTCACAGTTCCTTTTACAGTTAGGTCCTTGATATAAATTCAGGAGGAACCAAGTAGATAAGTTCCCCACTGATATGCTGAGCTGCTTGTGGGTTTCCTAACTTCTTCAATTAAGGCAAGAGATTGTATTGGGCTACACTTGCCCATGATATCCATATCTGATGTTCATTGAAAGTTTAAATCCTAAAGCAGAACACAAGAATTTCTGCTTCCTAAACTCAAGAGGTCAGTACAGCTGAATGTGGCATTTTTTTCAATATTTACAGGTCAAGTGTTTATTTTGTATTTGGGACTTCTTTTTGTATGGTTCTTTTGCTCCTCCTTTATCCCTCAAGTCACTGGACAACTACTCTCAAAATGTTTTCCTTATTATATGGTAGGTTCTCCAGTTTAACAGGACTGAGATGTGGGTGTATTTCTGTTCATATGCATAGATAGATCCCTACATGGTCAAAATGTTTCTTACGCCTCCCTGCAGAAAGGATTGCAGTGGTCAGCTGATAGATCCAGTCCTTCCACATGCTTCAAATCTACCACAACTGACTCAAATTATTAGTTGTCCAGGATTCAGAGTAATATTTTCTCTCCTTTCTGTTTCTGTGTAGTCCTCAGTAGTCTGAAGTACCTACAGGCATTTGAAGATCCCACTTGGTGCTTATTTACTCTTTTGAAATCATGTTGAAAATATAGACCTTAGCCATTTTACATCTATGAAGGATGATGATACTTTCATTAATGAAGGAATTTTTCACAGTTGGGGGCACCTGATCTGGCCCAGCAATACCCAGCATGAGGTTAAAAACCAACAAACCAACCAAAAGATCAATTTACTGGGCCTCCTTTCAGTGCACTCCTCTGTGCTTGAGTGTTGAGTCTCTTTCCCCATGTGGTGGGAGACACCTGCCTTGGCTGCACAGTCATGTTTTGGAGGTGCTTATATTTTTGCAGCTCTGAGAAGTTCAAATTTTACAGTGCACTTAGAGAGGATGTAACTTCAGACTGCTGACAAAAGGGTCCTTTTGTGTGTCTCCTTCCCCCCCTCCATAGGAGTACTGAGTTGGGTCTTGAGGGTTCAGGCTTCAAAAAGGCATATTTCTTCTGCCCCTCTCTGCACTCATTGCTGCTTATAATATTCCCATATGCCTGCACAGAGGCTATCAACAGGAGAGGGGGACTCAGGCACACTTATTTGCAGTACATCATCAGCAGGTTCCTCTGCCAGGCTTCTCTTCCATTTGGATGGGTGCTGGTGTGGCCAGACCTGGTCTTTGAAACGTTACTTTCTCTTTTTCAGGTTGAATTTTTGATGTGTTGTGGTCTTATGAATACCCTGAATGACAAGTGATAAAAGAAGCAAAAATAACAAATAAAGAGAAAAAAAAACCCAAAATCCTTAGACATGTGTTTTCCTCCTAAAAAACCCAGTGTTCCTGAGAGATGCTAAGTGGTGCTCTATTATATGCTGGATTATGTGGGGATTTAGATCTCTGCATATTTAAGCAGTATTTGTATCCATGAACGCACATTAAAGCTGCCCCTTTTTCCTCTGTGTCAAAATACATTGTGATAGTTCGTGAGAATAACATCTGCCAACAAGAAGTACACCAGGCAGTGAAGCGAGCCTGCAGGCACTGAGCTGGGCCTGCTCCAGTCTTTTACAGGATGGTATACTTTTTTGCACAGTGAATGCATAAGATATCTTCATAATAAGTAATGGCTGTTGCAGTGTTACCTTTTTTAATATTTTTTGGGGTTGGTTCTGTGTAATTTGTAACAAAGCAGATGCAGGCCTTCACTGTCTGTGGTGTTAAAACACCTCCCTTTGCCTTCACAACTTTTTATTCATCATAAAAACAGTTTAATTATTGTTCAAAATTTTTGTACCTTTAAATCCAAGACATATTTGCACCACAAAAAAAAAAAGCTTCAAGTAATATCCCATCCTCAGTTAACTTCAACCCCATTCTACAAAGACTGTAGTTAATTTTATTTCTCTTTAAGCAATGTTTCTCATTGATTTTAGTGTTGCACACTGAATAGCAATTACATGGTTAAATAAGTATATTGAAATTATATTAATCAAGAAAATAAGCAAATGGCAGAAATAATGACCGAAGAGGGATTAAGAGAGAGGAGTTAATATATTAAATTAAATGCATATAGGGTTAAATTCCTGCCTAGAATGAGCTTTTTTTGCTTCCTGTTTCTGCCATCAACTGCCTGTGTGCCCACAAAAGAAAAATGAAGAAAAAGAAAGCAAAAGAAATGTAAAATGGACTTTTTTATTTTCTTTTTTTGGGGGAGGTTAGGTTTTTATTTGATTGCAAGCTCTTCAGATAGACTATCTTACTCTTGATGTGTATGCCAGAGAGTACATCCTGGGGTCCTAATTTGGTTACATACTCAAAATAGTACAGTAATAGTGTTTAATGATGATCATGATGGGGAGATACAAGTTTAGCACCACGCATAGCAGATAAATTTTGGGAATGCTGTTGCTTTTATGATAAGGGCAATATTGATGGCATTCCATCATTCTGGCTATCCATAGCCACTTTTTTTTTCCTCATTTTGTTTAGAGGCATGTTTTATGTAATAATTTTTTCTTTTTTTCCCAAAGGAAGAATGGTTATGCAGTCCCAGAAAATTACACTAAAGGGAAATTAGCTGGAGCTGGTCTCATCTATAACATGCCTACAGCATCATGAATTCTGTGGGCTGTGCCAGTGTGTGGTTGGGACTATCAGGAATTTCCCAGGTTAGGCTTGTAATTTGCAAGAAGTTTGAGTGATGATCCTGTAGATTTAAATATCTCTAGGGTACAAGGATTGGAACAGTATAAAATTATTGCTATGAATGTGAGGACAAAAAGCATACATGAAACAAAGAAAAATTCTGGTAAGTGGCTGATTTTGGTGGTAAAAGAAGAGACAAACAGGCATGTAAGCCTTTTGTTGGAAATAAAACAGAAGCAGCAAACTTGAAGTTTTAAGATGTAAACTCACTATAGCCTGTCAACAGGAATAATGCCATGAGGAATTTAAAAAAAGGAAATCTTCTGTTGTGAGAACTCTGTCTGTCTGCAGTGCATGTGATGTGATAAAGGGTTGTCTTTTCTCTGTGTGGTCCCATTTGATTACAATGCTAGGAGAGCCTGGCTGCGTTCCATATATAATTAATTGCAGCTTTGGTTTTAGATTGCAGCGGGGCCAGGCTGCCTCTGCCCCTTGCGCTTGTTCACATCTTTAGATATCTTTCCACCGTGCCAGCTGGTGAATGAATGGAGCCTTTCACAGCAAGTCTAACAGGCATGAATGGTTGAGTCATTGTCCTTGCTGGCTCTCTAGTTAATCTAGTGACAAACAAGGTTGGAGCTGCTGCAGTTGACATTCTCTTTATTGCCTGCGTTTTCAGCGTAAACACTGTGTGTAAAGGGATTTATTTCATCTTTTTGCCAACTCCTTTCTGTTTCTTGCTGGTTTTGGAAGGAATGGTTTCTTCATGATGAGGTAGCTGTAAAACCACTACATGCTAGGTTCATTTGTTTACTCCTGGTTTCCAGCAAAGCAGACAGTTGAATGCCTTAGGTTGTGTGTTTAGGTTCCAAGTTTTACAATTATTTTTTATTCCTTCTGAGGTTCAATTCTTTCTGCGTTGTATGTGAAGTTACACCAAGCTATTGCTTCAGTTCTTGCCTGGTTGTAGGAATGTGTTTCTGAACTCTTATTTATTTTTGCAGTATACAATCTTAAATAAAACTTTAAAAGTAGGTTTATTTTCTTACAAATAAATGTTATAGATGTGAAAAAAGATTAATTTTTAATACTCTTCTTGATAGATGCAAAAAGCAGAGAATGTGATCTAAGAAATTTTGCAATAGAAAATGTCCTTTCTATGAGTGTTTTAAGTTAATTTAAAAAAACCCCATTTTCTTTCATGAAATACTTCTGATACTCCTCTTATTATATACTAAAAGTTAAACAAACTTTAGACAGCATAAATAGTAATAAAATTACTCTTTTTATAGTAATAAAACGACATGTCAGAAATGCAAATAAGTTCCATGTCGTGTTTGAAAACTATGCGTGTTTTCATAAATTGTTTTTCTTGACCATGGTATCTAAAAAACTGGGGGCTTTTTTAAGTCAAGAAGGAAAGGGAATTCATGCCAATTTCTCATTTTCCTATTCGCTAGTTCTGTCAAAATCAAAGAAGGGAAAGTGAGTCAAAAGGGCAAAACCAACATCCAGCAAAACTGTTCACTTGTCATTTATGGAGCCAGGAAACAAAAATGCAGTTCTGGCAGTTGCTTTTCTTCTATAATGAATTGTGTGTAACACAAAACCAACCAAACAGAAAAAAGAAACCAAACCAAAAAACAAAGAAAACAACTCAGTGACCTTTTCCTAGCTGTCCTAGAGGAGAAAACTGTTTTTGCAATGAGAAATGTCTCACTAGTGATGTCCTTCCGTGTATCCTGGGTGTGATGCAGACATGCAGGGGGTGCCCTTGGCACTGTCAGGGGCCCTTAATGTGCCTGGGCTCATCAGTACCACCATTGCTGGGGGGTCGTTTTGTGCTCTGCTCTCCCTTATCCTGGAGAAGCCTGGAGGGTGGGAAGTATCCTGAGCAGCCAGGGAGAAGCAGGATGTGTTCCAGAGCCTCTTGGACAGAGGAGCCATGCTCTGTGTCTGTCTGTGCTTTATGAGAGTATCTTCAATTGCAGTTCTTGTACGCTTGCTTCCTAACACAACAAGGGTTTTAACAATACCCTTCCAACTTTCTGGAACCTCCCTGGGCTTCTGCCTATCTGTGCAGTTATAAATGAGCAATATGTGTGTGCCACAGTCCTGAACAGGCCCGATATTGATTCACACATACATAGTGCTAGTTGAAGGGTTTGTCTGGAGCAGGTGCTGTCAGAACTGTTATTATAGAGGAACCGGGAGCAAAACTCTCATTAATGCTAAAGGAGAAGTTTTCCTAATTCCCTGCTAACCATGCTGAAAACTTCCCCCAAGAGACACAGTTTAATAGTCATAATTTAATTTCATTTGCATTAGGCCTCTTTGCCTAATTAAAAATGTATATAAAAAAGCAGAAGGCACTGAGAAAAGAGATCTTAAATTCTTCAGTATTTGGGGCTTTCTATGATGCTTCACCAATGGAGTAAGAGCAGGAAGAAAACAGCCCGTGCTGACTTATCTGAACATTAATTTGAACATTAATCGCCCCTTCAAGAGATATATTTGAAATGTGGTGTTCCAGAGTAAAATGGGGGTGAGGTGCAAGGGGGCATGGAGAAGGATTCATTCCTTTCTTCATTCTGTGGGGGAGCTCCCTCAAGAGCTGCACATGTGATGTAGCCTGTGTCCTTCAGTCTTGCTGTGCACCACTGATATTAGACTGTCTGTTCCAGGAGTCTGTGACTAAAGGTCATAGGCTAAATATTTCATTCTGTATTGGGAAAGTACAGTTTGAAACCTGACTAAAAGAAAAATGTGAAATCCAAAGTAGAATTATACTCATAGTGGTTGCTAATATCTCAGTGTATGAAAGAAACAGTTTTTCTTTCTAAATTCTGCCTTTTCTGAAATAAATAGCTACTTGAGTAGGCATTATGTTCTGCACAGGAGTTTCCTGCAGAGGGTTTAGTGCAGATTTATTAGCATTAAGGAATACCTTGGAAGGATTAGGATAAGACTCTTAGCAGACTTAGTCTCTAGAGGACATTCTTGATGACATGTGACTGGCTTCTGACTCTTGACCTTCCCCTTTAAAGTGTTGGTATCTAGATAATTATCACAAGACTCCATAGAATATAAAAAAATTAAAATATTCCCTCCAATTAAGATTTTAACATGTAAATGAAATATGACCTATGTATAAGTCCTTATTAGTGGTGATACTTCCTGATGACACAAAAATAGTGCTTTCAAGCCTTGTATTTTAATCTAAAGAATAACCTTAAGTGAAATATTATTAATTTAAAAAAAAAAAAATAGAATGAAATAAGAAAGGAACAGAGTTCTGGATCTGACTATCCCCAGTCCTGATTTCCCTATCTTACCCATCACCCTTTGATTCACACTAAGAAGGAGATCTAAAAAATGGTTGCCTTGCACCCATGCTGCAAGACATCCCTTTTTCTTCACTATCAGCACTGATGCATCTCCACTAGTGCAAGCACAATCCACTCTGAAGTACTTTGCTGTCACCTTTGTGGAGATGTTTAAAAATGTTTACATGAGGCTTAGAATGAAAGTCTAGCAGGCACCTGACATGCTCCCACTTGTTCCACTCAGAGGTGTTCCTGAGGTAGCACCAGCTGGCGTCTTTTCAGTAGGAAAAAAAATACTGGTCACACCCCAACTACCCTTAGAAATCGACCTTTAGAAGTAAATACGGAGAAATTCTGCATTTCCTATTCCTATGCTGTTTTAAACAGAACTAGTAAGTTTTTGCAGGACTTTGATTTTTTTTTTTCTTTTTTTCCCACTGAAAACAGTCACGTTTGTTCCACCTAAAGAGAAGATTTATGTTAAATCCCCTTGCAAATGTCCCTGATCTCTGTTTATATTTCCAAATCTTTCTTCCTTCCCAGCAGAGTGAGTTTGAGGGAGGAGCAGAATTACTATGGCAGCAGGCTGCTTCCCAGACGTGTCGGAGAAACCTGCCAAGTTTCTTGGGTTCATTGTGAGTGGTGTTGGGATTCGCTTTTGTGCTCCTCACGTAATCAGTTGAAAATAGCTGTATTTGAATGAGGATTTCATACTCCCTTACTCTGTCCCTGGCAGGGCCACTTGTGTTTCCTCATCCATGTCAGTCTCATGCTTGTTCCTGGGAGGATGGAAAGGAAACAGTGGGGCAAAAACCTCCTTAATTTGCTTCTGAAGACAAAGGTCTCATCGTGCCTCTTGTACTGGAGCACTGATACAAATCAAAACAGCAGCCCCCTGAGAGTGTTCAAATGGGGTTTTCTGGAACTGTGTCACATTAGTTTTCTCATTGGAAGGTCAGAAGGGCTCAAGGAAATCAGTAGCAGTGGATCAGTCCTGTCGACACAGCAAGACCCAGCTGTTTTTTAAAATTGTGCCAGTGGTCAGCACTCCCAGCAGAGCAGCTGTTGCTGCTCAGCCAGCCCGTCCTCCTGGGAACAGAGGAACTCTCAGAGATAGATGCTCCTCGTGAAGGTTGTGTTACTGCCATCAGGAAAACATTTCCATGGCTTAGGCATGATTTGCTTACTTCCATCTATCAGATATATTTCCAAGCTCTGTTTTTGGGTCATTCTTTCAAATTGCAGCTGAGAGATGCTGGGATGCCACACCTGGTCTTGGATTGTGTACTCTTGCAGGCTGAGGGTTGTGGGAATGTGATACTTTTGAAACACCTACCCCTCAGTGCTGTGCATCCATGAGGAGTACCCTTGTGTCTGGTTTTTGTGGCATCCTCACAAATATTCATCTCTGCAGTGTGGACAAGTCTTTAGCCTGCAGCTGTGTCAGCTGTTTCTTGTGGTGAATAACACCAAATCAAGAGAATGATGTAGCACTTTTTCTCATAAGTGTGTGTTCTTTGTTTTTGGGATATCCACTGGAGAATATAAGTGTTGCTCCATGCCTGTACATCAGGTTTTGATGTGTGCCTGTGTTTTAATTACTCAATGTACAAGCTACTCTGTTGATTCTCTATGAAATGCCTGAGTTTGGAGCCAATGCTATCTCCTTTATATGCTTTAGAATCACTCTCCAGAGGTATCCATTTCTTTCTACTGACTGTAGGGGAAACATAAATTCCTAGCATAAGTTCACTGAGTCACCCTGTTGGTCTGTATACCTTTGCAGTGCTGAAGTAAGTCATCTGAATTCACCCCATAGTCTTTGAAGTGCCTAATTTAGAGGCTCTTGTTGCATTGCTCATTTGTTGCTTATCATTTTTATCCCTTTTGCTGTGACAGCAACAAAGAAACTCTTATTTCAGTGCATTTCCATCAGTCCTGTATAGAAATAGAACAAATACTTGGGAAATCAGAACAGATCCCAGAAGGACCTTATGGCAATTTCTATTCCAATGTCAAAAGGCACCATTTACATAATGCAATATCTCCACTGAAAGGAATAAACTGTAATTTAATACAAGACCTTTTGTCATTTATATCTTACATTTAAATAATAGATGCATAAAATTAAAATAAAAATATTTAAAAGAATGATGTTTAACCAAACACTTCAATGAAGCTGTGAAATTGAACCCTATTTCTTATGCTCAGCATCAAAAGTTTTCATTCTTGTTTTAGCAAGCAGTAAGAGGCAGGTTCATATTAGCTGATCTAATCCAGTCCAACTTTATATTGTTGTAATTCCAGCTGCTCCCCTTGCTCAGCTTCAATTTATGTAGTACTGGACTCCCCCTGGCCTCCTTTCCTCCTTTCCTCTAAGATTGTAGACAGCTCAGGAAGGGTCTGTATCTGCTAAAACAAGCATGGACAGGAAAGGTAAGTATCTGTTTGTATTTTTCTTGCCTTAGACTCATACCCCTGCTTTGTAAGAACCTCTCCAGGATCTCTAGTTATTATAAGGAAACAGTACTTTTTTCCCATTAAAAAGTGCTTTCCATATTGTTTTTCTTTTTTTTTAACCATGATAAGATAATTCTCTGCAAGTGTGGAGGCATCTCCCTTTGTTCTAACCAAAGGCTTTAGCCTCACTATAAAAGCTTCCCTGTATAGGACTTTTAAAACCTGTAAGCTTCTATAGGTTTATTTCTTTATACAGGTTTTTTAAGGAGTTATTCTGCTTTCATTGGCTGTGGGTTTTGTTAGGGGTTTCCCTCTAAATCTTTTGAGCCAACTACCTGCATTAGCTTCCACACCTGTCTCCCTCATTCTCAATTCCCTCCTAATCCTTCCTTACTGAGAGAGTGTTTTCTTTATAAGTGAAGCCCAGAAATGCAGCCCTGCAGCTTTTACGCACTACAACTGTCACATGTACCTCCCTGAACAGCCAGATTAAAGGAAGCCAGTTTCCAAAATGTTAAATGTTAGCAAAGATCACCCAGCACATGCTTGATGTGCCATCTGTTACAAACAGGAATGAGACTTCAATGGAGGAAGAAAGAGAATAAATCCTGTTTCTTACTCCGTGCTTTGCATATCTTGCCATAACATGAGTTTTCAAACTACTTCAGGTTTCTTTTGCAGATTTGACTTTCAGCCTTTACCTAATACATGCAAACAGGCTTTGCAGCTGCTTCTGTACCACATCTCAGGCACTGGTCATCCTGACTGCCCTTCTAGCTGCAAGTATGGTGCTAGGAAGTCCTGAAGTGCTCTTAGAATAGATAAAGTGAAGACTCTTGCAGGAAGAAGCAAAAGTCTCTTCTACCTTCCCAAGGCTCGCTGTATCTTGGACTTCAGTTATGTCTTTGTAATTCTGAACTGGTCCTCTGTTATTTCCTTTTGGTCTTATTGTTCTTAATCAGATGATGGAGGATAGACCCATTTGCATCACCACTAATTCTATTTACAATGCCTTATACGCCCCAGTTGCAATAAATCTCAGACTACATTGTGCTTTGGCAAACACAAAATTGTGTTAATGCTCATGAAGAAGGCCAAAAAACCTTGCAACGAACCGAAGTCTGTTCTTCACAGAAAGAAACTTCTTTGGCCCTTGTAGTTGCTGTCAAGGGGTAGTTGTAGCCTTACTTCCTATTTTCAACCTCCCCCCGCCCTCCCCTTTTTTTTTTACCAAGTATGTTCTTATCAAAAGCGAACATGGCCATCTTTCACATGGGAAGCAGAAGGTCACATTCTGGGTGCTGTTCTACATTTCTTAGGGCTAGTGATTTTGGTTTTTTACCTGCTTATCCTGCAGGTGCTGAGATAAGGATTTTCAACAGTAAAGGACTTTTCTATCTTCCTGTGCCCCTCTGCTCTCTAAGCCTGAAGTGTGATGCCTAAAAGAACAGGGTTCTGTAAAATAGAAAGTATGAAAACATGTATAACTGCATACACGTTTATGACAAATCTGAGGAAAAATGCTTAAAAACACAGAAAGATTGACTGATTGTTGCGTGTCCTCACTGAATCCTGATAGTACAGGACCCCTTTGCATAGAGAGAGAGCTCATTGCACATCAGCAGTAACTCAGAAACTTCTGCTAGAGGTTTTGAGATAGGCTAGACAAACTTTTTCAACGTTATTAATCTGAAATTATGTTTTTCGTTTGGGGGTGCATAATATTTTTTTGCCTTTTCCTTTGTTGTTTTGGTTTGATTTTCCTTTTCTGTTCAGGTCAGGTAGTTAGGATGTATGCCAGAAACCAAGAGGCTACTGGGCATGGTAGCAGTGTTTATGACTGTTGTTTATGACCCGGATAGTAGTCAGCTTTCAGACTATACATCTGCTGCCAGGAATACCACGTATGTGACTGGAGTGTAAGTATTTGTGAGTACAACACAATTACTTGCTTTTTCCATATTTCTGTAAAAAGAGATTTATAGTTCTTCAGAGTGAAGCTGCCTTTCTTTGGATGCAAAATTTTACTTTGCTGCCGTTTTGAGGGGCCTTCAGACATGCTCTTACAAAAGCATTGTCCTACATTACAGCAGGCTTGTTACAGTTAGTGGAGACATGAGATGCAGAAGAGAGGTTGTGCAAAGTACTGCACCTTACTGTTCAGAGTAAGGGAAATGATGATGCCTTCCTATCTGGTTACGGTAAGACTTGTACGTCATTAGGAGTTCTGCCAGGGGAAATCCGTATGTCTGACACTTTTAAGAGATCTGAGCTACATTAGAAACTCTTCAGTTGTAAAAAAGCTGTTCAATCTTTTTGGTGCAGACACAAGGAGATAAGATTTTGGTAGCATAACTGAATGTACTTCTGAAGGTTAGAAATCTGCAGCACTGCAGTTAAATGCACCTGCAGAATTCCTGGAGTCTGCAACGCTTCAGAAGTTTCTGTAAGAAATACATGACAGAGCAGCTCCAAATAAGGGGGAATGGGAACATTCTTTTTCCTGTGTTTAGAATAGAGCCAAAGCAGACTGCAAAGTAGAGATTTTTTTTCATTTTTTCATTCTTCTGAATGCACAGATCTCATTTCTTTCTAGTATGTATCATAAATAGACAGATTAATTTGTTTTTAAGTGGTTTATGGGTTTTTAATGTTTCTTTTAGATGTGAATTGTCTATCCTGGGAAGGATTACTGCAGAACTGGAGAATAAGTCCCATAGGATAAGAATTCAGCAAGGGAAAAGGATATATCATCAGGATGCTACAAGATTAGATTGAATTAACTGCTAATTTACATTGCAGGCAAAAGACTAGAATGCAAGAGGTGCTGGTCAGCAAAAGAAAAAAGGAATGATGGGAAGGAAAACTTTATCAGTTTCATTCTTTTCTGTATGATTGCTGCTCCCAAGTGGATTAGAATAGTCCTACTGGAAGAAGAGAGGGTGGGCAGGAGGGAATTTCCAATTAGAGATATCCCAAATCTTATTTATAAACAAGATTAATAACAAAGCAATTCTGATCTGGCTGAACAAAAAAACCCACTTTGCCATTTTGCCCTACTTATCTCCTTAGATGCTCTTCATAAAATCAAATAATTCACTTAAAAATGTAGAATAAAGCTTATTTCACAATTTCCATGAAGCATCAAACTGCTACTGTGAAGGACTGGTGAAAATAAATTGCATTTGCATTTCTCATAGGGATCACACATGGCAGCCCAAGTACTGTCACTGTTTCAATATTAAAAGACTACCAAGGTTTTGTCCCTGGTACTGCACGTTTATGTCCCTGGTGTTGATGTGACTGGTTGTGTGATAATACAGAATAATGAAAATCCTGAAGAAGGTGTCACATTTTTACACAACACTTGAAACTGGTGTAGGGAGCAATTGCTGTTGTGTTACTATTTGGTTTTGATAAAAATGACAGCCATATCTGGACAGATGTGTTGAGTGAACCACAAAACAGCAGGTTCTGATATAGCACTTCTGACAGGGAGTGTTTTCTGAGTGCCCAAGGTGAATGTGCATGGTGTTGCTACTCTCATAAGAAATCGAGCAGCACAACAGTATCCAGTCCCTCCTAGAGCTGGAAAATCTATTCTATAAGGAGGAAAAAGAGCTCAGCTATTACTAAGTTAAATAGTTCCATGAGACAAAGGGTCTAGCTGTTATGTTGTGGCTTCTTAAGGGTTGTGTCTCTTAATGAATTTTCTGATTAAAGTGGTTCGAGTTTGAGGGAATTTTTTTCTGGTTTTGAGGCATCTGCCTTCCTCCTATAAGGATTTCTGGATTATAATGAGGTTTTTCTTTTCTATTCTCTGAAATGTGTGGAACTTTTCACCTTCTGGTACATCTGTTTGAAAATGGTCAACATGTCCTGGAATGTGAATACACATGAAAAATCAGACAGCTTGCAAATATGTAAATGTTCCAGGCCAGTAAAAAGAATAGGAACATTTGCATTACATTTCATTTTGCCAGGCTTGAAAAAAAGCCATTGTCAAGATTGACTGGTAGCTTTAGCCCTCATTGAAACAGCTGAGCCTCTTCCTCTGAACCAATTAGTATGGTTTTAGTGGGATTGGGCAAAAAGGCAGCTCAATTCAAACTACTTTATTGGCATGACCAGTGTAGCAAGCTTTGCCAGAAGGCATGGTGCCACTAGGGATTTGAGAGATTCAACATGTCAAAATTATTTTGGTCTTAAAATAAATGCTGTTTGATACTTGATTCTGCAATGATTAGAACTGGAGAAGTTTTAGATCTCTGCTTCTGATCTTAGGGGTTTGGAGAAATGGTCTTAGTGAAGATCAAAAAAAATTGGAAACAATAAACAAAACAATAAGGCTCTTTCCAATGTCTAGAGAGAACCTAGAAAATAGAATTGAATTGAGGACACAAGGCACAAATCCCCTAATGGTCTTTTCTAAAACTGAAAGAAAGGTCAAATCCTTACAAATAGTCTCTTAATTTGCAGGTAATTGCTGTAATAGTTAAATGCTCGGTTAGCTGTGATATTTGGGCACTATTTAGAATGACAGGACAAAGAGTTAAATCCTAGTTACTTCAATCTAATATTAAGAAAACATTAAACAATACCCCAGAATATGTATGTCAATTGTGACCAGACTGGTTTGTACTTCTGGGAGTCTAGTGGTGTGTAGTGGAAAATGTTAAGCTGATAAAGAGTAAAGAGCTGCACTATTTTAGGCTCTCTTATCCAGTTAGCTGACTAAAACTGTTTTATAGCTAGAACAGAGCATCTGGGCTGGTACACATAGCATTCATCAGAGACTCTAAATCTGTGAAAAAGAGCAGGGAAACAACAAGCTTGGAATAGATTCTGTCAAGCCCACAACATCTGAACAATTTGTAGTTAGAAAACCCCGCTGCTGCTCAGAAATCACAAGTATCTGCCAGTCCTTTGAGATTTTTTTTTCTCTGTGAGCATGTGCTGTTTTTCTGAAGTTCCTATGTGCCTTCTAAAAAAAAAGTGGAAGATAGAACATACTGTACTGAGCAGCAAGGAAACTAAGCCAGCATTCAAAGAAGAAAAACAATTCAGACTGGGATGCTTTTGCTATCTCCCAGTTTACCATAGTTTGCATATAAAAAGGGTGATAATTTAGGTTGTTTTATTTATTTATTTTTTCTCTTTAAAGTTTTACTGTTAATACCAGGTGACTGTCTAGTGCCCTGTTGGTCCCATCTAAAACCTCCAAAGAGGTAATGGAGTTTATAAAGGATTGTAAGTATGGGGCAGGTTATTTTCTAAATATAGCAGTGATGTAGGCCTTAGTCTTGTCTGTACTTTTTAACTTGACCTGTCTTCTAGTCCCTGTAAAAGGCTCAGTAGTGTGATAACATGTGAATTAGTTTTCAGATTCTTAAGAAAGCAAAAATCCAGAAATTTATCACTTCAATATCCTGTCCTGCAAGGAGCCTTTGTGAAGTGCTTACATTTTTTAGCCTTAACAGAAGATGTTTGACTGCATTGATGTTTACTAGAATGAATTGGGGAATCCTGAAACTAACTCTGCATTTGTCAAGTTAAAACAGATCTAATTTTAACTAAAAATACTGAATTTATTAACCCCATAAATTCTTTTTTCCCTTTTCAACATCTAAATATTTTATGAACTGCTCAGTTATATTCATAAGGGAAGTGTAAAGAAAGTAATATGAATTTTGCTTTGGGGTGGCTGTGTAATTTTGGGTCCTTGCTGATATGGGTTTTATTTTCAGATTTGAAATACTTTTGCAACTGAACTTGGATGTAGCACTCTTGAGGCAGTAAGACATAGATTTTCAGAGAAAGAGAAAAGGATTTTCAGAGATAGAGAGTGGAAGGTGTTGAAAAAAAAAAAGTACTATAAGTGATAATACAGTGGTCTGATGCCACTGTGGCATTTCTGCTTTTGGTCTTGAAAGAAGCAGGACTGTGTGGAGGGGAAACGTGGTGTTGGATAGAAAGTGCAAAAGTCACCTTTAGTGATTCTTTTAAACTTACCTTCTTTATAGATTTTTCACTGCAGACATTTGTTCTGACCTTTGCCTTTCTGAGCACTCCCGTGTACCGAACTTATGGGAAACTCCTTGATTTAAGGAAATATTATTGTTCCACTCTTTAGCCTCTTCCACTGCCTGGATGCAGGGGTGAGATGGGGAGAGGCTGCAGAGCTTCACTTTTGCATGACCCCGAGGTCATGAGCAGCGTTGGTGGCCGTGACCAGATGCTAACTATCAATCGGTTGAGCATCTCCACTGCTGTAGACTGAGGCTAAGTGTCATAGCTTATCCCAGTCAGCCACCAAACCCCACAGGGCCACTCACTCCCCCAAAAACAGAACTGGGGAGAGAATTGAAAAGGTGAAAGATAGAGCACTCATGGGTTGAGATAAAGGTACTTTAATAGGAAATCAAAACCTACACACACAAGCAAAGCAAAACAAGGAATTAACTCACTGGTTCCCATGAGCTAGCAGGTGCCAGCCATCTCCAGGAGAGCAGGGCCACATCACACATAATGGTTACTTGGGAAGACAAATGCTATCACTTTAAATGCCCCCCTTGCTCCTTCTTCCCCTTACTTTATACACTGAGCATGATGTCACATGGTGTGGAATATCCCTTTGGTCAGTTTAGGTCAGCTCTCCCAGCTGTATCTCTCTCAACCTCTCACACACCCCCAGTCCCCTTGCTGGCCCGGTTGTTGGAAAAGCAGAAAAGGCCTTGACTCAGCAATAATAAAACCATTTCTATACTACCAACCCTGTGTTCAGCACAAATCAAAAACATAGCCCCATAACAGATACTGCAAAGGAAACCAACATCCCAACTGGACACTGGGAATGATCCAGCTCCCAGAGCAGCCTGGGGTCTAGGAGGTGCCTGAAACACTGTCTTTCCAGGAGGCCTTTCCAGCTGAGGACTGCTCCTCTGGAGGTTTACCACCTCTGTTTTCCCATCTCTCTGCAGGCAGAGCTGGTCTCCAAGTGGTTCCTCATGCATATGTAAATACAGACATTTTGGGTTTTCTCCACTCAACAGTCCTGCATGTGCTGTGTAGATTAGGCAGTAAAATGCTAGTAAAGAGTGACTTCTTTATTCTAAATATCCACTATGCAACACTGTGGGTTCACAGGTTGACCTACATTTGTATGAGCACCACCAACAGTGACATCAGGCCATGGAAGGTAATTTTCCTCACTGTGGAAAAGGGTGAAAAAAGTCTGTCACTTCAGATGCTGAGCCTGCCAGGGGTGGTATGACAGTGGTAGTAAATGTTTTTCTTGGACATGGCAGCGGTGGTTCTACCTCAGCCTAATGAACTGGCTGTATCTGAGAGTATCGCTGAGTTTGCTATTTTTTCCTGGATCAATTAATCTCTGCCACTTTTCCTGATGTGGGCTGATACCAAGTGACCCACCCAAGCTCTGCCTCCCCTCCAGTTCCAACACTGATGTTGCTGTCAGATGGGTGCCCTGCTGCACTCCTGCTTTTACCCGCTGTGGCAGGACAACACTTGGGACAGTGTCTGGCATGTGACAACATGAGCTGTAAGGATGAGTGCTTCCCCGGATGCCTCAGCAGCATCCTTGCAAGGCATAATGGCCCTGCACTGTCAGGCTGTCAATGAGTGTAGGATGGCTTTTCAGCCTGGTATGGGAGGAGAGAGGCATTGCAACAGAACTTCTGTGAGTCTTGAGATCTCAGCCCAAGCCAGGGGCTTTCCTCTCTACTGCATGTGTTCTCTGGGTCTGGCAAGACAATTAGCTCTTTCCTGGACAATTTTTTTTTCTGATCTAAGTGCTGTGATAAGGAGTTACAGTCAATGCCCTTCATAACAATGTGATGGGGATTGCTGAGGAGCACAAGGTTGTTTTAGCCAGATGTAGCTGGAAGGTGTCCATCTGCACTGCCAGAACCTCACTGCCAATGAGAGAAGGAGGTTGGGTGGCCATGGCACTGCAGGCAAATGGATCTGCTTGGGAGGAACAGGCTCTCCTGGGAACAAATTCAGGAACCATGCAAAACTGGAAAAGGCTTCTTGTCTGTATGCTTGCTCTGGAGGGTTTGCTTTTAAAGCTGGCATGCAGTGAGCCATTCTATTTTTCCCACCCTGTTGCAGTAGATGCTGCCAACCTCATATAAGAGTGCCTCCTGTCTTTGACCTCCTGCAGAGTGGAGGGAGGACTGGCTCCCACTGTGTCTGATCTGGTTAGTTATCAATCCTGAGTCTTACCTGATCCCTGCTTGTTGCAGAAATAGCATAGGCTTTGAGATCACTTATCAAAACTGCTTTTTATTATTTTTTTAAATGCAGAAGTAAGTGTTCCAAGTAAAGCAACAACAGGTGCATGGGAGATAGAGAGGATGAAGATTTAGAGGAGAGGGAAACTATGGAATTGAGTTATGCATTCAACAGCTTGCTTTTATTGTTGAAACAGAGACAGGTGCCACCCCATTCTTAGGGATCTGTTCTGGCCAACAGGGTGTTTTGCTGTTTGCTTATGACTGCGTTTGGATTTTGTATCTGCCCTGTTGTGAACACCTAAAAGGTCATTCTTTGCTCACTTTCACAGACTCAGTCTTGTTCAATGTTGGAAGTGGGAAGATCATCTTCATTCTGTAGCTCTCCAGGAGCTTTCCTTAAACAACAATCCCCAGCCACAGGTTGTTGTCTGAGGTGGGATAGAAGGTTAAATGTGGGAACTGTGATTGAAGGAAAACTTCAAACTGGACTTAGAGAGGCTTGGGGGAACTCTTCCATTAGGATTTTGAGCTGTGAGACCATGGTATGATGGTATGGGTTTTGTCATGATTGTCAGATGCAAAGCACAATGGAGGTGTTACATTTGTCTTTTCTTGTGTTGGATAGGAACTTCTTGACTAGGAATGAGACAAAGGAAATGATGATAAGGCTGAACTATCTAATAGTTACTTGGTCAAGGGATGTATTTAGATTTTGTTGTTTTTTTCTGCTCTGCTATCACATGCATTGCAGCATGCTGTCCAGAATAACTCACTGTAGGAGGAAATTACCTTGTCTTTGCTATATGATTTCTATTGCATTTGAAGAAGGCGGAATGAAGCTGCTTGTGCCTCGGCTATTAAATTTTCTTCGCCAGTTGTACCCTTTTGTTACGAGCTAATTGCACCTGGCATCGACACAGTGTAGTAAGGCTTGTAGAAAGCTGAATTTTGTTAATTGGAAATAACCAAAGCTATTTTACTAAAGCAGTCTTTGACAGCCAAACTCCATGATGTGTATGACTTTGTCTAGTTTTTCTCTTGAATAGTCAAGACCTTGGAGTCAATGTAATTCATTGTGCTCCATGTAAATGAGGCTGTACTAAATGACTAAGGGGTATTAACCATGCAGGTCCGAGATGAAGAGTCTGGGGGAAAATGATAGTGTCTGACTGATAATGGCTACCCACCAGGGAAGTCCCTGGCCTTCATTTCTGTAAAGATATGAGCATAAATGCTATTTTATGCTACTAAAAAGCCAGAGGAAAGAATTCTTCTCCCTGCCCTTTTTTGAGGGCACTTGGGTCTTTATCCTTCAGCCAAGAGCAATTTTTGCAACAATCTGTCTTCTTGAGGAATTAAGTCAGTGTCAGAGAGAGGGGAGGCAGAACTGTTAATTGCAGGCAAATCAGTTGGGGTAAAAATGCAATTAGAAGAGACATTGTGGGAATTGCAAATCCCAGGCACTGTTTCTTTATACCAGGATTTTCTATATTCTGATTCATGTGTTCAGGTGTGTCAAACTACCCACTTGGAAATGCCTGTAGCAAAAATGGGAATTTATCAGCAATTTATGGTGAAGATAAGGTAAACCTCTCAGGCATCTTATGTCAAATTCCACCTGATAATGCACTTGTTTAAGGTTGTGCAGACCTACCTATACCTTTGTTTTTAAAGATATGCACTTTCAAGCAGTTGAAAAGAACTATTCTATGAAAATGACTGTATAAAAACAAGATTTTAGGTAAGAATACTTTATGGCTGAAAGATAGCTCACTGAATGGAAGTAATCACTTGTTGACCTAAAACAAAATTTGGTGCCTCAAAGGGTAAGGTCTGTTATTAGAATAGATGTTTTGGATGTGCTATTACTTTATGAAGAACTTGTTTCAGAAAGATGCCTTTGCAGTAACAGTTTCAACTCAGATCTGGACCTGCACATCTCATCATCACAGCCATCTTTTAAATTCATCTAATGCAAAATTTAAATATAAAAAACCCAAAACATTAAAATTCATAGAGGGAAAACTCTGAAATGAAATGCATGCAAAGAAACATCTCTTAGCATATGCAAACATTAACTCATGCAGCTGAAGTAGTGAAGCTCCTACATGTCTTACATCCTTCCCCTTCCTTTCTTAGCATTCAAAAAGATGGGGGTTTTTTTGTTTGTTTATTTGTTCATTTTTTTATCTTTTTGAGGGTAGAATAGAGGATTATTTTTATGGTGAAAATAAAAGAAATTTGCCTGCACAGATTCCTTTCCAAGCTTTTAGGACTCTGGTTCCCTCAAATACAAATACCTTATAATTCAGGATGGGAAATACAAAATTTTGATATTGAGTTCAGTATCTATGTGACTAGAGTTCTAGATCAGGTCTGAAGAGATATTAAAATGTTCACAGGCTTTTCATTACTTACTAATGTTTCCTCTGACAGAAAGGGTAAATGCAGTGGCATTTGCAATCTATCCATTGCCTCTAGGCATACTGTTTAGGATTGTTAAAACCCAAACCAACAGAGAAACCTGGGAAGATAAGAGTACTTGAGAGTTGATCCATGACTGAAGGTGAAAAACATGAAGTTGGATGGAATGTACTTAACACCATGTTATGTGGAACAGACTCACCAAAGAGGAGTGTCAGTTCTGATCTCCAGTCCTTGCCTGTTTCTTGGCAAAAACTGAACGGGATACTGACAAAATATGTCCATCTCATTTTGTATGAAGTGCCATAGTATAATGAGGAGATTTGTGAGGAAGCTGAGATACTCTAAAAAAAACCCCAATGTTTGGGAATGAAAATTACTGCTGTCCAGTATCTGCCTTGAACTCTGCAAGGATTGTTTTTGGGTTTTTTTCTTTTTTATTGTTGTTGTTTTTGTTCTTTTTGTTTGTTTTTAAATATACAATAGGTGACATGATGTCTCTAACTTGGGTTGTGGCATTTGAACTCCATCTGGTCACTATGTCTTTTCTCACAGAAAAGGTGAAGTCAGAAGAGGGCTGCAGCTTGTCCAGGTGCACCTGGGCTAGGCAAACTAGTAAAGAAATATAGATTTTGCAACATATAGCATATTTAACTTTTTATCTGTTTCCACATGAAAGTTGCTGCAGCTGAAGCATTGCTGTTGCTTGTTGGTGTGATTTCCTGCCAAAATTCAGAGGTCCATTGACTCACCAAGAAAAGTTTAAGCTAGTCCTATCCTTTTTCTTGAGCCAGCAGTAGAGTTGCACAGATGCCTGCTGAGTTGAATTGTTTGCTGATTCAGAGTTTGGATTGAGGGCAGGGAGGGTGGCTTGCCACTTTTCACAGCAGCATTGTATTAAAGCGTCAGAACAACAGTGCCCTTAGCTGGTTTCAAGTTGATTCAGACAAGCCTGTGTAGGGTGTAGTTACAACTTTGCTGTTTTTGTGTGCAAACCCAAAATGTTAAGGGTGCTGTGGCAAGAAAGAATTCGCACTCAAGTAGTATTAATGATGCTGGATTCTGGTCTGTGCTGCTTCTACAGTCGAGATGAAAAGAAGCAATCCATTTCTCTGCTGCTATAGCAACTGAGATTTAAATATGTCTTCTCCTGAATGCAATCTGCAGCATCACATATCATGTGCCTAGGACTGATGTATGGGAGACAAAGGGCGCCACAGATGACTTTGAAGAATGTACTGTGTCAGTTTAAGAAGTTACTACATGCAGTTGTATCTCTGCTCTTCTGTAGGAATTTCTGGTGTCCATGTTGGAGCTGGCAAAGGGAAAATATAAAACCACCAAAACTACCTCAAATCATAATCTGGAATATCAGCTTAGATTTATAATGGCTCTGTCTCATGTTTTCAGGGAGATTTGGCTCCTGATGCCCAACAGAATCTGTCCTGTCCCCATACAAAATGGTTGTGAAGGACAGCTGGACAGGACTCTGAGTTGGTTCTGAACTGTCATTTTACACTGAACATTTCCAAATTCTGGCAGCTGAGGTGTGGATTCCCATCCTCTGTGGCTACCCCTACCAGGTGCAGCCATTGTACAGGGAAGTCTGGGACAATGGGATATGCTTCCAGTAGCTGGCCCAGCTATGCCAGCCTAAGAAAGGAAGCTGGAGATGTGCTCTGTCAGACTGTTTGGCAATGTTCCTGTAGTGCAGGCACACATTCCTGTCTGCCAGTGCTGCTTTGGGAAGGCAACCTTTCCACAGAGGTATAGAATAAACAGGGTTTGCAAGAGCCATATAATTTAACTGTGACAGCAAGAGCCAGATAGTGTTTGTTTGTGGCATGTCTGGATGTCTCAGGAGGCCAAAAATACCAGGGGTATGGAGCAGGCCGTTGTCTCTAGTCACCAGTGATGAACTACTTATAACTCACTAACGCAGTGCTGAGGAAGAGAAAACTACACGTCTACCGAGGGTAAGAAGTATTAAGGTACAGCCTGGTATCCTACAACCTCAATTCTGTCGAACTCCTTCAATTTGGAGTTGTTGTTTTCCTTTGAGGCCTTGGGTGTGGCCTTACCTTCTGGCCAATCCGCACAGCTGTCCTGAGTAGCATGGCTAGACCATTAGAGTCACACCAGAGCAGCATGGCTTGGTGCTATCTGGCAAAACACATGTGCAAAACTGGGATATGTGTTTGAGACATACTAACCATTACAGAAAAATCTTTGGTTTGCATGCATTGTAATGAAAGAGCTTCTGTGGTCAAGACTAAGAAAACCAGTGACACTGTTTTTGTAGCTGTCTGTTTTAATGGTCTGGTTCTTTTGTTTAGAACTTAATTTTGCATTAAAACCTGACTCAATTGATTTCGTGATTAAAAAAAAAAAAAGGAGCAATCAAAGTTTTATCCCTAGAAAACCTCTTTGAACTTAAGGTTTGAGAAAGGTCTTAGGTGATATTCTCAACCCTATGGTCTTATATCTGCCAGTGGAAATAAGGCCCAAGAGCAAGTTTTGCTGTAGAAAGAAAACATTCAATCATTCATTTGTTTTAGAAGTAACTAAAAAAGACTAGGCTATTTTGCTGAAAGGAGATCATTTTGACAGAAAATAACTTTTCGCAACATGCATAAATGTTTATGGTTTCTAGCACAAAACATTAACAATGGGAGGAAAAAAGATACTATCTCAGTTTGTTTTTCCCCCCACAATAAATAAGAGAAAAAGTAAGTTTTGAGTAATTCAAGTAATTCTATTGAAACAATTACAATGTTAACTTCATGCCTGGTAAGTATCATATGTATCCTTACGTATCATATGTAGGAGTAAGAACTGTAAACTCATTCTGCCTTGTTGGAGACGCTTATGATCAAGGATTGATGAACAGCCTTGCAACTGTCAGTTCATCATGGATTGCCAGGTTTGAGAGTTCTTACAGCTATGTTTGGCATTGTTTTAAGTCTTAATTTATTTCCATTAAACCTTCTTATGCTAGGGTTGGATGATGATGACTGTGTCTTTTGGCTGGAAATAAACGAGTAGGAGCTTAAGGGGGCTCCATTCACCTCACCCCTCTGATTATCCAAGACAAAAATGCACTTCTGCCTTATCTTGACTTGAAATTCAGGAAACAAATGGCTTAGTTGTTTTAGCCAATGACTGTAAAAACCATATAAAACTCATATACACTTTTTAGGAACAAAGAAATATTAGGCAGGAGGCTCCTTTCTTCTGCATGCATGTCCGATGACCATTTTCTGGATTTGTCTGGCCCTCTTGTAAGGAAAGCACTCTCCTAAGAAGTGTGGGTCTTAGCTCCTCTGATTGTTGGCATGCAAGTTCCTCACCTTAAAGTTCCCTAAGTAAAGCATGGAATCATTGAAAGATTGAGGTTGTAAAGGACCTTAAAGATCATGTAGTTCCAACCCTCCTGCTATGGGCTGGGCACCTTCTACTAGAGCAGATTCCAGAGCCCCACCCAACCTCACAACTGTAAGTTGATTTTCTTTTTTTAGAGAAACTTGTATCTGTCAAAAAGATATAAACACAGCCTTGGTTTACCTACTGGGCCAGTTGCTTTGGGAGTTTATGTAGAGGAGTTGTAGACCCTTGTGCATCTGGGGTGGGAACCTGGTGCTTGGTGGCACAGCCTACGGTGGTTCTGCACCTGGTGAGGTCATGCAGAGGCTGGGTTGGGTTGTGGTCTGGTTTCAAGCTCAGGATTTTTTTCACCAAAATTATTTATGTAACTTCCCAATAACTCTAAAAACCTTTTAGAGAAATATTTCTTTAGATTAATGCAACACCTGCATATCTAGCCTAATTTAAACAAATATAAATTTGTTATGCTGTAATTCTCACATTTTTCAGTTCAAAATCCAGGCTGGTGTTTCTTAAACCTTTATTATTTTTCTGTTAATATGTTTTACCTGACTCTTTTAAATGAGTAAAATACCAATTTTCCTAGTTCTCCGGATTAATGCAAGTAGAATTGTAAACTTTCCAAATTTCTCCTAGAAATGCTACACTTTTGCAGACAGACTAATTTTAAAGACTCTTCAATATAAGGTGGAGATTTTTAAAAATAATATTCAGGTTATTAAGCTACGTTTATTTTTCTGCCTCAAGTAGTTCCATACAGCTATTCCCTAAGTGCCAGAGACTACAGCTAGCTAGGAGGGAGACAGATAAGTTCAAAATCCTTTCATGAATTATTTTGTCACATCAGTGACAAGAATGGCCTGATAAGTAGTGGCAGTTTGTTTGTCAGATGAATTCCAGCATGAGGCCTTGTGGATAAACACAGTGAACACTTACTGACTGAATAGTAGATCATGAAGGTCCTCTAATACAGACCCCCAAACTTCAAGTGTCTGTGTTCTGAGGTACATCCCTTTAATTAATAAACCCAGGCTGACCTTTTTCCAGGCTTCTCACCTGGCATCTGTCAGAGGTTTTGTCATCAAGTCATCCCCTCCCCACACTGTTAAGATACTGAAGAAGAAAATGAGCAACCATTAATGGCAGGAGAATTTTAAGCCCTGTCTTTAAAATTTGCATTAATCGAGCCAGTGTTCTTCTACATTGCATTGAGGGAGAGCCAAGGACTGTGTTGTGAGAAAGTAATTCACTGAATTATTATAAAGTGCTTAAAGACAGATCTCTTCTAATATGATCATAAAATCATAGAATGGCCTGGGTTGGAAGGGAGCTTAAAGGTCATTCAGTCCCAACCCTCCACATCCATGAACAGGGAGACCAGCTTGCTCAGAGTCCCGTCCAAACTGGTCTTGAACACTTCCATGGATAGGGCAGCCAAAACTTCTTGGCAGTAAAGAATTAGTATTTTGCTACTTTCAGGATCAATGGTACCTCTCTTTTGTTGGAACAGTTTGGGATTATTTTAATGCAACTGGGAGCAAACCAGTGGTGTAATATCCTGGGACTACAATGAAGATTACAGCATTGTCCCCCCTCCTCCCTGCCTCTCAGATCAGAATCCATGTAGGAAAGAAAACCTATCTGGCATTTCATTGCATGGAAACTTGGTGGGAAGCACTGTCATACCAGTAAGATTACTTTAGAAAAAACAAGAAAGGCCAATTACTCCTAAAATATTTTACTCATGTTGTACAGCTGTAAAAATGATGACTTAGAGATTTAAATATTTTGATTTTGTATTGAAAAATAGATCCTCCAAGGAAGTTAAATTTTCCAAAATCACCTGAAAGTTGTGAAATACTTTAGTGAGCAATTGGTAGTGGATCAATGAACATTCCCTGGTGTATATCATGGCCTCATGGGTGGTTTTGCCAGAGGGCTGAGGTGGGAAATGGTGTAGTACACCGTGGAAGGGGAGCAGAGGGAGTAGCTCCATGCTTCAGCTGGGTCATGGATATTTTACCCTGGTGTTGTATGCAAAACTGCTGTAGGCTAGCAGCATCTGAGTCTCAGCTGAGGCAAATCGTATGGCAAGGCTGAAAATGGCAGTGCAATGTAGACTTTAGGTTATTGAGTGTTTGTCTCATTGATCCTTCTCCTCTCATTTGACACCTCTGGGTTATTTGTTTCCTATAGAAATGGCATGTGCTAGGCTTATACGGATGGCTGATACCTCTGTTCCAGGCAATTTAATGCTTCACAGTATCACCAGAAAAACAATTTGCCTAACTTATGGAAAATACAGTGGTTATTCTTGAAAATCATGTTAAACATTAGCCAAGAAGAGGAACTCAGTATGCATGATAGGAGGAAATATCCCCTTTGCATCCACTGCTGAATAAATAATGCCTGATTCTTAATGCTACATTGATGTTAAGGGGTTTTTCCTACCAATTTTCATTACAATAGGACAAATTTAAGAAGAAAAAAATGTTATCTGCTATTGTAGCTTCTACTCTTCCATGGTGCACTCTATCTGGTCCTTAGTTTTGAGCCCCCTGGACAATTTCAGCATTTACAATGTTTATTTCAAAAGGCTTTTCAGGTGCAACAGAATGATTTTGAGTAAATGTGACTCTCAGAGTGAAGGGAGTCTAGTTCTACTCTGTCTGAAAACAGGCAAAACAATGATTCTTTGACAAATATTTCTCTTGGCTATGGAAGTGGGGATGGAAAAAATACTTGGCTAGTCTAGATAGTGCCTGCATTATGGATGTAGGTATACACATGGATCTTGCATGTACTTGTGTATCAAAGTGGCACTAGAAACACTGAAGCAGAACTAATTTTAACTGAAAGAGGTGACCTTATTTCCAGTGTAATTTCTACTCTAGCAGATTGTCCTTCTTCCTGTCATGAAAACAGGACACCATACAAAATGGTTCTGTTGGATGAGAATGGGTGTCTCTAAATATTTTAGAAGCTTATTTCCTGGAAGTGTCTTTTCTACTATTCTGTTTAATATTTGCTAGAGTGACTACATTGCAGGTGTATGCATGAACAAAGACTACACTCCTTTCTGGTATAATGGGTAAGATGATGTTGGCATTAAGCAAGTTCATTTGCTGTCGGTAAAAGGTTGTCCTTATTTCTTCCCCTTTTTTCCTACCTGTCTCTTGCACCCAACCTCAAGGATCTGTCTTCTACATTGTCCTTGGTCTGTGATTCACCAGAATGGCTGGTGCTTAAATTTACTAACCCAACAAAAAGCTATTAAAAAACTATGCATATTTTGATTTGCTTTTTTTATGATTATTTTTTTTTGACCGGACTAGTGAGTTGAAGCAGTTTGTTGTAAGGATAGGCGTATTTATGTCAGTTCAGGGAGCACAAAGCTGGAAGTGAATGGAAGGAGATATGGAAGAAGGACACCCATCTTTCTGCAGTTTTGAGATGTTAGACTTGTTCAGTCCAGTATTGTGTAATAGCTGTATGATGCCCTAGGACAAAAATAACTGACTAATGCTTAGTTTCATCTTGAGACAGAAAAAATGAAAGGATTATAGAAGGATCACCTATTATCTCTTGTTTCATGGGTTTAGTTTCATTTCCGTCAATATTTCAGCCTGTCTTTTAAATAGCATCTGGTAGTTACTGCAGAAAGCATTAGCAAATATATTCCATGTAAATTGAATTTGTTCTATGAGTAATCATAGTGATCAGATTAGTTTTCAGTAAAATTTGTTATTTAATAAAGCTCTGTCAATAAAACTGGTTGTGAAAATTCTGGTCAGTACAACCTCAGCATGTAAATATTTGCACAAACCTCTACGTGTACAAGTGCTTGGACTAAAATTGTTCAAGATCCATTCCTGAAAGCAGTCCCATTGGGAAATACAAAAAACTTCTTCTCTCTTGTGGTCATTTAATAGCTAACATAAAAAATAATATTAGTGTTGAATATTCACTGGACAATCTGCTAGCTGAAACATGTTTGTCATTATTAAAAGACTGGCTAAAGGAAAAAGATAGGAACAGCAGAAGGGTTGTAAATAAGTCTGAGCACCACAAAGATTTCTGGCTTGGATAAGCCAGTGCTGCTTCAAGTGTTTGAAGGGAGTTAAACCAGTTTATATCAACTGAATGTCTTCTATTTCCACTGGGGACTTGTATTTGTTCAGCTGTAGTTCTAATAATTGTACAACTCATTAACATTTTCCAAAATTATATATTCAAGTGGTATTTGGCCAGTTTTGTAAATAGCAAATTAATGTGAGCAATTAGAAGTGTGTTCATAGAATTCATATAATGTGGAGAAAAAGAAAGTAATTTCCACAAGTTTGGATTTAAGCCTTGTTTAGCAATTTTAGGTAGCCTGCTTTTTGCCTAACTGCACAAACTGTCTTGGCTTTCAAGTTATGGTTGTTTGAACACAGTCTTTGGGGTGTCACAGTCAATTGGCACAATCTTTTTCACCCCTCAGTCTGAAAAGGCTTATTTGAGATAGCTCACAGCCATTTTCCTGTCCCTAGGTCCCATTGCAAAAGTAAAAGCAGGGTAAAGCTATGGCTAGATAAGGGTTATGAAAGAATTTAGATTGACATGGAGCTTTGTTAGCTGACGTGTTTGAGGCAAGATGCTATTAACTTGTGGAGGGTGGGGAGGGAGTTCTCTTCATCAGAGTGGTTTCACCTGAAGCCTACAGAGAAGTAATAAATACTAGTTAGTCCTATCTTAATCTCTATCAGTTTCTGTCTTTCCATCAGCTGCTTCGTAACACAATGTGATTAGTTCAGTAGGGGTGTCTGAGGGTTGGTCTCTGATGGGTGTTCCCCCATTGAAGTGGAAGGCATTACTCCTTCCCCCAGGTGAGTTTAGTGGGGGCAAAGGAAAGTGTGTGTGTGGCTCCTGCAGTGCTGCTGGTCACTGCCTGGCTGATGGTCGTGCACTGCCAGCAAAGGCAGCCTTGCATCGACAGGACAAGCAGTGAGCAGGGATCCAAGCATGTGCCCTGTTTTGCCTACTCCCTTCAGCAAAAAATACACTCTGGAGAATGCTGGAGTCTGCTCTCCATCATGTTCCTCTCCCCTTCTAGTTATCATTTCAGATTACAATTATCAATTAGAGGCCTAACAGAACAGGCTTCAAGACGCATTTAATAACTCTGAGGATCCCAAATTCAACACAAAATAAAAATTATACAACTTGAGTTACAGTCTCATCAAGTATTGATAAATTGGACAGCCCTCAGGCAAACACCTGCTACATTTCCTTCTTGGAACACTGTGTTCTTGCGAGCTCTGTGGTGGAGAGGATGTAAGATATAGTTCATGTGTGATTAAACTTTTTACTCATGTTTATGGTTTTTACCATGTTTATGCTTTATGTTATTTGACTGTTAACGTTTATTTTCCAGTTAATCATCTGCCTTCTGTAGAGTTCCATGAAGTTTCAAATATTGGATTTAGTCCAATTTTGAATTATTTTTATTGTCTTAATGTGTTAATTTTTTGGGCAATTGAGAAGGTCAGTCCTTAGCTCATCTATGTTTGACACAAGAAGATTTTGCGAGTGTATTACACTTTTTTTAAAACAACATTTTTATCTAAAATGCAAACACCTGCTCTTTTAGCCATTGAGCAAAATATAAAAGGTTGTGACCTGAGATTTGAGGGAAGAAAGTTCTGGGCAAGACCTGAAGTAAATATAATGCTGTTGATGGGGTTACTTAAAGGGACTTGGCCCTTTGAGGCAGTTAAAGTGAGCAGTGCTGAGAAGGAAGGCATCTTAATTTGGTGCTTCCTCATGCTCCGATTCCTCCAGCTCCTCATTAGCACAGCACAGCTTAATTTGCTGTCCTGATGGTTTCTCATACCATGCTGGTGTGCTCACTGTGTGTGTACCTCTGGCTATCAGTACTCCAGTGCTACTGGAGGCAAGCTAATCTCTCCCTACCAATAATAACTCTGCTTATAAGATTGCCTTCTAGTTGAAATAGTAGCCCTTGGGGTTCTGCTGGAGAAATTGTACAATGTATTTCATTGCATTCTCTTAATCAGCATGGCTTAAAAAGAAGTTAAAAAAAAAAAAGCCCAAACTGTTCAGTAATAAAAATGAGTGATGCAGAGCTGTGAGGCTGGGACTGATAAGGGTATGATTGGTGTGTTTGCTCTGCAATTTCTCTGGTATAAACAGCTTTGAGTTGGAATGACAGAGTTCAGGGGCTTTATGTAAACCCAGATCTTTTGGAGGTTAAAGAAATGCATTAAACCCTCTGGTAAGATAGTTGTGTGCATGAAGATAGGCACATTTAGAAAAACCCAGCCAACCTTGCCCTCCTCCCCCTTGGAGCATATCCACAGATAAGAACCTTACTGTTCGCAAACATTAATAAGAATCTTACTCCTTTCAAAAATGAGGTTTAATATCTACCCTGAGGGATGGGTAATATTTTAAATTGTCTGTTTTTCAGAAACCAAATCATGCCGTATACTTGCTGCTTTCTGTGCTTGTTTTGTTAGAGCACTTGGTGAAGTAGAAAAGCTTATTGGAAATATTTACCAGAGATTCAGTACAATTTTTAAAAAAATTATCCAAGAAATTAATCTGTTTATAATAAGGCTGGGCATAGGAGAAAACATATTTAAACTTTGCACTCAGATGATGGATTTTCCAGAAACATTAACTTCCTAAAATTCTTTTTTCTCATTATGTTGTCCTGCTACTTTCCTTTAATCTTGCCTAATCTCTGATGAGTAGCTACTGCTTGTGTATGTAAACAGAGAAAAGAACTAGCTGTTTTTTTCTTATGTGTTTTTTAGTGAAATTAGTGACATCTGTGGAACATAAATTAATTTCTATTCATAGTGAGAATTCTTTGCTACTCTGTTTTGGGATAATTATCTAAATGTGTGTAAAATGTTGTCTAATGAAACACTATGTTTAGACTGGTTGCTTCAGGAATAAGTGTAGTTCTTCCCTTTCCTTTCTTCTTCTGTCTACTTCCTTTTTGAGTGCTAGAGGAAGAATTGATAAAGATCAGGAACTAAAAGACCTGTAAGTTAAAGCTGGTTTTGATGAACTTAAGCCTGGATTACCTAAACCCTTGGTGCTGCTGGTCATGGAGGTGTTGGGATGAGTCTGGCTCCTTCTGCACTATGGAGCGTGATTCAGACCAGAGCAGTATTCAGTTCAGTAAGCAGGGAGCTTGTGCAGTCTGCTCATTGACCATGGGAGACCAAACTAAACATGCCAGCCAAGGTGTCCTTTCTTAGAGGGGTTAATTCATCTCCATTTAACAGTTTCATGAGATAAAAAACAATGTCTTGGCAGTGACTGTTTTTGTGTTTTTCGGTGACATTTTTTCTGCAGCTGGATTCAGGTTGCAGGAGCCCTGCTAATGCACAAAGTTGGGTGTTTTAGACTTTTATTGATATTAGGATTGATATATCTGTGGGCACTTGGTAAGAAAAACTCTCCACTCTATTAGTGGTCATCTTGGAGACGGCAATATATTTTCATTCAATGATGTTGGCTTAGTCCCAAGTTAGTTCCTCTCTTTAAGAAGGTAAGGAAGGAAAGAAAAAAGAAAAAAAGAAGCTATTAAAATATTTTAAATCACAAAAAACTGCTTTTCTTAAAATGTTTAAAATGTGCTTTAAGCCATGAATATTCACTAATGAGGCACTGAGGATTTGCTAAAAAATGTCTTCTTTGAAAGAGAAAGTAATAATATTGCTTTGTGAAAACTCCTGAATATCCAAAAAGTATTTCCATTCTTCTGTCTTTATAAACATGTTTTTAACAGGAGAAAATTGTAACCAAACCCAGCATGAGCTTGCAAATGTGGCTCATTGCATGGCTGCCTGAGTGCTGGCAGGAGGAGTGAGCAAGGCATCAACCTGTTTTTGGCATCAACCCACAACTGTCTCATTTGAAACATCTGAAACAGGTATGAAACTAAAGATACAGTTTTAGGATAGCAGTAAGGAGGCAGAATCACAGGCTATTGTTGAAAGAGGCAGTCCTGCTTCCCTGCTCATTCCTGGTGTATGTTCAGCTGCTTCCCTTGTTCCAGCATTAGCACCTAACTGTGGATCTGTTCAGGCATCTCACCCGGAGAAGACACATAACACTGGCAAGGAAATGAATGGTCTTTTGCTTTGTTTTCCTAAACCAGTGTGTTATGGATGCAGGGAAAACAGGGAGTATGAACATGCAGAGGAAGACACGTGGATTAGTTAAGGGCAGTGGAAAACTATGACAGATTTAGTTGCAGAGTAAAATGCAGACAGAGGGGATTTGAGTAAAATCTGTGGATTTGAGTCAAAGCAAGGAATTCAATTTGGGTGTCCCAGTTGCTGTTAAGGAACACAGCTACTATGCTGTTGGGTGATTTGAAGAATGCACTGGTATACATGTGGCTGGAAAGTAGGGGAAAAATTGTTTTAACTGTGCTAGATTTTTGACAGAGATTGAATCTCAGTTATATAAAATTTAAGTGGTTATTGTGTTTTATTATTTATATTCCTCCTTTTTGATACGTGACTTCTTTTTGTGGACTTAATTTAAGCACACTGCACATGTAGGACTCAAAAGATGCTCACATTATTTCAGTATACATGCTAATTTCGAGTTGATTCATACTTTTAAAATTTTCCTAAATATCCCTTTAGCTCTGACAGTTAAAATGAAAAAGATGTTATATTTGATCAAATTCTGCCTTTCACAGAGGAGCTGAAAAATTCGTCTCTTCTTTATTGCTCCCAAACATGAAAAAATTAGGCATATTAGTGTTTTGCTAGAGTTCCTTTGTACAGGCTTTTGTTTTGGCTTGTTTTGTAAGGCAGAAATTTTTGCTAGACATTTGTTCTTCAGCATATAGTGTAAGATTTTCTCTTTAGTCATTATTAGCACCTTTTTACACTCTGTCTATATTAACTGTACAAGCAGATGGACAATTTTGTCTGTTTTAATTGTATTTAATTTAGCCGAAGTTTGGTTGCTGGCCAAGTACTCATCACCTGTGGATCAGACTTGGCAGCCCTTTTGTCTCTTGGCCAGATATTTTGTTCACAGGATTATTTCCTTTTGAAAGGCCACACCAAAGTAAAGCTGAAAAGCAAATAAAACACACTACTGGATTTCAAATAACAAGAACTGCTGAACATGTAATTTCTCTTGTTTTGGTCCTTTCAGGATCATTATTCAGTGCTTTTATTGGCGTAGCTGCCAAAGAATAGGACATAAACAATTAACTGGAAATTATCTTTTTTTCTTTCCCGTTCCCTGCATGCAGGAAGTTTAACACAGTACATCCCGTTCTTTTAGGATGGGCCTCTGCTTATTTTTAATTTCTTAAACAATTTCTGAAATACTTAAGTAATTGCTTAAATAATAATGATTAATATGTCACAGACTGGTAAGACTTGTACAAGACAAAAAAATTGGCTGGTACTATTGACTGTAAAGCACCCTGGCCTGGATCCAACTCCACTGTTCCTTACAGCAGTCTAGTTTTGATGGAATGACGTCTCTCTATCTCTTGTTTGCAATCACTGAAGCTGAGTGAGAGGTCTCATATTTTCCAGCACAGTTGTCCTGGAGGGTTTTCTTTCTCTCCGTTCACTGCAGGGCAGTTGCCAGTGTGTCTGGAAGAAAGGATTAAGAAATAGGGAGAACCTAATGGAGCATTCACTCATCTAAATCACAGCTACACTGACTGATGTGACCACTCTGTGTCATCAGATGATCACTTGATGCATCACTTGACTCTCAAAGGTCCTGTCACATTTGTCTTATATCAATCAGCCTGGGTGATATAGTGTAATTGATTGAAACAAAGAAGAGGGCCTGGGCTTAATAAGGAAATTAGCTACTGATACCATGGCATAAGCATGATATCTGCATGATACACAGCAATACAGGAACAAAGGGTTTATTCCAAGAAGCCTTAGTTACGCAAAGAAAATTACTCTTTTAGGTGTCTATAATTAATTTTATTATCTGAAACAGGTCTTACGAAAGAACAGGTTAAATGAATAAAGGATACTCTATTTTTCCTTTAATAAATATAGCTTATAGCCTATAATACTAAAAGTGTAAAATGTGACTCATGTCTACTATGGAGGTGGTATTAAGCCCATAAAAGGATTTTTGTCTATTTGTCTTGGGAAATCCTTTGTCTATTTAAGGCATAGCTTTGGAAAGGAAGTTTTCACATGTAGCTGTTCTAGCTAACATTTCTCTCAGATGGAACTCAACAAAGCTTCTGTCTTAGAACCCATTCTGTACGGCAGTTTTTATACTGGTCAGTGTGCTTCGCTTCTGTAGCAGATTTGTCTGTTTCACTCCTTCTTCAAGAAGACCTGGAAAAAAATCATTATTCACATAATTTTACTAATCTAATTCCTTCTACCTGTCACTTTTACTTTGTCCCAGTAATGACACTGCTCTCTTATTATACTCTTGTGCACTAGTGTCACAAGACACTTCCCTGAAGCCTCCTTTTCCCTGGCCTGACAGACCTCCAGCACAGGAATATCCTGCCCGTCCTTGCTTTGTCTGGTTCTGACAAAAGGTTAATAAAGCTTTTTAAACATCTCTAAAACAGGCTTCCTAGCCCACTGTTTTCCTGAAATCATAGCAAGGGTGGCTGGAAGAGTTGGCTTGAAGGTTTTTCCTTAAAGAGGGATTATTGCTAACACTTGTTCCGATTTTGGAAACTGCCAAGTATGGAGTTCCTCCGAGTTCCCTGGGTAACCTGTCCCAGTGCTGCATGGCCCTCCTAGATTTTTTTATTGTATCTTTTTTGGTGGTGAGTTTTGTGTGTGTGCCTGTCTCAATGCTCAGCTTGTGCCTCTGGTCCATGTTTAGCTTGCTTACTGCTGCTCACAAGAGTTTGGCTGGGTTGTTATCTGTAAGTGCCCTTCAACCCATAGTAGAAGCTCAGTCTGGAGTCATTAAGACCACCTGAAGCATGCAAAGGTGCAGCCAACCTACTGTATTTGATGTGTCTATTTTGGCTGAGGCCTGGTCATGCCTCTACTTCCAGGTGTGTCTTCTCTTTGTGATACAAATAACACTTGACAAATTTTCAGTTTACATAGCTTGCTTGCAGGCCACTAATGACCTCGGACCATTCAAAACTTGTCTTTTCTGTAGAAAATAAAGATTTCTGGAGATGGGAACATTAGGATATATAATGACAAAACTGCTGACTATGATGATTTCTTCAGGTGAAAGAACTTGATGCAGATAAAACTAATCTATCAAAATGACTGTTGTGGATGTGTTCTCTTGCCCAAAGAAAAGAAGCCTTGAAAAGGCAACATTAGCTACCACTCAGAGCAACCATAGCCAGGCTGCTGGTTTCTGGTATTAGCTGCATTCACACTGAAATTCTTGGAGTTGTACAACAAAATCACTGGCAAAGTGGTTCTGTGGTCTCAAGATTTATAAACCCTTCCTTTCACTGACTTGTGCATTTTCTCTTACTGACAAAGCACTGCTTTTCGATAGATTGTACTGTGCTCTCTTCCCCCAGTGGGGTCAATGAGTTAGATCATCTGGGAAAGGGGCAAGGTACTTTTGCTGCTGGCTCAAGCCCCTGCTGTTACAAAAGCATCAATACATGACTGTCATAAAAGTCCATTGTAACTGTAAAAGCTTCTCTGATTAGTCAGTCTCTTCTCCATTTATCCTGGAAGATGGAATTAGGCACAATGGAAGAGAAAGCCTGAAATGGGTCAGTTATTTACAGTGCATTCAGCCTTCTTTTGTGTCTGAAAAGATTTTTATTTCATTTTTGCGCAATTAGAATAAGAGGCAGAGGAAGCTGCCAGGGGAAAAAGATGAAAAATTTGAGTAACTGCTTTTAGTGACAGAAAAATAGTATTGAAGCAAGGCTACTAGATATTTAAGTCTTGCTGAGAAAACCACAATTTTAAAAACAGATTTCTAAGCTGTTTAATAGTCTACTCTTTCCTCAGATTCCTGCTTTCACACTTCCTTATTGACATAAGGATATGGCCGGGGTCAGTAGCAATTTGGGAAAGAAAGCAGAACAAATTTCCTGATTGCCATGTGATAGTACATCTGCCATTTCAATTTAAGCCAGCATCTGAAGCTACTCCATTTGTAGGCGTTTGGCCAGATTCAGATCTAACTGGCATCAGGTTTAGCCTTGTAGAACTTCTCTGTAAATCAGGGTAACTCCGGTGTAGTCAGCTGTGTAAGAGAAACAATAAAGCCTACTCTTACTTTCTGTATGATGTTTGCAGACTCTCAGCAGCTTATCTTAGTCTTGTAGTTATTATTTGTTACAATCTATGTGAACTCTTTCTCTCTGGTGTCCTGGTTTACTCAAAGGAGTTAGATGACAGGATGCCATCACTTGTGATCTGTATCTTGAGGCAACCCCTGTAATCAGCATTTTGAAGGTGGTCTTTATGGGGTTCAAGCAAAATTCCAATGTACAAGGAGGCCATAGTACAAGTAATTACAAAGCTCTAGGTGGAGAGTCTATATTCAGTGAAAGAAGTGCTCTAATATAACACTCTAATAAATGAGTATCATTTAGACAAGTAGTAGGGGTCTGTAATCCCTGCAAATCTGCTATTTGCCTGTGATTCAGGAAGTCTGTTCTATGACTGGATGTGTTTGGGAAGGGTGGGGGTAGCAGTGCTGTCTGCTCATAGGCAACTATGTGCTGTAACCTTTTTCACCACAACAGGAGTATAACCACAACAGGAAAATGAGGCTAAGAACCTGGCTTTCTAACCTTTCTTTATTGCAACTTTGGTATATCCACTTGAAGAGATATAATTTGGACACGGTGGAAATAAACTGTGTTCTGTCTGAATAACCATTGTGGAATAGTGTACTTAATCCCAAATAATTTGGTTCAATAGGTTGATTAATGTAATAAATAAGAAAGCCCTGAAACTGGAATGTACTCTGAAGTACAATGAAAATGGAATGCTTGAGAGCAAACAGAGTTATAATGCCACAAAATATCCCAAAGGGATTAACATTGCCATTTATTACATTTCTCTGGGACAATTTGGTCCAATAGCTCTTTTAGCCAGGTCAGTGACATTGCTTGTGCCGATCAGTACAGCATGACCATTACTACAGGCAATTCTTTTTTGGCACAACTGTCTGGATCCTAAATATCAAATGATGAAATTTGGCAAAAGCTGATAATGCAAATGTTGCTGAAGGTACACAACAGAACATGAAAGAAACTATCATGTCAGAAGATGGTAGATTACAAGGTGGTTCTCTGCTGTCTTTCACTCTGAGATCATTTCAGTTTAATCTTGATTTAGGCAGGTTTTTTTTTCTCCTCAGTGTATATTTATACTTCTGCAGCTAGGGTGGACCCAGGTAACTATCTGAGAGTTTTGCTAGGGCTCTGTGCAGATGCAGCTCACTGTCATGTGTTGCATGAGTGGGAGAAACTGCAGAAACTGTTATCACTCATCTCCATGCTATCTCCTCACTGTGTATTTTGTACCCAACTATTTTATCATTCCTAGAAAGTAATTTTGTAGGCTTTTAGGATAAGCAACAATAGCTAATGAGACTTTCTATTAATTCAGAAATTTCTCTTTCAGGTTATTCTATGTGCTATTGGTACTATTACACTTTCTGTATTTTATGTAGTCTTCTATACAGACATAACTGTAACCTTACTTGTTTTTTGGTTTTTTTAGGGGATAGGAAAGTCATATGGCTATCTTCATTATAAGTGATACTACATATTAAAAAATCTTGAGGTAGTTGTCAAGGGTGAAGCTGTCTTGTTTCTGTATTTATTGTTGCTATTTTTAGTTTTAGATTTCTTACACGCTTCCTAGTGTCTGATCCTTTATTAGTTGAAATTCTACACCTTTGCAGTCAAGTAACCAAGTGTGTATCTCTTAGAAACAAAAACTTAAGTTTTTATATAATCTTATGTCGGGAACTGGCACCCAAATGAAAAAGTGCAGCTGAAAGTTTCAATATGTGATGTTCCCATTTTTCTGTATTTCAGTTTTTATTCTTGAGGTATTTTCATTTAAATGCATTCAAACTATTCACAGAAAGTTCTTTTTAATATTGAATGTAATTTTAAATTTATTTTTGACAGTTAAATAATGTTTGGAGTGCTGTATTCAAAAATGCATTTGAAGGTTTTTCCTTGCCTTTCATTTTTCAAGCTTCCCATCTAGATTACAATAATAGTTAGCCCCAAACAGTATACCAAATGATTATAACAGATAAAATCAAAAAGGAGGTCCTAAGGATGTAATGATCTTTGAAATATATATGTCTTGGAGATGTTTATCTTGCTCAAGGCATGAGCTGAGTGTCTACAGAAAATATCTTAATGACATGGAAAACTTCCTCCTGTAGGAGGGGAAGAACAGCTATATCTATGCTCATAAAGGGAGTAATTTGGGTAATTTCCTGAAACAGAGATCAGCAATTAGCATCAATAGCTATGGGCCTTTTCACTAAATGCTCCAAAACTAATCCCATAAGGAATCAGAGACTGTATCAGTGGCAAATATTCAACTTAATGTTCTTGCCTCAAACACAGGGTCCTGGGCCTGTTAGTTTCAAGGATTTACTTCTGCATTTGGACCTAAATTATACAATTGTATTTTAACTGTCTCTTCTTCCCATTTCATGATTTTTGGATTAAATTAATCTGAAAGTGTTTTGAATACTTCAGTAACCTTGGATTTCTGGCCAATATATTAGAAATCATCATGTTTTATATGGATGCCTTTTACAAATTGTAAATAAGCAAGTCTCATGTGAAATTCTGTCCAGACACAGGTAATGGCTATTTCAACAAGCTAGCTGAGCTATAAGGGAGGAGTGAACCTCCAAGAAATCATTATACTGATTCTAGTCATTATGAATACTTACCTCCTGATTATGCATCATTTGAAGTAATACCATAAAACTAATGTACCTTCACTTCTTCCATGAAAAATGTAATGGAGACTATGATACTACGATTACCTTTTTCAAAGCTATTTCCCATTACATGGTGTTCTTTCTGTTCCTCTCCCTGATTCTCAGCTCTGTTGGTCTCACTAGTTTGCTTCCCTGAAGATTTTCCTTTTTTGATTTGCCTTACCTCAGTTGAAGAGTAGCAAAATGTTGCTTGGCGTTTGTGTATTTATTTGTTGGTTTATTTTTTGTTTTGTTTTGTTTGTTTGTTCTGATTTTTTCTGATGGAGTTCGACTTGGTTCTCAAAGATTGTCTGGTGAGCTGATAGAAATTTAGTGGAGAAGATGAGAAAGGTGGGAAGAGGTTAGAGGAATCATACCTTTCAGTGGTCTGAGCTGTTACTGCACAGTGAGACCTCATACTGAAAGATGTGTCTTTCATCTTCCCTTATGGGGGGACATATTTAAAGCAGCAAAAGCATCAATAAATGGCATCATTTAATGTTAATTGGCATGTTTTACTTCCTTTTTTTTTAAACATCCACCCTTTTGATATCTGATGAATAAAGGGACTATTTTATTTTTCTGTGAATTTTCCTGCATGTCACTATGTCTTTCATGAAAGTCAACCATAGCTGTAATAGATTTATCCTCATTAATGTCTCCAAAAACATGTCTGCAGAGAAAAACCTGTGGATCTTTCTCAGCTTCTGCTCCAAAAAAAGTGTTATTTATAACATTCACTTTCAGACCAGGCTGAATTTTTTTCCCCTTGAATTAATTTCACCATTAATATTGTATCCATGCACATTGGTTAAACCTTGACTTCATAATTTTAATGAAAACAATGTGGAAACAAAACAAATATATCATTATTAATTGTTGTTTGGGAAGTTCTTTGGGATGCTATATTTGGAAGAAAGCCATAAAACAAAGCCCATAAACAAACTTGTCTATTGACAGGAGGAGATTAACTATCTTTATAATTTTCTGCTTTCTGCTAGTGAAATAATTTGAAGGGAATCTCAAAAGATATGATCCACTGTTGTTCAGCTAAGCAACCAAAAGTTTGGCTTGCTAATCTTCATCTTAGGTGAACTAACCAAAGTTTTGCTTTAAAAATTGAATACAGATTTCACAGGAGCTGATGTCCTGCTGAGGTTTCTGGTATTCTATTTTGGCAGGAACATGAAAATATAAGGAGAGGCCTATCCAAAAACATCAATCTTCCAGAAAATTTCTGTTCGGTTCTGCAAAATGTGCTTGGTTTGAACATACAAAATTTTGCCAATCATCATTCTGCCTGACAAAACAATTCTGGCTTATAAACTGTCATTCTGATTCTAATGGGTAGAATTTCTCCCCAGCATAAGTCCCCATTTCAAGGGGGACAATAAAATAATGTTTATTTCCTGAAAGTAACGTGCCAACTATTTCTGACTGTAGCATATCCTGAAATACTGGTGACTTATTGAAACTCAAATGTTGAGTGAAGAAGGATAAATGTGCCTATTGTGGAATATGCAGTTTACACCATAGTGGTTTTTGTCAGCAAAAGTGAGGTTCAGTAGAGCCGTTTATAAGTTAAATAAAAGTAATTTTGTAACCTTAAGTGCTTATTTTCTTGCTCAGAAATAGCACAAGCATTTATTTTTATGAGTTATAGGCTCCTAAGAGCTCCTTTTAAAAAATCCTTTTGTAAGCAAGAAGCTCTTAAAAACTATTTAAAAAATCTGTGACACTAGTAAGGTTTATTTTCTTGTGAAGATGTACCAAAAAAGTTTATTTGAATAATTTCAGAAATA